>NC_086323.1:85107618-85427261 GCF_036172605.1 Pelobates fuscus
GGTCGGAGTGGAGCAGAGCTGGAGAAGAGAATAAAGAGCTGCCCTTTACAGAGAGCAAGAGACAGGTATGTGAGGTAGAGGTTGCTCTGGGAGGCCATAAGGTTTCCTAAAGAGATTGGTTTTAAGGCACTTAAACGATTGAAGACTAGGGGAAAGTCTGATGGCGGTAGATAGGCTATTCCATAGGAAGGGGGCCACCCGCGATAAGTCCTTCAAGCATGAGTTGGCCATATGGGTGCGAGCACCGGACAAGAGAAGGTCACGGACAGAGCGGAGAGACCGAGCAGGGGCATACCTATGGATCTGAGAAGAGATATAAGAGGGGCTAGAATTGTTCAGTGCTCTATATGTATGGGTTAGCACTTTGATTGACTCATATAGGATACAGGAAGCCAATGTAAGGACTGACAGAGGGATGAGGTGTGAGAGGACCAGCTTGAGAGGAAAATCAGTCTGGTGACAGCATTCATTACAGACTGTAGTTGTCAGGGCACCGCGGGCGGCTGTAAGGGGAGGCTGCAATCCACTTGCAGCACTCACCCTCAGTCCCTCGCTGCCCGCGGTCTCCCCTTCCCCTACCTTTCGGCGAGCGGCGTCCTCTCAGCTCCAGGCGCCGCTCGAGTCCTCCTCCTTGCCTCCCAGCAGCAGCATGTATAACGCTGCACGCTGGTAGCTCGCACGTTTTTACAGACGCCAGGGTCGGTCACGTGACCCGGCGTTAAAGTCACAGTACCATAATCACAGTGGGAGGTGTAAATATCTCCCACGTGTGATTGTTAATTCTGATTGGAAGTTATCCAATCAGAATTAACCATAGGATTTATATACTTACCTTTCCTGTCTCTCAGTGCCCTGTTGTGGTCTTGTGATACCCGTATTGCAGTCTGTTTGTGCGTCTCTCTGGTTTCTTATTATTTGGCTTGTTATTCCGATTCTCCTGTATTCTCCATTCCTTTGACCTCGGCTTGTTTCTCGTTCTCCTGTTTTCTGGCTCTCTTTACTTGGCTTGTCTCCTGACTATTCTAAGTGTGCTTAACCCGGCCATTCTAAGGACCGGTATTGCACCCTTTACTTTCTGTGACCTGTTAGCGTGTTAGGTTCCCGAATCGTGACATTACAACAGGGCCACCATGGAACCTGCTGACATTCCATAGATGTTAGTAAATCAGGAGGCTAGAATGGATGGTTTAGACTACCGTATGGATCAGTTTGCCCAGGCTTTACAAACCATACTGGCTCGTACTGCCCACTTGCAACCTGCCGTTCAAGAAGCTGTTGCTGCTGTGCCAGAACCCATTCCCGATCCAGTACCCATCCCGGCTCACGTGGTTCACATGACGCCACCACAGTGCTATAGCGGTGATCCAGCATTATGTTGTGGTTTCCTCAACCAAATTGATATTCATTTGGTGATAAATCCTTGTTCCTACCCCACTGATAGAACCAAAATTGCTTTTTTGATTAACCACTTGTCCGGGAGAGCTTTAGCATGGGCTAATCCCATGTGGGAAAATGCTTCCCCAATGTCCTTTGCAGACTTTTTGACCGCTTTCAAATGCACATTTGATCAACCCGGTAGGGTTGCTTCTGCTGGCAAAGCTCTGCTTAGGGTCCGACAGGGTAATAGATCAGTAGCGGATTATACTATTGAATTCCGCACTCTAGCAGCTGAAGTGGTTTGGAATAACGACATCCTCGTAACAGCCTTTCATGAAGGTTTGGCCGCTTACATATTAGATGAGATAGCATCCAGGGAATTGCCTGTTCTTCTGGATTATGTAATAGATTATATCATTCTTATCGACAATCGTATTAGAGAGAAGCGTAGTCAAAGACGGATGAATACACCGGTGCTACCTGCTTTACCCAGTACCGCATTACTAGCATTACCTCCTCCTAGACAACCATCTCCCGAACCCATGCAATTGGGTGCTATAGGGTTAACTGAAGCTGAAAGGGCATATCGCAGAAGGGAGGGGTTATACCTTTATTGTGGGAAGAGGTGGCATCTCTGAAGAACCTGCCCTAATCTGCAGGGAAACTTCAGCACCTAAGGCCTAGAGAGGGGTCAGCCTCGGGTGTTATGACCTTTTCCCCTCATGTGTCCATCTCTAGACCGTTTATTACGGTTACTCTTTTGGTCAATCAAACCACTATAACAACCAATGCATTGATCGATTCAGGTGCTGCAGACAACCTTATGGATGAGTATTTTGCTAAAACCGCAGCCTTGACTCTGATCCAAAAGGCCACACCCTTGGCCGTTGAGGCCATAGATGGTAGACCACTTAAAAAAAACCTGGTGACCCAGGAAACCCAAGAAATTGTTATGACCGTGGGTGCCTTGCACAGGGAAAGGTTAACCTTCCAAATCGTTGACTCCCCTACAGCTCCCATTGTTCTGGGTTTTCCATGGTTAGTTAAACACAACCTAGTACTTGATTGGGGTTGTTTAGATATACTCTCCTGGGGGAATCTTGTCAACGAGACTGTATGGGCCGTGTGCGTTCTGTATGTCTACTTAATGTGCCCACTGCTAAACCGCTTTCTGTTTTTGTGCCTTCTGTGTATGCAGACCTCGCATTGGTTTTTGAAAAAAGGGAGGCTGATAAGATACCTCCACACCGTGATTATGATTGTGCCATAAACCTGTTACCAGGTACTATGCCCCCTAGGGGTAAGGTCTGAGAAAGAAAATCAGGTTATGGAGGAGTACATACGGGAATCCTTAAGTAAAAGTTTTATCAGAAGGTCCTCCTCTCCTGCTGCTGCTGGTTTATTTTTCGTTGCCAAGAAAGAGGGCGATTTGAGGCCTTGTATGGACTACAGGGGTCTGAACAATATAACGGTTAAAAACGCTTATCCTATCCCTCTCATCACTGAGTTGTTTGATCATGTTAAAGGTTCTAGATATTATACTAAACTAGACCTCAGGGGGGCTTATAACCTGGTTCGTATAAAAGAGAATGATGAATGGAAAACAGCATTCAATACACGCAGTGGACATTATGAGTATTTAGTCATGCCTTTCGGACTGTGTAATGCTCCTACTGAGTTTCAAGACCTCATAAATGATGTCCTTAGAGATCTACTGCATATCTGTGCCGTAGTTTATCTTGATGACATACTCGTATATTCTCCTGACTTGGAGTCACACCATAATCATGTGAGGATGGTGCTTAAGAGATTGTTGCAGAACGGTCTTTATTGCAAATTAGAAAAATGTTTATTTGACCAAAAATCTGTACAATTCCTAGGGTATGTCATTTCTGAACAAGGATTCAGCATGGATCCTTCTAAGTTAGAAGCCATACTGTCTTGGCCTCTTCCCCAATGACTTAAGGCTATCCAACGGTTTATAGGGTTTGCCAATTACTATCGGACGTTTATTAAAACATTTTCGTCAGTTATTTCTCCGATCACAAAACTGACTAAAAAAGGTGTGCACCCCGGTTTGGACTCCTGAAGCCCTTGAGGCCTTCAAGACTCTCAAAAAGGTATTTGCCACTGCCCCTGTGCTACACCATCCCGATCCTTCCCTTCCCTTTATTATGGAAGTTGACGCTTCATAATCAGGTGTAGGAGCGGTGTTATCACAAAGACGATCGCATACCGAACCCCTCCATCCCTGTTGTTACTTTTCTAAAAGGCTAAACCTCAAATGGGTCAGTGTAAACACCTTCCCGCTATTTGTAAGAGTGTAGCGCTAATAGGTGTATTTACAAAGTGCTCAAGAATACAAATGTACACTTACCACTCAGGGTAATACCAAAATGTAGACATAAAAAGGAAAAAAACACAGAAAACATACATAGGGTAATAACGTAAAGCCTATATTGAAGTGGATTTAAATGTATACAGATAAACTCACATTTATTAGAGCCTTTTATATGGATATAGGCTCTAAACACTTAAGTATCCGTGCCTTTAAGGTAGGCAGCTAGACCGTATTGATTCAGTTTGCTTTTTCCTCCCTCCTTTCAGTCAAGGTGAAGACTCCAAACAAGATGGAATAAAACAGAAAAAAAAAACAGACTTCTGGGTGCAGATTGTTTTACCCTTAACATGCAGTGCAATATCTCTTTAAGGTGAAAAGAAGAACGTGCTCACCTTTTTAAGAGCCTTTTAGTAACTGGCTCTAAGTATAAATAGTATATGTGTCTAATATTATGGGTGACACTACCCTTAACCGGATCCAGGAATTCAAGATAGAGGTAAGTATATTCAAACACAAAATTTATTATATAGAGTAAAATAAAAGATAAAATAAAAAGATAAAATATCAAATAGTGATAAAAAATATAAATAAATACAATATGTGCCGAAGTCCTTCCTCTCCTGTTATACCAAGACGCGTTTCGGCAATTAGAAGCCGCAACTAAGATCACCTGATCGAACGACTGGACGCAGAGAGTAAGGGCGAGAGAAACAATCTCTTTTTAATACCGGAAAACAGGACATCAACAGAATACCAATTCAGAAAGCCGACGGAGAAGGCGAAACGCGTCTTGGTATAACAGAGGAAGGACTTCGGAACATATTGTATTTATTTATATTTTTTATCACTATTTGATATTTTAACTATCTTTTATTTTACTCTATATAATAAATGTTGTGTTTGAATATACTTACCTCTATCTTGAATTCCTGGATCCGGTTAAGGGTAGTGTCACCCCTACTATTAGACACATATACTATTTATACTTAGAGCCAGTTACTAAAAGGCTCTTAAAAAGGCTTCTGTTCACCCTAAAGAGATATTGCACTGCATGTTAAGGGTAAAACAATCTGCACGCAGAAGTCTGTTTTTTTCTCTTTTATTCCATCTTGTTTGAAGTCTACACCTTGACTGAAAGGAGGGAGGAAATATCAAGCTGAATCAATAAGGTCTCACTGCCTACCTTAAAGGCACGGATACTTAAGTGTTTAGAGCCTATATCCATTTAAAAGGCTCTAATAAATGTGAGTTTATCTGTATACATTTAAATCCACTTCAATATAGGCTTTACGTTATTACCCTATGTATGTTTTCTGTGTTTTCTTCCTTTTTATGTCTACATTTTGGTATTACCCTGAGTGGTAAGTGTACATTTGTATTCTTGAGCACTTTGTAAATACACCTATTAGCGCTACACTCTTACCAATAGTGGGAAGGTGTTTACACTGACCCATTTGAGGTTTATTGTTCGTTTTTTGCATGTGGAGAGTGGTTTTTGGAGTACCCTCATGAGTGTTTTATAGCAGCTTTTTGAAATTATCTTTAATTATATCTACAAACGATACCCATTTCCACACCTTTCTCTGTGTTGTTTCTATTTTCTAAAAGGCTGTCTGATTCTGAAAAGAATTACAACGTCGGGGACAGAGAACTATTGGCTATTGTGATGGCTTTTAAGGAATGGAGGTACTTATTAGAGGGAGCCAGACACAAAATCCTGGTTATAACTGATCATAAGAATCTCTCCTATATAGCTGACGCTAAAAGGTTGTCCTCTCGTCAGGCCAGATGGTCTTTATTGCTTTCACGCTTTCAGTACATTATCACATATAGGCCTGGATACCGTAATGTCAAAGCTGATGCTATCTCCCGACAATACGAACCTTTGGAGTCAATTGCCCCCGCTCCTGAACCTATTGTGCCTACAACTAAGATAATAGCTGCTACCCGTTTGGTTGTTTCGTCTCTTTTCCTTGATGGTTTCAAGGCATACCAATCCCAAGCACCCTCTGAGACACCTGTAGGTAGATTATACGTTAAAGTGAAAGACAGAAAGAAGCTATTAGCTTTATTTCACACCGCCAAAACTGCTGGTCATCCAGGGGTTACTAAAACATACAAGGGTCTCCTTCAACAGTTTTGGTGGCCCTCACTTAAACAAGACGTGGTGGATTATGTGCAGGCTTGTCGTGTTTGCACACAGTGTAAGTCCCCTAATGTTAAACCCCCGGGACTCCTAATGCCCCTATCTGTACCCAAGAAACCATGGATCCACGTATCCATGGACTTTATTGTGGATCTTCCTTCATCTGATGGACAGACAGTAATTTTGACTGTAACTGATAGGTTCTCTAAAATGGCGCACTTTATTCCACTTAAAAAACTTCCTTCTGCGGTTCAGTTGGCTCAGGTGTTTGCCAAAGAGGTGTTCCGCTTGCATGGTATACCACAGGAAATTGTATCCGACAGGGGTCCTCAATTTGTCTCTCGGTTTTGGAGGGGCTTTTGTGCTGAGATGGGGGTCTTCTTGTCGTTCACTTCCTCCTATCATCCACAATCTAATGGGGCTGCCGAACGGGCAAATCAGTCTGTGGAGTTAAATTTACGCTGCTTCATGAATGCACACCAGGACAACTGGTCTCATCTCCTTCTCTGGGCTGAATTCGCCAGGAATACCATGACTCATTCGTCCACTGGCTTAAGTCCTTTTATGGTTGCTTATGGGTTCCAACCCTCTGTCCTTCCCGGTGTGTTCTCCGACAAGGGAATGCCCGCTTTGGACAGGCACCTCACCTCCTTACGGAGGATGTGGGATCAGGTCCATGCTGCTCTCTCTCGTGCGGCTGCTGCTCAGAAGAGATTTGCTGATCGTCGTAGGTGTGCGGCTCTTTCTTATGCTCCGGGTGATAGGGTTTGGTTGTCCTCTAAGAATCTCCACCTCAGGGTTCCCTCGATGAAGTTCGCGCCCAGGTTCCTTGGCCCCTATAAGGTATTGCGCAGGGTAAATCCTGTGTCCTACTCCCTGGCCTTGCCTCCTTCCATGCGTATACCTAACACCTTTCACACCTCCCTTTTGAAGCCCTTGCTCTGTAATCGGTTCTCTGGACCTCTCAGGGGTCCCGCTTCCCTCCGCGCGGTCTACAGTGACGTGTACGAAGTAGCTGCTCTCCTTGATTCTCGTTTCTCTCGAGGTCGGTTGCAGTATCTGGTGGATTTGAAGGGCTATGGCCCTGAGGAGCGGTCTTGGGTTTCTGTCTCTGATTTGAACGCGCCCTCTTTGATCCGCTCCTTTCATGCACGGTTTCCTTTGAAGCCTTTGGCTTCCCGCCCTCCGGGCGGGTCTCGAGGGGGGGTTATGTCAGGGCACCATGGGCGGCTGTAAGGGGAGGCTGCAATCCACTTGCAGCACTCACCCTCAGTCGCTCGCCGCCCGCGGTCTCCCTTTCCCCTACCTGTAGGCGAGCGGCGTCCTCTCAGCTCCAGGCGCCGCTCGCGTCCTCCTCCTCTCCTCCCAGCGGCAGCATGTATAAGAGATTGGTTTTAATGCACTTAAACGATTGAAGACTAGGGGAAAGTCTGATGGCGGTAGGTAGGCTATTCCATAGGAAGGGGGCCATAGGATACAGGAAGCCAATGTAAGGACTGACAGAGGGATGAGGTGTGAGAGGACCAGCTTGAGAGGAAAATCAGTCTGGTGACAGCATTCATTACAGACTGTAATGAATGCTGTCACCTACATTTTAATTAGCCTGTTAGCAAACTGGCTCAGGTAATACAGCATTATAAGAGTGCAGGTCCCATTCAGGAATAGCAGATCTTCTTAGTAGAAATAGAGGAAGAGCACCAACTTTTGACTTTAAAACAAATAATATTTATTATAAAAAGGTAAAAGTATACAAACAGAAAAGTGCATCCAATTCCAATAGCAAAACGCGTTTCAACACTAAAATCTGATTCTTCCTCAGGTGCATTTGGGACATTACTATACTACTCTATGCGTGTGTATTGTCTGTTTATCTTTTCAGAAAGAAGCTGTGCTAGTGTATTCATCCTTGGGTATATCTATACTCATTTTATACACATTGGGTGGAGTGAACACTGGGATCAAGCCTACAGATCAGGTTAGTGAGGGATGGGGGGGGGGCAGCCTACTGATCAGGTAAGTGAGGGATGGGGGACAGCCTACAGATCAGGTAAGTGAGGGATGGGGAGCGGCAGCCTACAGATTAGGTAAGTGAGGCATGGAGTGGGCAGCTTACATATCAGGTAAGTGAGGCATGTGGAAGCAGCCTACATATCATGTAGGTGAGGGATGGGGGCAGTCTACAAATCAGGCAATGAAGGATGGGGTCAGCCTACAGATCAGGTAAGTGAAGCATGGGTGGGCAGCCTACAGATCGGTAAGTGAGGCATAGGGGCCAGCCTACAGATCATGTAAGTGAGATATGGGAGGGGGGGCAGCTTACAGATCATGTAGGCAAGGGATGGGGGGCAGCCTACAAATCAGGCAATGAAGGATGGGGGGCAGCCTACAGATCAGGTACATGAGGGATGGGGGGGACACAGCCTACAGATCAGGTAAGTGAGGGATGGGGGGATGCAGCCTACAGATCAGGTACGTGAGGCATGGGGGGGCAGCCTATAGATCAGATAAGTAAGGAATGGGGAGACAGCCTACAGATGAGGGAAGTGAGGCTTGGGGGGCAGCCTACAGATCAGGAAGGGGAAGCATGGGGGTACAGTCTACATATTAGGTAAGTGAGACATGGGGGTAGACTAAAGATCAGGTAAGTAATGGATGGGGGACAGCATACAGGAAGGGTCAGCAAGGAGCAGGAAGGTAAGGTAGGAGAAGGAGCAGAAAGGAACAGAAAGGGTAAGCAATGAGCTGGAATGGACAGAAGGAGCAGAAAGGTAAAGCAGGAGAAGGAGCAGAAAGGAACAGACATGAGCAGGCATGGGCTGCAAGGAGCAGGAATGGTCTGCAAGGATCAGAAAGGGTCTGCAAGGAGCAGGAAAGGACTGCAAGGAGCAGAAAAAATCAGAAAGGAGCACAAAGGGGCTGCAAGGAGCAGGAAGGGTTTGCAAGGAGAAGGAAGGGTCTGCAAGAAGCAGGAAGAGTCAGCAAGGGGCAGGAAGGGACAGAAGGAGCACAAAGGTAAAGCAGGAGAAGGAGCAGAAAGGGTCAGCAAGAAGCAGAAAGTGTCATTAAGGAGCTGAAAGGGGCAGAAGGAGCACAAAGGTAGACTAGGAGAAGGAGGAGAAAGGAACAAAAATGAGTAGAAAGGGTCAGCAAGAAGCAGGAAGGGTCAGCAAGGAGTAGGACAAAGCAGGGAAGAGCAGGAAGGGGCAGCAATGAGCAGGAAGGGGCAGCAAGAAGCAGAAAGGGGCAGCAAGAAGCAGAAAGGGGCAACAAGGAGATAAGTTTCTTGAAGGAGAAGGAAGGGACTGTAAATAGCAGAAAGAGTCAGCAAGGAGCAGGAAGGGTCTGCAAGAAGCAGTAAGGGTCTGTAAGGAGCAGAAAGAGTCAGCGAGGAGCAAATAGGTAAAGTAGGAGAAGGAGCAGAAAGGGGCAGCAAGTAGCTTGAAGGGGCAGAAGGAGCACAAAGGTAGAGCAGGAGAAGGAGCAGAAAGGAATGGAAATGAGCAGGAAGGGGCAGCAAGGAGCCGGAAGGGTCTACAAGGAGCAGGAAGGGGCAGCATGGAGTAGAAAGGGGCAGTAAGGCACTGGAATGGGCTGGAAGGGGCAGAAGGTGTGCAAAGGTAAAGTAGGAAAAGGAGCAGAAAGAAATATAAATGAGCAGGAAGTCAGCAAGGAGCAGGAAGCATCTGCAAGGAGCAGAAAGGGACAGAAGGGGCAGGAAGGTAAAGGAACAGAAAGAATAAGAATGAGCACAAAGGTAAAGTAGGAGAAGGAGCAGAAAGGAACAGCAAGGAGCACACATTGTAGCAAGGAGCAGGAAGGTAAAGTAGGAGAAGGAGCAGGAAGGAGAATGAACAGAAGTGAGCAGAAAAGGGGCAGCAAGGAGCAGAAAAGGGGCAGAAGGAGCACAAAAGTAAAGTAGGAGAAGGAGCAGAAAGGGTCTGCAAGGAGCAGAAAGGGATCAGAACGAGAAAGGAGCAGGAGGGCGCAAAAGAAACAGAAAGTAGCAGAAAAGTAAAGGAGCAGAAGAAGACAAGGAGGAGAGAAGACAGTGTCAGAAGAATAAGAAGACTATGTCAAATGAAGAATAAGAAAACCCCTCCACTTTATTCTGGACACCACATCATAAGGCTTTGGTACCTGGGCCTGGCAGGGAAACTTTGGACCTTCTCATCTCCCCAGGCTGATTGGCTAGAACAGTCAGCTGGCACTTTAAGCCATTTAGTAGCTCCCCATTCATAAAAAAGTAAAAAAAAATTATGAACTGGGAACTAGCAATTGGCTTAGAGTGTCAGCTGACTCTAGCCAATCAGTGGCACCCATGCCTGACGTCAATCTGCACTTCCTGACACTCCATTTCAGAATACTACTGAGCAACCTGGAGATCTGAAGCTGGAGGAAGTATTTGTGGTTAAACCATTTGAGAGAGGTTTAACCCCTTAAAAGAAAGAGAGCACACAGGGGCCTCCTGGCATCATATCATTTTAATTTAGATGAAGTTGTTATGGTGACCAGAATGTTCCTTTAATTTGATTAAAGGAAAACTATAGTGTCAGGAATCCAGACATGTATTCCTGAGACCATAGTTGTGAAAACACTATTTACCCTGGCTTTATGCGATAATGACTATGCCCATCCCCTTCATGACACTGTCAAAAAGGGGCCAAGCATGGATGTCATTATAATTTTGCCCCCCCATCCCCACCCCGGAATTTTTTTTTAATTCAGAACAGCAGCAGAAGACTGTTTGGACATGAGCCCAGGGAATAAGTGCCCGTAACACCCCTAAAACATAAAATAAAAAAGGTTGAGGAGAAATTACTCCTCTCCAATCAGCCTGCATCTGCATTAACCTATAGAGACAGATAGTTTGGGTAGGTTTAATTTAAAAAAAAAGTAATTTTCTCCACTAATTCTGGTGAGCACTTTGACCTTTTGGGATTGACAATTCTGACAGTAAGAGAGAAAACTCTCCCTCTAAGCACTTGTGGATGGGCATGACTGCAATTCTCTGCCATTTAGGAGTTTTCTGTTGCCCTAGTCACACCTCCCTGCATGCGATCTATAGTTTATACTTCCTTTATTGTAAATTCTGATTAATTTTGAATTTGTTATCCCCTTCTCTACAGGAGCCTCCTGTATGAGATTAAAGTGCAATTTACAGAGATGGGTTAGAGTCATCTGGGATCTGAACCTCTGACATAGAGCTTGAAGAATCTTCTCTTGCTCTATTAGGTTTTTCAGAGGAATGCCTTTTGCAAGTCTCCTTTTTAATCCCACCAGCCACAGCCTTGAAAATTACCTCTGCCAGATTTGGGTTAATGGTATCTGCAGATGTTGTTGCTCCTTCATTTGCTATGATTTAAAGCAGTCTCTGCATAAGTTTTCCAGTTCAATTGCATCAGATGGGCAGGCATGATATTGCCAGGGCCGGACTGGCCCACCGGGATACCGGGAAATTTCCCGGTGGGCCGTCGGCAACTGGGGCCGGGGTTACCTGCGGCCGCAGGGAGAACTTGAAAGGCGGCCGCAGGGGAAGCTTTTCATGAGGCCGGGAGCAGGCTCTTCTGGGGGAGCAGGCTGTTCTGTCTCTGCTCCCCCTCCCTCGCGCGCAGCTTAATGAGACCGGAGCCGGAATATGACGTCATATTCCGGCCCCGGTCTTTCTAGCGCGCGAGGGAGGGGGAGCAGAGACAGAACAGCCTGCTCCCCCAGAAGAGCCTGCTCCCGGCCTCATGAAAAGCTTCCCCTGCGGCCGCCTTTCAAGTTCTTCCTGCAGCCGCCAGCACAGCTACCAGTCTGCCCACCCACAGGCAGTGGCGTACTACTTCAATAAAATGTAAGTAGTCATTTTATGTGATGGGGCTAAATTAATTAAAGGGGGGGTGGATAATGGATTAATTAAAGAATTAAAGGGGAGGGAGGTTTAATTAAGGGGGGGGTGTATTAATTAAGGGGGGTGTATTAATTAAGGGGGGAGTGAGTATTAATTAAGGGGGGTGTATTAATTAAGGAGGGTGTATTAATTAAGGGGGGGTGTATTAATTAAGGGGGTGTATTAATTAAGGGGGGAGTGAGTATTAATTAAGGGGGTGTATTAATTAAGGGGGTGTATTAATTAAGGGGGGAGTGAGTATTAATTAAGGGGGGTGTATTAATTAAGGAGTGAGTATTAATTAAGGGGGGAGTGAGTATTAATTAAGGGGGTGTATTAATTAAGGGGGGTGTATTAATTAAGGGGGGTGTATTAATTAAGGGGGTGTATTAATTAAGGGGGAGTGAGTATTAATTAAGGGGGGTGTATTAATTAATGGGGTGTATTAATTAAGGGGGGAGTGAGTATTAATTAAGTGGGGTGTATTAATTAAGGGGGGTGTGTTAATTAAGGGGGGTGTGGATTAATTAAGGGGGGTGTATTAATTAAGGGGGGAGTGAGTATTAATTAAGGGGGTGTATTAATTAAGGGGGTGTGGATTAATTAAGGGGGGAGTGAGTATTAATTAAGGGGGTGTATTAATTAAGGGTGTGTTAATTAAGGGGGGTGTATTCATTAAGTGGGTGTATTAATTAAGGGGGAGTGAGTATTAATTAAGGGGGGTGTATTAATTAAGGGGGTGTATTAATTAAGGGGGGAGTGAGTATTAATTAAGGGGGGTGTATTAATTAAGGGGGTGTATTAATTAAGGGGGGTGTATTAATTAAGGGGGGTGTGTTAATTAAGGGGGGTGTATTACTTAAGGGGGGTGTGGATTAATTAAGGGGGGTGTATTCATTAAGGGGGGAGTGAGTATTAATTAAGGGGGGTGTATTAATTAAGGAGGGTGTGGATTAATTAAGGGGGAAGTGAGTATTAATTAAGGGGGTGTATTAATTAAGGGTGTGTTAATTAAGGGGGGTGTATTCATTAAGTGGGTGTATTAATTAAGGGGGAGTGAGTATTAATTAAGGGGGGTGTATTAATTAAGGGGGTGTATTAATTAAGGGGGGAGTGAGTATTAATTAAGGGGGGTGTATTAATTAAGGGGGGTGTATTAATTAAGGGGGGTGTTTTGATTAATTAAGACAGGAGTGAGTATTAATTAAGGGGGGTGTGGATTAATTAAGGGGGGTGTATTAATTAAGGGGGGAGTGAGTATTAATTAAGTGTGGTGTATTAAGGGGGAGTGAGGATTAATTAAGGGGGATGTATTAATTAAGGGGAGTGTATTAATGGGGGTGTGGGTTAATTAAGGGGGTTCTATTAATTAAGGGGGTCTATTAATTAAGGGGGGGTGAGGATTAATTAAGGGGTGAGTGGGTTAATTAAGGGGTGAGTGGATTAATTAAGGGGGATGTATTAATTAAGGGGGTGTGGATTAATTAAGGGGGGTGTATTAAGGGGGAGTGAGGATTAATTAAGGGGTGTGTGGATTAATTAAGGGGGTGGATTAATTAAGGGGGGTGTATTAATTAAGGGGTGTGTTGATTAATTAAGGGGGTGTAATAATTAAGGGGGAGTGAGGATTAATTAAGGGGGGTGTGGATTAATTAAAGGGGGCTGTGGATTAAAGAATTAAAGGGGGAGGTTTACATAATGGGGGTGCAGGGTTTTTTTGATTAAGGGGGTTGCAGTATTCTATTTATTAAGGGAGGATGTGCACTGCAGATTTTTGTTTTTTGTTAAGGGGGTGTGCAGGGTTTTTATAAGGGGGTGTGCAGGTTTTTTGTTATTAAGAGGGGTTGTGCACGTTTTTGTTTTTTATTAAGGGGGTATGCAGGATTGTTATGTGTAGGGAGTGAATGAAATTTATGCGATCGGGGTGCAGGGTTTTTATTTGTAGGGAGTGTCTGAAATTTATGTGATCGGGGTGCAGGGTTTTTATATGAAGGGCGAGACAAGGGGCTTTGTAGAAAGGGGCAGGGCAGGAGTTTTCTAGAAGGTTCTCACCAGCCCCTTTCTACAAAAGCACTGGTCTTCCCCCTTCTACAAAACTGGCGCATTTTACAAATTTTACAAGCAGTTTACAAATTTGTGCAATAAATATTATTGAAAACATTGAAAAAATATGTGGGTGTTTTCTTACATTTTTATTATGGGGGGGGGGGGGTTGCCACACTCAGGGTCCGCCCCGGGTGCCAAATGCTCTAGGTACGCCCCTGCCCACAGGTACTAAAAAATATGTATGTCAGTGGAAGTGTGTGTGTGTGTCATGCTGTGTGTGTTTGTGTCTGTCTGTCATGGTGTGTGTGTATGTGTCTGTGTCATGCTGTGTGTGTGTGTGTCTGTATCATGCTGTGTGTGTGTGTGTGTCTGTCTGTCTGTGTCATGCTGTGTGTGTCTGCGTCATGCTGTGTGTGTGTCTGCGTCATGCTGTGTGTGTGTCTGTGTCATGCTGTGTGTCTGTATCATGCTGTGTTTATGTCTGTGTCATGCTGTGTATCTGTCTGTGTCATGCTGTGTGTGTGTCTGTATCATTCTGTGTGTCTGTCTGTGTCATGCTGTGTCTGTATCATGGTGTGTGTCTGTCATGGTGTGTGTATGTCTGTCATGGTGTGTGTGTGTCTGTCTGTGTCATGCTGTTTGTGTGTCTGTGTCATGCGGTGTGTGTGTGTCTGTATCATGCTGTGTGTCTGTCTGTGTCATGCTGTGTCTGTATCATGGTGTGTGTCTGTCATGGTGTGTGTGTGTGTGTGTCTGTCATGGTGTGTGTGTGTGTCTGTCATGGTGTGTGTGTGTCTGTCTGTGTCATGCTGTGTGTGTGTCTGTGTCATGCGGTGTGTGTGTGTGTCTGTCTGTGTCATGCGGTGTGTCTGTGCCTGTGTCATGCTGTGTATCTGTCTGTGTCATGCAGTGTGTGTGTGTCTGTCTGTGTCATGCTGTGTGTCTGTCTGTGTCATGCAGTGTGTGTGTGTCTGTCTGTGTCATGCAGTGTGTGTGTGTCTGCCTGTGTCATGCTGTGTGTGTGTCTGTCTGTGTCATGCTGTGTGTCTGTCTGTGTCATGCTGTGTGTCTGTCTGTGTCATGCTGTGTGTCTGTCTGTCTGTGTTACGCTGTGTGTGTGTCTGTGTTACGCTGTGTGTGTGTCTGTCTGTGTTACGCTGTGTGTGTGTGTCTGTATGTGTCATGCTGTGTGTCTGTCTGTGTCACGGTGTGTCTGTATCATGGTGTGTGTCTGTCATGGTGTGTGTGTGTGTCTTTGTCTGTCATGGTGTGTGTGTGTGTCAGTCGTGGTGTGTGTGTGTGTGTGTGTGTGTGTCAGTCGTGGTGTCTGTGTGTGTTTTTAAAAATAGTGTTTTACTCACCTTTTTTTTTTCCAACGTTGTGCTGGTCTCTGCCTCTATGACTGAGATCATCAAGCTTGATGATCTCAGCCAATCCGCACTGACACAGGAAGCGCCTCTAGTGACCGTCTGAGTGTCTGTCACTAGAGGTGTCACTAGGAAGCAATGTAAACACTGCCTTTTCTCTGCAAAGTCAGTGTTTACATTCAAAAGCCTGCAGGGACAGGCTATAGACACCAGAACCACTACATTAAGCTGTGTGTGTGTGCGCCTGCTAGTGAGCTTGCTTGCATGTGTATGTGTGTGTGTGTGTGTGCCTGCTAGTGAGTGAGCTTATGTTTTTATGTCAATGAGCTTATGTATATTAGTGAAATTGTTTGTCTATGAGGCTGTGTATCAATGAGCTTGTGTGTGTCAGTGAGATTGTCTGTGTCTGCATGTGAGTATGCTTACTGTATAATTAAATGTTTTACTCTGAAAGGACCAATATATTATATTAGAAAAATATATATATAAAATATATATATATATATATATATATATATATATATTGCGACAATATATGGCGCAATGACTTATGGGGCTGGCATAGATTTTTTTTTCCAGGGCTGCTTTGTATCCCCAGTCCGGCCCTGGATATTGCCTGGATTTTCAGTTATGCTTGGAACTTTATCTCTCAGGCTGTCTCATGCTGCAATATATATGTATCGGTAGGATTGTGTGTGTGTGTGTGTATGTATATATATATATATATATATATATATATATATATATATATATATATATATATGTCATCCATATATAGGTATAACCATTAGGCACTCTTTTATAATATAGGTAAAAGCTCACCTTTAACTTTTATATCTGATTGTAGAGGTGGAGGAAGAGGAAGCCATGGTCACCAAAAGGCTACAAAGCAATTGAACTAATTACAAACATATACCAGCAAAATAAAACGCATTAAAAACTTTTAATATAGAATTATAGTAATTCCCTTACCTTTATAATAAAGATCAGGGTTAAAACCAACATTTAGCAGCAGCAAATTCACCACACAAACTATGCAGAAGGAAATATCCCTCTGGCCCTTTAAGGCAGTTTGCACATGCTCAGTGCAAACCGGAAGACTCCAATCGGCCATTTTGGATTCTTTAGATTAAATTCCAAGTCTGTATGTTAGCAAATTGCACTAAAACCAGCACTATTTTATTTTTATTTTTTTTTAAGAAAAAAGGCATAGAATAGGTCTGCCAGAGGACCCTGAAGCCAATAGAGATAAAAATTATTATTTATAAAGCTGAAATTGATCGCAATGGCCATTTTTGTACACCCAACATGCACTTAAGGTAACCAGGCTCCCTTACCACCTCAATATTTGATTTAAAAGTTGTAGAATTTAGTTCAGCATAGTCCAATCTTCAATTTTACTTTATCTTTCTTTACTAACTCCATATTGCAGCAAAGTAAAGTGAAATTGAAAACCAATCAAACACAAACAATATATATGAGCCGTGTATAACTGAAGCACTTCCTTTTTTTGCTGCTCCATCACAAGTTATTTACAAAGTTTTTGGTTCTCCTCTCTCTGTTCTTTCTAGAATCATATTCTATACTAATTACTACTTTTTATTGTCTTTATATTATATATTGCCTTTATTTAATTTGGCCATACCACCTTTTGGGTGGCTTCAGTTAAATGTTATATATTTATATATATATTATATTATATATTTGGGGTTCTTCCACTGATTATTACTTGCCTATTTCCTTTGTTGTGGACCTCGAGGGCTCCATCACTTCCCTATCAGGCTTTCCCCCCACATTCTGGGGTCCCTGACCTTCCCCGCACCTATCTGTTACCTCATAACGTGCGGGTTGCTGAAGGTCGCCAAACTGATCATGTCTCAGAAACGTTTCCATTCTGACGAACGTTTGCAGGCCGAATGTTGATATACAAGCTTGTGCTGTGCATTCATTTTTTTCATTGTGCTAACATTCGGGGAGACTAGTTCACTCACACACAAACTCTTGGGATATAGGCGTTCACGGGCAAGCATTCCAATGCTTTAAGTTCAATATTTTTTTTACTTATAACCCATTTGTGCCTTTTTACCCACGAACACCTCCTGAAAAACTGGATGGTACTTTGGTCATAGGCATGCATCCCGGTGGCCATTTTGTGATTTTAAGTTTTTTTACTGTAAACTGCTACCATGGTTCGGTTTTTCTCCCGCTACAAAAAGGTTTATTACTCCTGTTGCACTGTCTGCTGGATACTCTCTGGGAACAGGCATCAGGTTAGTACTCTGCACTTGGCGGTTGGTTAGTCCAGTGGGTGTATACCTTATCCTGGCTGGGTTGAGCCCCCTTTTTCTGTGCTGCCAAACAGGACCTGTCCATGAGCCCCAGTGATCTACCCCAGCCTTCTCCATCTGTCTTATTCCTCAGACACGGTTGCTGATTTAGGCTACACTAAGGCCTACTGACATACCATCACCCTGGTCCCTAGGCCTCTGCTACTATCAGAGCCCCATATTAAGTCAATTTACAAACATGGAAGAGTCACAGACTCCAACTGACATGCAGGTTACGATTGTAGCTGCAGTTGCGGCATCTATGGAGAAGGCATTCTCTCAAACGTTCGCTACCGAACACATAACTAGACCTACGTCCAAGAGAGCCTACGAAGATTCAGCCTCCCTACACACCATCGGAACAGCAAAAGCTCTAAGGCAGAAAAGTCCAAAGGCAAATCACCCGCCCAACGCAGGGAGTCCTCTAAATGCACGGTCCCCAACCTGCCACAAATCCCCTCCTCAGATGATGAACAAGACCATCCACAAACACTCTCAGGGGTAGACGAGTGGCAAGTGGAAGCATCCGACTCAGATGATGATGCTTGGGACTCTGAGTCCAGGTCTGATAAGACTTTTCAACTGGACATATTTCTGGGTTAGGAAAATACCAACAGGTTATCTACAATACAATAATAGCAGAACATTATGGACAATTATGCTCATTTACAAGCGGTGGAACACATGCAGGCGATTGGAATGCATCGCCATATCTAATTCCGACGTCTGCACGTCTGGACGCAACATGAAAGTGAGACTTGATCCGCAAACCCGGAAGCACTTGAGTGATAAACCTAGACTTCCTCATCGATGTGGATTGGCTCAGGGCTTTTCACATTTGGATCCAAGGACTGGAACCAACTATCTCCTCGACAGATTGTGATGTGCCTGTATACTATGTTTATCTTGTAAGCATATCTTCTATTAAAGCAGTATCTTTTACTGAGAAACTCTGCACTATTATTATTTCCTTACCTTACATGTATTGAAGTCCTATATGTCCCGAGGTCGCTTCAAAAACCTTTAAAAAATTTAGTGATATGCCTACATTCAATTTGGGTTTGTGAGTGCATTTTATTCTACTTCACAATCCATTTTATATTTTGCAATATTGCCAAATGTCTTTTCTGCTATTATTGTATTGTAGATAACCTGTTGGTATTTTCCTATTTTTTACTGAAGACTCGGAGGAGTCCTTTATGTACATACTATCAGTTAATAGGGTAATTTTGACTGGTGAGGTGTCAGGGTACCTGTGGTCTCTACCTCCGAAAGGGGTAGAGACTTAGCAGTTCCTTCATCCGCACGGTCTGATGGCTTCCTTCCTCGCGGTCTATCCGGTCGTGCAAAGCCGGCCGCGAGGGAGTGACTGCCTTTTACAGCATCACGTCCGGAAGTCGTCAGGAGACTACCGGAACGACCTGTCAGTCAAATGCTGCAGGACCAATCAGGACGCCTCAGAGGCGTGGTTACTTTTCGGAACAGGGTATTTAACGGAGCTTCTCTCGTCAGCTCATTGCCCTGTCGTGGTTCTAGCTTGTTCTAGTCACTCAGTGCTTGTGTTCTGCTTATTCCCTTTGGTTTTGACCCGGCTTGCTTATTCTACTCTGCTTACCTCTGTATCCTTGATTTCGGCTTGTCTCTCGCTCTCTTGCCTTCTGTTACCCTCGACCTCGGCTTGTCTTTGACTATTCTCTCAGTACTACTTACGTTAGTCCGGCCATTCTAAGGTCCGGTATACGTATCTGGCTAGTGTTTGTACTCTGCGTGTTGGATCCCTGTCCCGATCCTGACATTACGACAGGGCCAATGGATCCTGCAAGTACAAACAGTCAGCTTGCTTCCCCTGATCCTAGGTTTGAAGCCATGGATCACAGAATGGATCAGATGGCACTTGCGCTACAGGCACTATTATCTTGTGCCAATAACCCACCAGAGAAGATACGTAATACCCCTATTTCTCCTGTCAGTTCAGGTTTAGAGGTAGCCACAGTGGGTGCTTCTTCTCGCATTACCCCCCCAGTACGATATGGTGGGGCGCCTGAGAAGTGTCGTGGTTTTTTAAACCAAATTAGTATCCATTTTGAATTGCAACCTCGCTCTTATCCTACAGATAGGGCAAAGGTAGGATTTATTATCACCCTACTTATTGAGAAGGCTCTGAGATGGGCCAATCCACTATGGGAGAACGATAACCCATTAGTATAGAACTATAACGCATTTGTAGCTGCTTTTAGAAGAATATTTGACCCTCCAGGTAGAAAGGTTAATGCAGCCAGATTACTGTTGCGCCTGAGACAGGAAAACCGAACACTTGTGGATTATGCACTAGAGTTCAGGTCTCTGGCGTCAGAAGTCAAGTGGAACGAGCCGGCGTATATGGATGTATTTTTGAATGGTCTATCTGAAGTAATCCTTGATGAGGTTGCTACTAGGGAACTCCCTGAAAATGTAGAAGATTTAATTTCGTTCATCTCTCGTATAGATGAACGTTTAAGAGAGAGACAGAACACTCGAGAGAGGAATCGGAGACCTTCTTTTAGGTTAGCTCCCTCTTTTCCAAGTCCTGACTCCACGGTATCTTTGCTTCCTGAACCTATGCAGATAGGGTATACCCGCCTCTCTGAGGAGGAAAGACAGTACAGAAGAAGAGAGGGTTTGTGTATGTATTGTGGAGCCAAAGGTCATTTACTCTCGAACTGTTCTAACCGTCCGGGAAACGCTCGCACCTAAGTCTTTCTAGAGGACAGGCCTTGGGTGTTTCGATTTTGTCCTCTACTCCTAATTATAAAGATCACAGGCTTCTGCTACCAGTTTCCTTGACTTGGGAGAGGGAAGTAGTAAGGGCTATGGCATTGATAGATTCCGGTGCTGCGGAGAATTTTATCGACCAGGCCTTTGCGAGTAAAAACAACATCCCAACCCAGCTAAGGGAGACACCCTTGGCCGTTGAGGCCATAGATGGTAGACCACTACTAGACCCTGTTATCTTTCGTGAGACCATACCCATTGATTTAAATGTTGGTATCCTACACGCTGAGAATTTATCTCTTATGCTCATTTCGTCCCCTTCCGTTCCCATAGTTCTAGGGTACTCATGGTTGAAGAGACATAACCCTATTATTGATTGGGAGTTAGGGGAGATACTCTCGTGGGGCCAGGGCTGCCAGGAGAGGTGTTTAAGCAAGGTTTCTCCCTTAGCTAATATTAACATACCGGAGAATCCTACTCAGTCCACAGAAAGACAAATACCAGACCTTTACCTAGACTTAAAGGCAGTATTTGACAAAAAGAATACCGATTCTTTGCCGCCACACAGGTAATTTGATTGTAAGATTAAGCTTTTACCAGGGACGATGCCTCCGAGGGGTCATGTATATCCTTTGTCTGTTCAGGAAAACTCGGTTCTGGAGGAGTATATTCGGGAGAATTTAGAAAAAGGATTCATTAGGAGGTCTTCTTCTCCGGCCGGGGCTGGGTTCTTTTTTATTAAGAAAAAGGATGGTACGCTGAGACCTTGTATCGATTACCGAGGCTTGAATAAAATAACTGTCAGAAATGCCTATCCTATCCCACTGATTACTGAATTATTTGATCGTCTTAAGGGCTCCAAGATCTTCACCAAGTTAGATCTTAGAGGGGCATACAATTTGGTGAGAATCCAGCATGGTCACGAGTGGATGACGGCATTCAATACCCGGTATGGCCACTACGAATACACGGTTATGCCATTTGGACTTTGCAATGCTCCTGCAGTATTTCAAGATTTGATTAATGAGGTACTTAGGGAGTTTCAACATGATTGTGTTATTGTTTACCTGGACGACATACTAATACACTCTAAGGAGATTGAGACTCACCATAAGCAGGTTAGAAAGGTATTACACAAACTTCTGCAACATGGTCTATACTGCAAATTGGAGAAATGCAGTTTTGATCAGTCTCAGACAGACTTTCTTGGGTACGTGATTTCTGGGGAAGGTTTTAAAATGGACCCTGGAAAACTCCAATCTATTTTAGACTGGCCTTTGCCCAAAGGACTCAAGGCTATCCAGAGGTTTATTGGTTTTTCCAACTACTATAGGCGCTTCATTAAGGGATACTCCTCTATCATTTCGCCTATTACCAATATGACCAAACAAGGGGCTGATACTAAGGCCTGGTCTAAGGAGGCTCTTGTTGCTTTCAAAACTCTCAAGGAACTTTTTGCCTCGGCTCCCATTCTAGTTCATCCTGATACTACTCTGCCTTTCTTGCTCGAGGTCGATGCCTCTGAGACAGGAGTTGGGGCTGTTCTATCTCAAAGGTTAGGGGTGGATAAACCGTTACACCCTTGTGGTTTCTTCTCTAAGAAATTATCTGGGTCTGAGAGCAGATATGACATCGGGGAGAGGGAACTGTTAGCGGTCATTAAGGCTTTAAAGGAGTGGAGACATTTACTCGAAGGGACTTTACACCCTGTTACTATATTAACGGATCATAAGAACTTGTCTTATATTGGGGAGGCTAAGCGCTTATCCGCCAGACAGGCTCGCTGGTCCTTGTTCCTCAATCACTTTAATTATGTACTTACTTATAGACCTGGTTCTAAGAACTCTAAAGCCGATGCTTTGTCTCGTCAATATGAACCATCCACTATAACTGAACCAGTCCTCTCCTCCATAGTTCCCAAGGGAAATATCATCGCAAACACGAATCTTAGGATTCACTCTCCATTGCTTTCCGAGATCATGAAATCTCAGCATTTGGCACCCAAACAGACTCCTGGGGATCGACACTTCGTTCCTGCCACTCTCCAACTGGAGGTGCTACGCTGTCTCCATAACAGCAAAGTGGCGAGGCATCCGGGCATCCGCAAAACATATGCTCTGGTCTCTAAAGATTTTTGGTGGCCTGACTTACGTAAGGATATTAAAGAATTCATAGGGGCATGTGAGGTTTGTACCAAGACTAAGCAACCTCATTCGCTTCCATGCGGATTTCTGCATCCTTTAGAGGTCCCTGAAAAGCCATGGTCCTGTTTGGCCATGGACTTCATTGTTGATTTGCCTATCTCTAAAAAGCAGACTGTTATCCTCACTGTGGTGGACAGATTTACTAAGATGGCTCACTTCATTCCCTTACCTAAACTCCTATCTTCGCCTGAATTAGCGGAGATATTCGCTAGGGAGATTTTCCGTTTGCATGGGATACCTTCCCAAGTTGTCTCTGACAGAGGCTCTCAATTTGTTTCCCGTTTTTGGAAATCTTTCTGCTCCCAACTAGGCATCAAATTGAATTTCTCCTCTGCCTATCATCCTCAGTCCAATGGAGCTGCTGAACGTACTAACCAAAAAGTTGAACAATATTTACGTTGTTTCGTTTCTGAACACCAGGACGATTGGGTCGGTTTGATTCCTTGGGCGGAGTTTGCACATAACAATCTCATTTGTGATTCTACGCAGTCTAGCCCTTTTTTCTTGAATTATGGCTTCCATCCTTCCATCCTTCCTTCGGAGTCTTCTTCTCAGGGGATACCGTCGGTGGATATTCATGTTGCCAATTTAAGGAAGTTGTGGGATCAGACTCGACAAATCCTTCTGCACAATTCCATGCTGGTTAAAAAACACGCTGACAAACGTAGAAGGGCAGCACCGGTGTTTGTTCCAGGCGATAGAGTTTGGTTAAGTACTAGAAACATTAGGTTAAAGGTGCCGTCCATGAAGTTTGCTCCTCGATATATTGGACCTTACAGGGTACTGTCTCAAATTAACCCAGTTGCGTATCGTTTAGCGTTGCCTAATGCCTTGCGCATTCCGAATTCATTTCATGTTTCCTTGCTCTTGCATGTTTCCTCGCTCTGTGCAAGTGGAGGGTCAGGAGGAGTATGAGGTCAATTCCATCGTTGATTCTCGAGTCTCCCGAGGGAGACTGCAGTATCTGGTCGATTGGAAGGGTTATGGTCCTGAGGAGAGAAGTTGGGTACCTCAGGAGGAGGTGCATGCTCCCCGTCTCCGCAGGGCGTTCCACTCTCGCTTCCCTTCTCGCCCTGGTGGCTTCCACCCGGTGGGCGTATCTGAGAGGGGGGGTACTGTCAGGGTACCTGTGGTCTCTACCTCCGAAAGAGGTAGAGACTTAGCAGTTCCTTCATCCGGACGGTCTGATGGCTTCCTTCCTCGCGGTCTAACCGGTCGTGCAAAGCCGGCCGCGAGGGAGTGACTGCCTTTTACAGCATCATGTCCGGAAGTCGTCAGGAGACTACCGGAACGACCTGTCAGTCAAATGCTGCAGGACCAATCAGGACGCCTCAGAGGCGTGGTTACTTTTCGGAACAGGGTATTTAACGGAGCTTCTCTCGTCAGCTCATTGCCCTGTCGTGGTTCTAGCTTGTTCTAGTCACTCAGTGCTTGTGTTCTGCTTATTCCCTTTGGTTTTGACCCGGCTTGCTTATTCTACTCTGCTTACCTCTGTATCCTTGATTTCGGCTTGTCTCTCGCTCTCCTGCCTTCTGTTACCCTCGACCTCGGCTTGTCTTTGACTATTCTCTCAGTACTACTTACGTTAGTCCGGCCATTCTAAGGTCCGGTATACGTATCTGGCTACTGTTTGTACTCTGCGTGTTGGATCCCTGTCCCGATCCTGACATGAGGCTCCTAATGCACAGGATGACTCCATAGTCTTCTTGGATGCCTCTGGAATCCATATGCTCGACCCTAGGAACATCCAACACCCTCGCTCTGAGGAATGAACACACCCGGATAACCTTGCAAAGTTCATGCATTTCTGTCTCCCAAACCATTAGATAAATAGAGTGCCCTTATCCCATGCTGCCAGATTAGGTGGCCTTCACCTGTCCTGTGGGACCCATGAAAAGGGGTGGAACGTGGATTCAAGGGGGCACAGCACAAATTACTCGATGCCATAGGGCCCCTGGCAAGAGTTATGGACTTGGCTGATGAGCAGAGGGGCCTATTTTGCCTTCACCTATTCGCTTCACACAACAACCACCAAACACAGGACTTTCCAGACCCAGAGACCACCGCGGTGGATGCCTTCTTGTAGACCTGGCCGAGACAAGGGGTTTACCCCTTTCTGCCCTTGGTAATGATTGCGAGGGTCCTCCAACAAGTCTACCTGCAGAGGGTGGCCCTGAATCTCCTAACTCCCCTGTGGCAGGGACAACGTTGGTTCCCGGAACTTCTGGAGTTGTCGTGCGAGGATCCCCTCCTCCTACCACCCGATCCAATTATTTTCCGGAACCCGATGGGAGAACGACATCGACTTTTTCTGGAAGGCCGTCTCCCACTGGCGGCTTGGATGCTTCCTGGGGTTGCTGGCATGTCGGAGACCTATCAAAAGATGCTAAGGATGTCTTATGGGACTCCTGGGCACCAGGAACAAGGAGATGCTACCTCTCAGCCTGGCAATCTTGGTCCGATTGGTGTGTGGGACGGGACTTTTGATCCCTTTACTGCCCCTATTTCTGCTATTCTGAATATCCTTTCTTCTCTTTTCTCATCAGGAAAGTCATATTGCTCGATCAATGTAATGCAGTCAGCCATTTCAGCGGCTCACGTTTCTTTACAGGGGACTCATGTGGGTCAAGATCCCCTCATTTGTCATCTTCTCCACAGCATGTGTCTGTGGCGTCCTACAGGACCAAAAAAAAAAAAAGCACGACTTTGGGACGTCAGTGTCGTCCTTCAATTTTTATGCGATAGGCCCCTTGTCGACAGACTATCCCCTCGCCAGCTTATGACCAAGTTTACCTTTCTTCTCTGCGTAGTCTCCTTTTGACGGGTCTTGGACATTCGGGCATTCAACATGGATGCGTTTGTGTTTTGCCCGCCAGGTGTTACCATTCAGGTTTCACAGCGTACCAAACATTGTTTGGGCTTATTGGATTTTGGGACACTTTTTCTGCCCCTTTGAATCCATGGGAAGGTGTGCCTCCGCCCCTCCCCACCCCCATTGTTCTCCAGCAGGACGTTGTCCCAGGGACCCTGCCAGACCAATTGAAACTGGCTGATTTGTCCCTCCTCGGTCAAAAAGGATTTCCAACTAACTTTTTAACCACTGAAGGGATTTGTATGAACTTTGGTATCATTTTATTGTGTAATCACTATTTAAACGTATGTAAATGTAGGTTTATTGACAATTAATTGAAAGTGTATTTAAATTGCCACTTAAACACGATACTGCATTCCGTCTCTGAAGAAGTGGGGCTGACTCCCACAAAACACGTTACAGACTAAGCAAGCAGGATTCGGACTCCATCTATGTCCCAGCCAGTGGAGTAACATCTTGATCGCGAAGCCTTCACAGTCCCGGACTGGGAGGTTTGCAATACTCACCTCTCAGAGCGAGGTCTTAGACGCACGCCGTCTTTACCGGCAGCTGGAAAGAGGAAAGTGTTTACACCATCCGCAGCCATCCGAACCAGTCCTTGAGGCTGACTTCTATCACCCACATCCACTGTGCTGGTAATAATTTTGGATTTCGTTCCTGACTTATATTTTTAATCTACATATCTACATATATTTTTAAATTGTGAATAAACTGGTTTTTATCTACATCCAGTTTTTATCATTTCAATTATTGTTCTAGTGGGCCTTTTCAGCGATATAACACTTATATTGCACTGCAGGAATCAGTTTTGCATTTACTGTTTCTTCTGCCTCACAAGGTTTATATATTTCACTGAAAGTATATTATTTTTTGTTTATTCCATTTATTCTGCCTATAGCAGTTTTTAAAGGTATACACACCATACACACTAGTTGCACTTTAACTCACTTTCTCTTCATATAGATAGTGTTCTCTTCTAAGAATTTTTATAACTTTTTTAATAATTTATTGTTTATATTCCAACTTTACTAGTAGATCACTATTTTTGCATGTTAGCCATTTTTGCAAGTCAGCTCCTGGATCACGTACACTGCATTCAGGGTGTTACCCTTCATGATATCTTTGGATAGGTTTTTTAGGTGAAACCCTATTTTTATCCGGTTTGAGCGACATACCAAGAGTCCGACTCCCCCATTCCTGTGTGTTGCATTAGGCATACCAGATCTTTTTGTTTGAACTTTGGATATGTTTATATTTGAAGTGTGCTGATTCATAATATGTAACTGGAGATTGGATGTATATTTTAGAAGTTATAAGAATTGTGTAAAAAACGTATTTTCCTACCTGTGATAATTACATTAACCCATTGTGTACAGTAATTATATCACAGGCAGAGGGGAGGGTTTGTTTGTCCTGACTGGTGGTGTTTAACTGTATTATAGTAGATTTGAGTTGCTGTGCTACAAAACCATGTGGGTGGCAACATTGTGTAAAAATGTGTATATAAGACATATAAAACCACAGCTCTGTCTGTTCCTGTTTACACTCCAAAACTGTGTTGTCCAGTTATTGGAGGGATGAAGATTTGCTCCTGTGTCTGCTGTTCCAGCTTGCAGGAGATTCAATGGGGAAAGTCCTTGTAAGAACTAGAGCTAATTCCCTATGAGGTTCCAGAGTTCCCAGGACTGAGTAGCGTCCAGTGCCTGGAGGTGTCTGCTGGAGTGCTTGGAGCCCTCAGGAAGCGCTATGAGCATCCTTCAACGGAGGTACCTAGTTGGGGTGCCAGGTGATCCGTTACAGGAGGCTACCACAACATTGTGGTCTCCTTTATTTCGTCAACTTCTCATATCATACTTTTGGCCTTATAGTCCGGTTTCAGTCACAACTCTGACCATATGATTTGTTGGCTCCTATCTTTGGCGGGTATAGATCCAACGTTCGGAGCACCTTTGATGCACAGAGCGGCAGCTTCCTTAGCCTTGGTGGTGGGCGCCTCACTTCCTGATATCCTTCGTGCAGCAGCTTGGACACATGAATCCAAGTTCTGTTTTCATCCCCCTAAAATTAGTGCTTTTTCTTTTCTATCTCAGTGTTGAAATTGCAAAATATGAAGCCTCCTGTCATGTGGTAAAATTGAAGGTTATGCTAGCTTTAGTATACTAATAATCTTAATTTTATTAATGACAAAAGGCATATATGCCCCTCCCCCCCCCCACGTTCTCTTATTTCTTCTCTGTCTCCCTCACTCTATTTTATTGTTTTTGTTGTATTTATCTTCTTTTTACTTTCTTTTTCATTTTCATTGAGAATATGAAAATATACATTTCCATGACAAACTTTCACAGTTTACATGAGTATGTTGTCATGAAAAGGATCAACAACAAGCGGAGAAAGAGTAAACATCTTTACATCATATCACATTTGGGTTTGCTTTTACATTTTTAAAGTTGTGTATCATACATGCACAGGTCAAACAGATTCGTAACAAGGGACCATGTCATTTGCTTTGAAATATGTGACTCTAAATACTTCTGTCCTTAGTGCCTTCCATGGGTACTGAGTAGGGAGAGTAAACGTACAAACAGTGGCTTCATGCCTCATGTTGGTGGAGATGTGCTTAGTTTGATATTAGTTTGACGTGGTGAGGTAAGAGATGTATATGGTCTATGGAATGTTTGAGAACAATTAGAGTAAGGATCATAGGGTCGAGTTTGGGTGTCTAAGTAACATCACCTGATCGTTCCTTCTTCAGTGTGAAGCGGTGGGAGTGTAGCATCAGTCAGCTAAGAGGTTGTCCAGACCAAGTTAGTCCGTGTAATGCCTTCTGTTTTACAGTTTGTTCCCAAGGACCGGCTTGACTGGAGGAGAGGGGGTAAAGTGCTGGTGAATGGGATTTGAGGGCCAGCACTGGGATGTGTTGTAAATTTAGTTTTGATTTGGGGGTGGGGCTGGTTATATTTGACACGTTTGTACAGTGCGCATTGTGGGTGGAATGGGATAAAGCCTATTGTGTGAGTTTCAATTCTGAGATAGTGGGTTGGTGGGGATGTGTTGTTGCTACTCTGGTGTGGGTTGGTTTATTGATCATTCATGAATCTCATCCATGGCTCTTACACCAACTGGTAGAGTGGGTATTTGTGGGATATGGAGGCATGAACTTCATCCATAGTTTTAATAGTTTCAACTTTGGTGATCCAGTCTCTGATGGAGGGGTGTTGTGGTTTTTTCCATCTCAAATTGGCGGTTGTGAGGAGGTGAGTAAGAAGAATGCATTGTGTTTTTGGGAAATAGACAAGGAAAGATCAGAATCGTATGTGGTATGTGATGGATTTGGAGTCCTGTCACTGTTTGGATCATCTTCCCTATGTTGGTCCAGTATTTCTGGACAAGTGGGCAGTACCACCAGGTGTGGGCTAGAGTTGCTCCAGATTGAGAACATTTCTAGCAGGTATCTAGTGTGTTCGGGAATAGGTTGTGTAATAGGTTGTGTAATTTAGATGGAGAATAGTGCCATCTCGAAATCCTCTTGTAGCCACTCTCTTGTACATTGGTACAAATCGAGACTGTGTGTATCTGCCGAAAATTAGTGTTCCAATGTGGTTGTGTAAGCTGGATGTTGAGATCCATGTTCTACTTTTCTGTATACAGAGGTTCTGATTGGAGGATTTTGTAGTATATATTTATGTAGTAATTTTAACTGTCACACTATACAATGCCCCGAAATGGGCCCATTAAAACCATCTATAAACATTCTAACTGTAAAAACTGAAATAGTCAAATCTTATATTGCACTGTAAATTCACTTAATATTGAGAGTTGTTTTGTTTTTACATTACGGGTAATGCAGTGAGCTTCAAAGTCTAAATGGGTTCTGGACCCCTTCAGGAGGCTGGCAATAGCCTTTAAGAAGTGGGTGAGTTGTGCAAATTGGAACAGATGGACCAGGCTTGGGTTCTGCGGATCCTACCGTCTAGTAGAGATCCTAAGTTGAGGTATTGTGAGTCATTGGGGCATTGGAAATGTAGGTAAGAAGTGGCTTGGAGTCCTGGTGAGAAGGGGTGGGGGAAAATATCTGTGGCCTCCCTCGTGCACTTCCAAAAGTGAATCGTTTGACTTTTTCCCAGAATTTCACCAAGAGTTCCCATTGCCACCATACGCTCATCATAGTGCCCTCTGTGCTTTGGCACCTCCAACATGTGGAGAGTGTGTTAGGGAAAATGGCATGTAATCTGGTTGGTACCAAGTACTACCTGTACAACACTTTGTGATTGTAACAAAACCCTACCTTATGTCTGGGAATATTTACTGCTACCAGCCCTTTAAGAGCTAGCTGGGCACATATACAGGGACAGAGACCGCGGATTATAAAGACATATTGTTCATCCAGCAAAAGACATCAAACTGGATATAATTGAATGTGCTTACCTGTTTTGTGAGGATTATTCTTTAAAACAGTTCGGGACTTTTAAAGCATTCGTTTACTTGTGCGACCCAGACGGTATGGACCCAGCATTCATCGTACAAATACAAACTACCAAACACCGGACCACCCTGCTACCTAATTATGTGGTAATTTACCTCCCTGATCGGCACATTCAGCTCTTATGGGAAACACACGAACGCTTTGTTTCAGTTCCTGGGTGGCCGCCATTTCGGGACTACACGTGGTCGCAGCCATCTTAACTCCCGAACAGCGGTGTTTTGCCGTTGAGTGTCTGGAACTAAAATCGGACACTCGAGTAGGCAAACACCGCTGAGCCCTCTATAGCACCGTAAATTTGTGCCAAAACTACCGACCGCCATGCCGTTCGGTAGAAAGACTATGCAACATATAGGGATTCTGACGAACATCAAGATACCCACGGATGGCAAGCTTTTCGTGTCTTTTTAACACACGAACAAGGACCGACCGCAAGGCCAAAACTCATGGAACTATTTTCGGCTAGTGTGCCTGTGCGGTCGGTCAAAACTTTAAAGCTCCATAACTCCCGAACCCGTTAACCGAATGGGATGATTTTTACATATGTTGCTCCCCCATATCAGGGCTATCTGGATTTATGGGGATATTTGGGGTACATCCAAAACTAGGGTAAAAATGTATCCTTACTAATTATGTTAAAGGTTTATCTGAGGGGAGGAGATGTGTGGGTTGTACCTTATCTGTTATTGGTTACTGTGTTAATTATGTAGGTGTCTCCCTTGCATGGCAGCATCACATAAAAGGAGAATGCATGCCATTAAAATTCAGTTCTTCTTGACCCTTCAAAACGTAGCCTTGTCTCGTTCTTGGAAGGGGATTTACAGCATAACACCTTGCTCTTTTAATAGCTCTGCCTGACTCTTCACTTGGACCTCGTGAATGGGAATAAGCAACTCCACTACTACACAGCGACTTGCCGGGAAAAAGGACGTCTTCAACGGCTGATACCCTCTCACTACCTGGGTAGCCGTTACAGTGATGTTGTTCAATGTGGTCAGAGGATTTGATAAGACCCAGTTTATAACACATGGAGATTAGTTTACAATGTAGCAGTAAATTACTATTAATACACATTTGTTCCCATGCTGTAATCGCAATGGATGTGAAATTTCATGGGCCTTCCTGTATATCAGTGCATCGCAAAAAAGATCTAATTTATATCTATGTTTTTTTCCAGATTTGTGAAGGTGAGGTGAGGAGGAGCGTAAACTGTGTTTCTAACACTATAGTGACAGGAATACAGATTGCTGCACATTCACCCTTACTTCCAGTGTTTCTCTATGAAAAGTACAAAGTTACAATGAGGGACAAGTCTGATGCTGATTATCAAAGTCAACCCTTTATTTTTACAGGTGGAGAGGAATGGACCCAAAATAACCCACAACACTCCAGCTTTGTAAAACATGTATAATGCTGGGATGTTCCTGTAATATATTCACTTATCCCTATACTTAATAATTATGTTATTTGTGACGTTTAAAATAAAACTAAATGTAGAAATGAACAACTCTTTATCATCTAACTGGGCACCTCCATCATAGCTTCCTGTTAATCATCGTTGTTAGCACTCTACTTTGCACCTGGTAGGCTGCACAGAGAAAGCATACAGAGACAAAGAGAAATTATATAATGTTTTTTTTTTCTCCTGCTCATTTGCTATGTGTGTCCTGGCTGTGCCTGGACAGAACTGAAATGTGATCACATAAAAAAAAAAAAAAAAAAAAAAAAGGTTAACACAAATTATATGTGTTTTTTTTAAAAAATAACATTTTATTAAATTGTGTAATTTTCAGAGAAGTAATAATTGCCAATAAAGATTTTTTTAGAATTAAAATAACAATTACAAATATAGGACAACATATTCTGTAGTGCTGTACAATAGGTAAAACAAGACAAAACACTTTTGACATGCGGAACAGTAGATGAAAGTAAGGACTCAAAGGATCTGTATATAAATGAAAGGATGGAAAGGGTATTTGGGAGAAAGGGGCACAGTCGTTGGAATAAGGCAGTGGAAGTTGTAAAGGATGAGAATCTAATATACTTCTCTCAAGAAGTATGGTTTTAGAGACTGTAGAGATAAGTCGAATGTGTCATGGGAGGATATAAATAATTTTTTATTATTTTATCATCAACTCTTTGTACCTTTTGTTGAGTCTATTTGTATTATTTTTAATAATCACATATACATTATGTTTAATGTAAATGGGTGGTGTTCCCAGTATAAAAAATGGATGGAATTATTTTTAATTTAATCCACCCCAATCTCTTTTCACATAACCAGGGCCGCCACCAGAAATTTTAGGGCCCCTAACTCAGTTCAGGGTCTGGGCCCCCTGGGGCCCGCCTCCAAATAACGCCCACTGGGTCCGCCTCCAAATACCGCCCACAGGAATACACACACAGACACAAACACACACACTGATACAAAAGGACACAGGGACACAGATACATACTAACAGACACACATACTGAAACAGACATGCACGCATACAGGCATACATACTGACACACACATACTGAGACATACACACAGGCATACATAGTGACAGACACATACTAACATACATACAGACACACATGCATGAGGACATAAAGACACATACATACATACAGACACCAACATACATACATACACACAAACACATTCATACATACAGACACTGACATCCATACACACATACATTCATAATGGCATACAGACATACACAGACATACATTCATAATGGCATACAGGTCGGGCTATTGGCCAAGCCCAATTCTAGCTACCCTGCCTTCGGCACTGTGGGCTGTTACCTGGAATTTGATAATGTTATGTTGGCATTAATTGTTGTATAAGACGTGGGCATTTGAACCCTTTAACCCATATGAACTTTTCTGCAGGTGTTCCACCTAAATCCTAATAACCTGCTGGCTAATGTTGGTATGACCTTTATATAAGGGGGGTGGGGATGTGGCTTCTAGGAGCTTTGCGTATCTCACCCTGGGGATTTGTAGCTCAAGTTGCCTTAATCCGGTTCTGTAGGTGTAGGGGTAGCCAGTCTAGGAGGCCTTAGGGACTAAGAAATCGCACATGAAATTCAAGGAGTGTTTATCCCCTGAACAGATGATCTCCCTGCCCCGCTGTATTCCCTGCAAAGCCCATGCTCCCCCATGGAGGCCCTGACTATGCGTCTGGCCTAGATGTCCAGGTCATGGGTCTAACATGCTGTGTGACAGTCACTGTACATTACCCCCTGTGGAAGTTGTTGAAAGCCCAGTGATATACAGGAGACTTTTATATGTCCTTTGGTGCTTCTCAACCGCCCTTCTCAACCGGAGTAGGGACATAGAAACTTCGTGAGAACTGGAACAAATAAATCCTCCGTTTGTAGGGGTATGAGTCCGGATCTTCTCTGGTTGTATGACACTCACTGCGGTGACATTTTCCTTCGTGCCTTGGGGTGTCGGGTATTGTGCCATTCCTGGGTGAGTCCAGCAGGCTGTTTTGGGTTGTCACTTGGCGCAGCAGTGATGAATCCCCATTGTCGCAGTAGGTTGGTGCCTTCTGCTACCTCCAAGATTACGTGGAACTTATCATCTTTGTTGATTAACAGTTTGGCTGGGAATCCCCAGTCAATGTTCAATTTTCCTGTTTCTCAGCTCAGCTGTTATCATTCGAAAGTCTCTCTGTCTTCGGAGGGTTTCCGTCGACAGGTCGATATATACCTGAGTGGATCTGTATTGTTCTGGTATGTCTTGTTGCGTTTGGTTTGATCTAAGGATGGTTTCTCTCACATGGAAATAGTGTAGTTTGACTTGTACATCTATCGGCGTTGTAATTGGTAGGTGTTTCGGCCTAGGTGTTTATGCGCTCTGTCCATCAGTACCGTGGATGGTTGGATGTTACGTTTGTTTTTTAAAGGACAGAAAGGGCTTCAGTTTGATATCCTGTATGTATACCTAACACACAACATTAATTATGAATACAATGTTAAAATTGCTTACACATCAAGATGACCCCTCATATATATGTGACGCATCAGCCTATACTGACACAGATTCTAACTATATACCTACTATAAATTTACCCCTAAAACTAACATTAGGCTAGGGGTGCCCAAAAGATATATCTCCAGATACTGTAGAACTACAACTAACATGATGCTTTTTGCCTTTAGAATGACAAGGCATCACGGACGTTTTAGTTTTAAAACATCTGGGGCTCTACTTTTTGGCACCCCTGTCCTAGATGATATCTAACCCTAAAACAGAATTAACAATAACCCTGCATTAACCATTACCTTACACTAACCTACACCTAATGTTAGTCCTACCCCTAACTTTACCATAATGTTAATCCTACCCCTAACTTTATCAAACAGCTACTAGATGCATACTTGCAAAAACAGAATATTCAAGGATATAATCTTTCAATGTAGGGTAATAACTGCTCGATCCAAGGATAAATCTGACTGCCATTCTGGGGTCAAAAAGGAATCTTTTTCCTAGCTTGTTGCAAAATTGGAAGTGCTTCAAACTGTTTTTTTTTTTTTTGCCTTCTTTTAGATCAACAGCAAAAAACAAATGTGAGGAAGGCTGAACTTGATGGACGCAAGTCTCTTTTCAGCTATGTAACTGTAACTATGTAACATGTTCTACTACTACCCCTTGCCTTAAGATATACCCTCTGCTGGATATCCTAGCTAAAAAGATACTAAAGCTAAAAGAGAGGTTAGTGAACACAGTCTGGCATGCTGTATCGTCTATTCACCTTGTGATCAAAGCTTCATTGTTTGGTAATTTTTTTTTTTTTTTTTTAAGTTTCCCTGTTTAACCAAAATGTTCATATTTGTTTCCATTTATAAATGTGCAATCTACACATGCTGAAACTAAAAAATACATATAAACATTAAGTCCCACTTTTCTGCCAGGGAGGAGTTAAAGGGCTGTATGTAGCACTCATTTTAAGTGCTGCATAAGCACATCTGTCAGCACAGGACCACAGGCTCAGCTGACAGAGGGGAGTCCCCAGCATCTACTTATAGTTGTGTCTCCTAGGTGTGAGCCGGGATTTAACTCTGTTCAGACCAAGTCTGCAGGAGATTCAATTCCGTATTAATCAAGTTAAAACCCTCTATGTGGAAGTCGACATGAAATGTCCTAACATAGTTAAGGAGTTAAGCTGTAGTGGTTTTAGTGCTTAAAGTATCTCTTTAATGTTACATATTTTATCATCATGGTGTCAAAACACAAAACACATTTTAGCATTATATTTATAAGTCTGCCTTTCCCTTTGCCATGTGTGACTAAAACATAGGAAAACTCTTTTATAGCACAAGAAACCTGATGGGTGTATAATCTCTAGAAAATAGGTCACTGTTTAACCTTTCTTAAACAAATATCTAACTAAATAGATAGTCGTGTGTGAGACTCCTACTTTAACAAGACAAACTACTCTGCTTGACAAGAACATTGATCTATTTACATATGTACCGTAATATTGATGTGGGAAATTGTGAAATTTTCTTTGAAATGTTGCAAACAAAATAAATATTTAATTAGTAAGTAACTAAGTCACAAACAAGGACTAACAATTCAAGATAAGCAGTAGGCTTCTTCTTATATCTCTAAAGGTCAAACATGCACCATTTAGAAACCTGTCCTGCATAAAGAATGTTTAATATTTATTTGGGGCCTTAAAATGATACTGTAGCACTTAGGAACAAATATACATCCCAGAACCCCTGCACTGGAAGCCACGATAGCAAATATTTCTACAGCAAGCATGTATTTCCCTTTGGTGCTCATATATGCTGGGATAAATGAGACCCAAACACTGCAGAACACAATCATACTGAAAGTGATATAACGAGCCTCATTAAATAGATCTGGCAACTGCTTGGCTAGAAAAGCTACAATAAAACTACAAAGTGCCAGGAACCAGTTATAACCAAGAGCAACATAAAACAAAAGGAGAGAGCCAACATTACAATGAAGTATTAGTTTTCCAATTACTGATTTTGAGTCTTTGTCTGGAAATAAAGGCCAGAATGTTAACCACCACAAGCAAATTCCAACTTCGCCCAAGGAGAAGAACAAAACTATAAAGATGGATACCCTGTATCCCAGAAATATTTTGAATTTGCTTCCTGGCTTTACAGCTGAAAAGGCTACTAAAACTGTAATTGTTTTTGCCAGAACTGATGACAATGTAATAGCAAAGATAATATTGAAAACAGTATTCTGAAGCAAGCATGTGATCTTCCCAGGATTGCCAATGAATAACATGGGACACAAGAAAGAAAGCATGAGAGAAGAGAGGATGAGGTAACTTAGAAACCTATTATTGGCTCTTACTATGGGTGTATGTCTGTGCATTATAAAAATACCAAATATAGCAGCAGTAATAAAAAATAACACAAGTGGAAACAATGTCAATATTGCACCAAGAGGTTCATGGTAGGATAAATAATCAATGGTTCTTGGCAGACAAAAGACTTGCTCAGCATCAGGATATTCATATTCAGGACACTCCAGACAATTATCCATATCTAAAATTAAAAATCACAATGCATTAACAATTACTTATAGACACATGTAGAAAGCATATTTATAAAACAAACTGTGTTACTTTTTTGCTATCTATTTTGGGTTCACGCTAGCAACTGTGCAACAGAAATCTGAAATACTTTCCAGCAGATGACAGATGTGGTTGTTTACATGGGAGGTTCCACCTGACTGTCCAAAGAGTGTCTTTTGGCCCTTTTAGTTTTATTGTTTACAAGTGGGACTATACCTCACCAGATTCATAATTCATATAAAAAACTCTGAAATATATTCTTGTGACCACTGAGATTATAGATTGCTGAACACTGTTTTAGTAAGCAAAGACGTCCTTTGGGTGGGTGGAATCATTGGCTCTTTGGCCTTTACTAATATGCTATAGCATTGGTGCAGAAGCAAGGGGGGATGGGGCTAAGAATAACCTGCCAACACCAGAAAATAGGTGAAGCTTTTAAAGGCATATCTTTTAAGGAAGTTTAAAAAATCAAACAAAAAAAAAAAACACGTTAAAAGAGTTGGTTATGAGGGGCGTGGCCTGACCGTTCAAGAAAATGGACGTGTGAGCGATCGGCTCCGTGAGAGGACCCCAGAATACAGCGACTAACTCAGCGTCAAGAGAGAGTTTTCCTACCTACAACAACTGCTTATTGCCAGGACACCATGGCACAACGCCTCACCAAAAAAAATAAAGTGAAAGAAGCACCTACCCTCCAAATCGCGGCTATGTCTTCACCGCCACGACGAGCGCAAGATGGCGCCGACAGGCCTACATCCCCGGCCTCCAGCTCCGGACGGAGCGACCTTACCTCTCTCTCCCACGGGGAACTCCCAGCCACGGAATCGGCGATACAGAAAATGCTGAACGGCTTACAAACATCATTACGAGCCGACTTTGCCCAGCTGGCGAAAGAAATAAGAGCAGATGTTAAAGCTCTCGGAGATCGAACCGATTACCTCGAAAGTAAAACTGAAGAAATCATAACAGCGCACAACAACGTGGTTGCAGCACATGATAGAATGGAGGCTAAACTTTCCACTATTCTTACCAAATTGGCGGACCACGAGGATAGAGACCGCCGTAATAATGTGCGCATACGAGGGATACCAGACAACATTAACCCAGGAGAATTGGGCGACTATGTCCGTAATTTATTTAAGATTCTAGCTCCAGACCTTCCGGAATCCGCATTTTTACTGGACAGGACCCACAGATTGCCTAGGCCTAGGCACCTCCCCGCGACTGCACCAAGGGATACTATCACAAGAATCCACTATTATACCACTAAAGAAACCATAATGGCAGCTTCCAGGAAACACCCTGTTCTCCCCGCTGAATACAGCAAGATACAACTGTTCACTGATCTTTCGGCATCCACATTAGCAGCAAGAAGAACCTTCATGCCGATTACCAGTGCACTGAGAGCGGTGGATATTCCCTACAAATGGGGCTTTCCTGCACGTCTCATCGTAAAAAGGAATGGCGCGGAGAAGCACATTACCAACTTAGAAGATGGAAAGAGAGTCTTGATGGAATGGAATGTAGCGTGGACAGGGGAAGATGCGACTACTACCGCCATCACCCAATCACCGAAGAAACTCACCCATGAATGGGACTTACATACCGCAGTTAAATGAATGGCCCTTCTTTGCCTATATGAACAATAACTTTTTGGACATAGTCTAAGATCCCACGGCAGACGAAACTGATGTTGGAGACCGATAATCGGCACCTTTTGTAATGTATTCTTTATTCTTTATATGTTTTTGTTTAATGTTACAGGCAGGTCGTATAGAAAATACCACAGATCCAACGATAGGACTAGGGTTAATGTACTCTAAGGTTAAGGGGATTTTGTAAACGCGGTGGAATGGGTAATAATGACTATTTCCCCAAGTGTAAGCTAATATCAGCCCAGTCACAGGTAATAAGGGTTAGCAGCACTGGGAAATACACTGCCTTCCCAACCAAGATACCAGAGACTGATGATGAACGGGTCACACTTTCACCCCACATGGTTCCACCCCGACCTCTCCACACAACGAGGGTGGCAACTGTGAGTTTACACACGCGAACTATAAAAAGGTGCACAGGTCCCACCGGGTTACTACTTGCTCCCCGAGGGCTCTTACATATGCACATATGACAAGGTGTTGTACCTCCTAGTCGCCCTACGATACACGCTTCCTAGTATATACTTGGGCACTAATGACCCTCAGATGCTTGCTGAGACTATAAAGGACTCGCAAACACACCGCAAATAGCTGTAACATATATAACCCTATAACAGTTGACCATCCTATCATGGATAGGGACCCCCTTGATGACGACACAATACCCTCTCCGCCATACAAATATTGTTACTAATGTGCTCTTTTCACTATGTGGAGAGCCGCGTTACATAAAGTTCTTCTTTGTGATGCGAATATAGGTTTACTGTGCTAACCACAGAACAACATGTCGCGTGACAACTTAGACTATGATTGATGATTACCTCTATACGAAGTTAGCATAACACCGCTAACGCGGATCCACTTTATGAGGTAACATAGCGCTACCCAAATCCATCACAGTAGTCACGACACGACTGGTGCACAACACAAAAAAACAAAAACAAAAAAAAAAAACAAGGAAAAAAAAACAAAAAAAAAAACAAAAAAAAAAAAAAAGAAAAACAAAAAAAATACAACATAAATGAAAAAAAAAAAAAAAAAAAACCACATAATACATACCTTACGGATTTCTGGAGACCGGCAGGAAAATTGACTATGTGACATTGACAATTTCTCTCTCTACCAACCAGGGGACTCTCGGCCCCACAAGGGCTTCAGTGCCCAAACGCTAAGACGACTAGGTCTTATGTTATAGACCTTTTCTTTGTATATAGTTACTTCTGTATTTTTGGTTTTCCACCCCTATCAACCATCCCACCCCCCCCTAAGGCGACTTACTATAGACAGAAATGGAGGGTCTCTGCCCCATGTAGAAAAGTAATGTTCACGCATATATACCACTTCGACGTTCAAAGAGGTGCAACCTGGATCCCCAACAAAACCACCATTAGATCTTGCACTGCAACCAATGTTATACCTAGACACCTAAATGGTAACAAACCGAGCCCGCGGCTCAAGCCTAGAGATCTCATGCCAAGTCCAAATGACCCTTAACATTCTTTCAATTAACACTAAAGGCCTCAATACACCCCACAAACGTCGCATGGCCTTGCTGGAGGCTAAAAATCAGAAAGCCCATGTAGCGTTCTACCAAGAAACTCATTTCCAAACTTCCAATCAACCTAAATTCTCCTCTAAATATTTCCCTATAGGCTACCATTGTACATACAGAAAAAAAAAAAGAGGCGTTACTACCCTGATCAGCAAAGAGGTCTCATTTCAGTTGATAAAAAAACTGAGTGACAAAAAAGGACGGTACCTCTTACTCCAATGCATAATTAACAACGCTCACTACACCTTGGTTAACGTATACGGACCTCAGACTGACCACCATAACTTTCTAGACCGCATCCTGGCTTTAGCAAATGCCCACAAATTTGGGGACATCATAATTGGTGGAGACACTAATTTCATCCTTGACACAAATCTCGACACCACTTCCTCCTCTAAAATCTCGCAAAAAACTGCGAAACAACGGGCTCGTTCCATTTCTCTCATAGAAAATACGCTACATTCACATGGTTACACCGATATCTGGAGAACATTACACCCACTAGATAAGGACTATACACACCATTCACTAGTTCATAATTCGTACTCTAGACTGGACCGCTTCATTATACCGGTATCGATCACAGCAAAAATGTCTAGCGCCAATATTGGCACTATCACATGGTCCGACCATGCCCCAATCACATTATCAGTCATACTACAACATCCCACGAGCGGAAACCGCACATGGAGGCTCAATGACACCCTCCTTAACGACCACAAGCTTATACAGCAAATCACAGATGATTTGACAACATACTTCGCCTTAAATGATACAGGAGAAACAGGAATAGAGACTTTATGGCAGGCCCATAAGGCGGTCCTTCGAGGACAATTTATTAAACACGCTAGTTACAACAAGAAACAACGGATGACGATGTACATTGATATACACAAAGAGTTAACTACACTCACCCGTACAAATAAACAATCGCCGTCACATGACATTACAAAACGGATCCTTGAACTACAGTCCAAATTGAAAGATATGGAAACAGCAAAAACGATATATATATTAATGAAAATGAAACATAATTTTTTTAAAGAGGGAAATAGGGCTGGGAAGATTTTGGCAACCCAACTAAAAGCCAGATCTTTGGCCTCCAAAATAGCATTCCTAGACAAGGGGCAGGGAGGGAAAATTACTAATCCGCAAGAAATAGTGGAGGAATTTAGCAGTTATTACAGCAAATTATATAATTTAGTAAAGAACCCCGAATGCCATACCCCTACCCAAGCCGAAATAGACACATTCCTGAACGACATTCACCCACATACCATTACACCTGAAGAAAACCGCAAATTAATACAGCCCTTTACGGAGCATGAAATTATAAATGTCCTCAAACAACTACCTAAACACAAGTCACCTGGTCCAGACGGGTTTACCAACCTCTACTACTATACCTTTAGAGACATTCTTGCGCCACACTTAACAAAACTGTTCAATCACTGTTTCCAGGGGGGGTCTATGCCCACAGCGATGCTTCAAGCCCACATAACCACCTTACCAAAGCCTGGGAAACCCCCAACCCAGTGCTCTAATTTTCGCCCAATATCCTTACTGAACTGTGACACAAAAATTTATGCTAAACTATTAGCGAATAGAATAAGCCCTATATTGACACGTGTAATACATAATGACCAGTCAGGCTTCATTAAAGGTAGACAAGGCTCTGATAACACTAGGAAAATACTTAATATACTATCACACATTTCAACCGAAAAAACAGAAAGCCTTTTATTGGCACTAGACGCTGAAAAAGCCTTTGATAGGCTGAACTGGACTTATATGACATCAGTTTTACACAAATACAAATTCCCACAAGAGATGACAAGGGGCATAATGGCATTGTATACCACCCCAACAGCTCAAGTATACAATTCAGGATTCACTTCATCACCATTCAATCTTTCTAACGGTACCAGACAAGGCTGCCCGCTGTCTCCTCTTCTTTTCATCCTTGCACTAGAACCACTAGCGATCAAGATTAGAAACGACACACACATATCAGGGATACCCATAGGAAACTCTAACTTTAAATTGTCCATGTTTGCGGACGACATACTTCTGACTATTAGCAACCCAGAAACGTCTCTGCCCCGCCTCATGTGCCTCCTACAGGAATATGGGAGGATATCATATTACAAACTCAACAACAATAAAACACAAGCACTTCCACTCCATATACCCACATCACGAGTTGATACCCTACGCCAGGCCCACAAATTTGACTGGAAACAGAACTACATCACATATCTAGGAGTAAAGCTTGCATTGCACGCACACAACACAATATCACTGAATTATGGACCATTGCTGCGAACATGCACCTCTCTTATCCAAACGTGGAAAAATGTACACCTTTCATGGCTAGGTCGAATTAATACTGTAAAAATGGTTCTGCTACCCAAAATTCTATATATCTTTAGAATGTTACATCTCCAGGTACCGCCACACACTCTCAAGACCATACAGTCCATATTGACCAGATTTATCTGGAACAAAACAAAACCACGAATTCCTATCTCCTTGCTCCAACAGACACAATCTAAAGGGGGCCTAGGAGTACCTAAAATAGCCACTTATTTCGAAGCTGCTGTTCTTGAATCTGCCATAAGGCTCCATGCGCCCAGACACACATTTCAGTGGGCAGATATGGAATCAGACAAAACTCAGCCACATGCTCTGTTACACTTATTGTGGACACCCAAAGCATTTCGCCCACCAAAATTATCCTTGTACCCCACCTCCATACTGATGCTGAAGTTCTGGGACAGGTTGTTGGCCACCGTATCCGAAAAGGGGAAATATTGCGTAGATGCTCCTATAGAAGCATTGGCAGGACTCACACCATGGCTATCATTAAAAACGTGGACCACTTATGGCGTGAGATTCATCAAGGATCTATGTATACAGAATGAAATAAAAACGTTCCCCAACCTACAAACGCAATTTAACTTACCCAATTCGTGTATATTCCAATATTTACAATTAAAAAGTATCATAAACACTCAAGTAACACGTAGACAACAGACCACACCACAAAGCGCCACAGACGCACTAGCGGTTATATCTGGATGTCACTCAGCACCACTGAAATCCAAAACTCTATCATTGTGCTATAAGGCTCTATTAGGCCAGAGTACCCCCCATACGTTTAATTATGTTCGACAATGGGAAAAAGAGGGATTACCCAACCTTCCAGACGAAAAATGGCTTAAAGCACTCAACGCCCTTAGAGGTCTCACCTCTTGTTTCTCTCATGTAGAAGCCCATAAGAAGGTGCTCTATAGATGGTACCTTACTCCACAAAGACTACACCAAATATACCCGAATTCAATCCCGGAATGCTGGAGATGCATGACAGAAATAGGTAACATGACACACATATGGTGGGGCTGTAGAGGAATTAAACCACTGTGGAACCAAGTTGAGCAACTTCTACAACGCACCCTTAATATAACGACATCTTTAACACCTACTATAGCGCTCTTATTGCTCTTCCCTCCGCAGTGGTCGAAAACAATTCAAAAAATAGCCTCCTCAGTAATTTTAGCAGCGCGACACTTAATAGCCCAACAGTGGAAAAGCACAAGGTGCCCCTCCCGAAAGGAATTACTAGACAGAGTAGATCAATATTACAAATACGAGCTACTTTCATCCGATTCTCCTATGAAGAGAAAACAAACAGAACAAACTTGGCTAACATGGTGTCAGGATCGGGACAGGGATCCAACACGCAAAGTACAAACAGGTACAGGGTACGTATACCGGTCCTTAGAATGGCCGGGCTAACGTACAGAGAGTATAGAGAATGGTCAGAGACAAGCCGAGGTCGAGGGAACGAGAAGACAGGTAAGCGAGGAACAAGCCGGGTCAAGGATAACGGAGGTAAACAGAGTAAGGAAACAAGCCGGGTCGAAACCAAAAGGATAACTGAGAAACACCAGAGCACTGTGTGACTAGACAGGCTAGAACCACGACAGGGCAATGAGCAACAGGGCGAAGTATGTTTAAATACCCTGGCTAGAGAGGATAGACACGCCTCCGACGAAACCTGATTAGTCTGTCTCGGACTGAGTGACAGGTCGTTCCGGATTGGCGTGATGACGTCGGCCTCCGGGCACCATGCTACAAAAGGAAGAGACTCCCTCGCGGCCGGCGTTTGTGTGACCGGGTCGACCGCGAGGAACAGAGGAAACATGGCGTCCGGACGGATGAACGTCTAAGTCTCTACCTCTCTCGGAGGTAGAGACTTCAGGTACCCTGACAGTACCCCCCCCCTCAGATACGCCCACCGGGCGGAAAGAACCGGGACGAGATGGAAAGCGAGAGTGATACGCCCTGCGGAGACGAGGAGCATGAACATCCTCCTGAGGTACCCAACTCCTCTCCTCAGGACCGTATCCCTTCCAATCGACCAGATATTGTACTTTCCCCCGGGAGATACGAGAATCAATAATAGAGTTAACCTCATACTCCTCCTGACCCTCCACCTGAACAGGACAAGGAGGGGCTGTTGTGGAGGAGAACCTGTTACAAATAAGAGGTTTCAGCAACGACACATGAAACGAGTTAGGGATGCGTAAGGTATCAGGAAGAGCTAGACGATACGCAACTGGATTGATACGAGACAACACCCTGTAAGGTCCAATATAACGGGGAGCGAACTTCATGGAGGGCACCTTTAAACGGATGTTCCTCGTGCTCAACCATACCCTATCACCCGGAACAAAGAGCGGAGCCGCCCTTCTACGTTTATCAGCATGTTTCTTAACCAGCATAGAATTGTGCGTAAGGATTTGCCGAGTTTGATCCCACAACTTCCTCAAATTAGCAACATGAACATCAACCGACGGCACCCCCTGGGAAGGAGAAGCCGAAGGAAGAATAGACGGGTGAAAGCCATAATTCATGAAGAAGGGGCTTGAATGAGTAGAATCGCAAACGAGATTGTTGTGTGCAAACTCTGCCCAAGGAATCAAACCGACCCAATCATCCTGGTGTTCGGAAACAAAACATCGCAAATATTGTTCAATTTTCTGGTTGGTACGTTCAGCAGCTCCATTAGACTGAGGGTGATAGGCAGAAGAAAAGTTCAATTTGATACCAAGTTGCGAACAGAAGGACCTCCAAAAACGGGAAATAAATTGGGAACCTCTGTCAGACACAATTTGAGAGGGTATCCCATGTAGGCGAAAAATCTCCCTAGCGAATATCTCGGCCAATTCGGGAGAAGATGGAAGTTTAGGCAGAGGAATGAAGTGTGCCATCTTAGTGAATCTGTCAACCACGGTGAGGATAACAGTCTGTTTTTTAGAGATAGGTAGATCGACAATAAAGTCCATGGCCAAGCAGGACCACGGCTTCTCTGGAACTTCTAAGGGGTGCAGGAATCCACAAGGAAGCGTATGAGGTTGTTTGGTCTTAGTACAAACCTCACATGCAGCGATGAAATCTTTAGTATCCCTACGTAAAGCAGGCCACCAGAAATCCTTAGAGATCAACGCAAAAGTCTTGCGAATACCCGGATGTCCCGCCATCTTGCTGTTATGGAAACACTGCAACAGTTCCAGTTGAAGAGCAGGAGGAACGAAATGTCGACCCACAGGAGTCTGTCTAGGTGCTAAATGTTGTAGCTTAACGATCTCGGCCAGTAACGGAGAATGAATCCTGAGATTCGTATTAGCAACAATATTGCATTTCGGAACTATAGAGGAAAGAACCGGCTCAGGTACAGTAGAAGGTTCATACTGGCGAGATAAGGCATCGGCTTTAGAATTTTTTGAACCAGGTCTATAAGTCAGCACATAGTTGAAGTGAGTCAGGAATAAGGACCAACGAGCCTGCCTAGAGGACAGGCGCTTAGCCTCCCCAATGTAGGACAAGTTCTTGTGGTCCGTCAGGATAGTAATAGGGTGTAAGGTTCCCTCTAATAAATGTCTCCATTCCTTTAAGGCTTTAATGACTGCTAAGAGTTCTCTGTCGCCGATGTCATATCTGCTCTCAGGGCCCGAAAGTTTCCTAGAAAAAAAACCACATGGGTGCAATGGTTTATCTACCCCCAATCTTTGTGACAGAACCGCCCCAACTCCTGTCTCAGAGGCATCGACCTCGAGCAGGAACGGTAAGGTCGTATCCGGATGGACTAGTATTGGAGCAGAAGCAAAAAGTTCTTTGAGACTCTTGAAAGCAGCTAGAGCATCAGTAGACCATGTCTTAGTATCCGCCCCTTGTTTGGTCATATTGGTGATGGGCGCAATAATAGACGAGTAGCCCTTAATGAAGCGTCTATAATAATTAGAGAAGCCAATAAATCTCTGAATAGCTTTGAGTCCCTGAGGCAATGGCCAATCTAAAATAGACTGGAGTTTGTCAGGATCCATCTTAAAGCCCTCCCCAGAAATCACGTATCCAAGAAAGTCTATCTGGGTCTGGTCAAAACTGCATTTCTCAAGTTTACAGTACAAACCATGTTGTAAAAGTTTGTGTAATACCTGTCTGACTTGTCGATGGTGGGTCTCAATCTCTTTAGAGTGTATGAGTATGTCATCCAGGTAGACAATAACACAATCATGTTGAAATTCCCTAAGAACTTCGTTAATCAAATCTTGGAAAACTGCAGGTGCGTTACAGAGACCAAAAGGCATGACCGTATACTCATAATGACCATAGCGGGTATTAAACGCTGTCTTCCACTCATGGCCTTGCTGAATTCTCACCAAGTTGTACGCCCCTCTGAGGTCCAACTTGGTGAAAATCTTAGAGCCCTTTAACCGATCAAAGAGTTCTGTAATCAAGGGGATAGGATAGGCATTCCTGATGGTTATTTTATTCAACCCTCGATAATCGATACAAGGTCTGAGTGACCCATCCTTCTTCTTAACAAAAAAGAACCCAGCCCCGGCAGGAGATGAGGATCTCCTGATAAATCCCTTGTCTAAATTCTCCTGAATATACTCCTCTAAAACAGCATTCTCTTTAGTGGATAGAGGGTATACATTGCCCCTAGGGGGCATGGTACCAGGTAATAGGTTAATTTTACAATCAAAGGACCTGTGTGGAGGTAGAGTATCAGCGTTCTTTTTATCGAATACTGCCTTTAAGTCCATGTACAAAGGAGGTATCTGTCTCTCTTTAGGCTGGGTAGTAGTGTCAGGTGTGTAAATTACAGCCAAAGGGGATACCTTCTGTAAACACCTCTCCTGACAACCCTGACCCCACGAGAGTATCTCCCCTAACTCCCAATCGATAGTAGGGTTATGTCTCTTTAACCATGGATACCCCAGGACTATGGGAACGGAAGGGGACGAAATAAGCATAAGAGATATACTCTCCTCGTGTAAGATACCAACAGACAGGCTCATGGATATAGTCTCACGAGTAATAACAGGCTCGAGTAGTGGTCTACCATCAATGGCCTCAACGGCCAAGGGGGTCTCTCTTAACTGGGAAGGAATAGTGTGCTCAGTGGCAAAGGCTTGATCGATAAAATTCTCAGCAGCGCCGGAATCTATCAATGCCACGGTCTTAAGTACTTCCTTCTTCCATGTTAAAGAAACTGGTAGTAAAAGCCTGTGATTTTTGTAATTATGCGTAGAGGACAAAATAGAAACACCCAAGGCCTGTCCTCTAGAGAAACTTAGGTGCGGGCGTTTCCCGAGCGAACAGGACAATTCAGGCGTAAATGACCTCTGACTCCACAATACATACACAATCCCTCCCTTCTCCTGTACAGTCTCTCCTCTTCTGAGAGATGAGTATTGCCTATCTGCATAGGTTCAGGAATCAGTGAGGTATTGGACTCAGGACTTAGAAATGCGGGTGCTAATTTAAAGGCAGGTCTTAGGTTCCTCTCTCGAGTGTTCTGTCTTTCTCTTATACGTTCATCAATACGAGAAATGAACGAAATTAAGTCCTCTAAATTCTCTGGTAGCTCCCTAGTAGCAATTTCGTCAAGGATAACATCTGATAACCCGTTCAAGAATACATCCATATAAGCCTGTTCATTCCACTTAACTTCTGACGCCAGAGACCTGAACTCTAGTGCATAATCCACTAATGTTCGGTTCTCCTGTCTCAGGCGCAACAGTAATCTGGCTGCATTGACCTTTCTACCAGGGGGGTCAAAAGTTCTTCTAAAAGCAGCTACAAAGGCAGTATAATTGTATACCAACGGGTTATCGTTCTCCCATAATGGGTTAGCCCATCTCAGAGCTTTCTCAATGAGTAAGGTGATAATAAACCCAACCTTTGCCCTATCGGTAGGATAGGAGCGAGGTTGCAATTCAAAGTGAATGCTGATCTGGTTTAAAAAACCACGACATTTCTCAGGTGACCCACCATAACGTACAGGTGGAGTAACACGGGAAGAGGCACCTACAGTAGCTACCTCTAGGCCTGAACCTACAGAGGAAATAGGAGTAGGACGCGTCTCCTCTGGAGGATTATTAGCACGAGACAACAATGCCTGTAGTGCTAAGGCCATTTGGTCCATTCTGTGTTCCATGGCGTCAAACCTGGAATCAGAGGAACCAACCTGACTGTTTGTACCTGCAGGATCCATTGGCCCTGTCGTAATGTCAGGATCGGGACAGGGATCCAACACGCAAAGTACAAACAGGTACAGGGTACGTATACCGGTCCTTAGAATGGCCGGGCTAACGTACAGAGAGTATAGAGAATGGTCAGAGACAAGCCGAGGTCGAGGGAACGAGAAGACAGGTAAGCGAGGAACAAGCCGGGTCAAGGATAACGGAGGTAAACAGAGTAAGGAAACAAGCCGGGTCGAAACCAAAAGGATAACTGAGAAACACCAGAGCACTGTGTGACTAGACAGGCTAGAACCACGACAGGGCAATGAGCAACAGGGCGAAGTATGTTTAAATACCCTGGCTAGAGAGGATAGACACGCCTCCGACGAAACCTGATTAGTCTGTCTCGGACTGAGTGACAGGTCGTTCCGGATTGGCGTGATGACGTCGGCCTCCGGGCACCATGCTACAAAAGGAAGAGACTCCCTCGCGGCCGGCGTTTGTGTGACCGGGTCGACCGCGAGGAACAGAGGAAACATGGCGTCCGGACGGATGAACGTCTAAGTCTCTACCTCTCTCGGAGGTAGAGACTTCAGGTACCCTGACACATGGTTTGAGGGATTATATAGCGACACCACGCCAAATACTTTATTGGAGGATCCGCAACACCCAACACCATAGGTCACCACAAGAAACACGAGAATGAGGCTTGGTTATAGTCTGCTAAGTGGGCTAGAATTAGGGGCAGAACTACAGATGGTCCCGGTTACTCAGGGCAAGATACTTAACTATATAAATGTATAAAGGTTTCACATATCTACTTATGATGTATACGTATCCAATGATATAACCATGCATTATTATGTCGCCAATTGTACTTCCCTCCCCCCCACCCCCCTCTTTTCCTTTCTGTACCCCTCCCACTTATGTTTTGATGTTTTGAATTTTCCTGGAAAATAAAAAAACTTTAAATTTGAAAAAAAAAAGAGTTGGTTATTCCATTCTACTAATAGAGTACCTTGTTATAATAATTTTGTCCCACCGCCCCCTGATTGTCTTTGTTTCCTACGACGCTGAGCTATGGTCTTCAGTCAATGCAAAAACAAAATGTGAAACATATGGCCTTCAAACTGAATGTTAGATTTTAAAGAAGTCTGCAGACATAAATATATGAAATATATGTATAAATGTATATAAAAATATTTACAAAAAAAGGATATGCAAGATGAATAATAAGTAAAAAAAAACATAACTATATTATTACCTCCAAGGTAATATTTTCAGCTCAGTATAAGGGTGGTGGAGATGGGGGAGGGGAAAGCTCAGAACAGAGTAGGTATTTATATTGATAATAATTCACAAAAAGTACAAATGACTCATGATAATATTAAATGTATGCTTACTAATGCAAGGAGCCTATATAACAAAATGGGGGAAACTAGAGCATACACTAAACAATATGACATAATAGGCATGACACAAACATGGTGGGATGAGACGCTTTATGGGTAGATATCTGCTTGGGGGAAACAAAGGGAAATCAGTTATTGGTTGGGATATGTTATAAACCACCTTATGTAAATATTAATAAAGAAGAACAGCTGTTAGAGCAAATTGGGAAAGCTGCAAATCAGGGTAACAAAATTGGAGATTTTAATTACCCGGACATAAATTGGGATAGAGTGGCTAGTACTTCAGCAAGGGGAATCAGGTTTTTGAATGTGTTCAATGACACTTTCACGTCACAACTGGTACAAGCACCAACTAGAAAGGATGCTTGTCTTGATCTCATTATAACAAACAATGTTGATCTTTTGACCAACATTCAAGTAGGGGAGCATATGGGAAATTTTGATCACAATATGGTAATTTATTAAATAAACTCAAAAAAGCAAAAACTTATAATTTAAAAAAAGCCAATTTCAATAAGATTATGGCAGCTCTACAACATATCAACTGGCATAAATACCTTAGTGAAAAAAACTTTGTAAAGCAATAAAATGTGATGAGGATATTGCTTTGCTGCAGAAGGATTTGGATAGATTGGGGGAGTGGGCACTAAAATGGCAGATTAAATTTAATGTAAAGAAATGCAAAGTGATGCACTTCGGGGTCAAGAATGTACAAGCAACTTAAACCTGAAATGGTAGTAAATTAGGGATAACCACACACAAGAACGATTTGGGAATAGCTATACACAACAACTTAGGCAGCAATATGCAATGTCAATCTGCAGTTGGTAAATGTATAAATAGGGGTATGAATTCTCGGGATGTAAATATAATTTTGCCTTTTTATAAATCGCTGGTAAGACCACATTGTGCAATTTCGGTCATCTGTTCTAAAGAAGGATATTATGGCACTAGAAAAGTGCAGAGATGAGTTACAAAATTAATAAAAGGAATGGAGCATTTTAGTTATGAAGAAAGGTTAAAAAATTTAAATCTTTTTAGTTTGGAAAAACGGCGCCTCAGAGGGGATATGCTAACATTATACAAATATATTCGGGGCCAGTACAAACCCTTATTTGGAAATCTATTCATAAACAGGGATATACATAGGACACAAGGTCACACATTTAGGCTGGAAGAAAGGAGATTTCATCTAAGGCAAAGAAAAGTTTTTATTTACAGTAAGAGCAATAAGGATATGGAATTCTCTGCCTAAAGAGGTGGTTTTATCAGAATCCATATAGATGTTTAAACTGCAATTGGATAAATACTTGCAAAAACATAACATACAGGGATATAATTTCTAATTATTGGGGTAATAGCTGCTTGATCCAAGGAGACATCTGACTGCTATTTTGTGGTCAGGGAGTTTTTCCTATTTTGTTGCAAAAATGGAAGCACTTCAGACTAGGTTTTTTGTCTTCTTTTGGATAAACAGCAAAAACATATGCGAGGAAGGCTGAACTTGATGGACGCAAGTCTCTTTTCAGCTATATAACTATGTAACTGTGTGCTGGCACCTAGAAAAGTTAAGTTACGGAAAAAAAAACATGCAACAATTCACATTAAGGCACCTAGAATTTACAAACTGTGGTGTGTGAATCAAAAACCTTTTAGTTTGCCTTAGTGGTGCAGTGATTTGTTTTGACTTTTTAGTTTCAAAGGCAACTGTGATATGCTGCTATTGTTTCACTAGTTGATTTATGGAGATATATTCATTAAATGTATTTAATTAATGTTGCTGGTTGGAGTCTGGAAGACTTGAGCTGCTTGTGCTTGGAGTTGTCCTTGTACTCAGTGGAAATGTACTGATGCCAGCTTGTCATGGTTCTGTCTGTCAATATCAGCTGAGACTAGACACAGGTCTCAGATTTTGTGCCTAGTCTGACTCAGTGTGTTACTCAGTTGTTTGTCTCACTAAAAAAAAAAAAAAAAAAGACATGTAAAAAAGTGTGGGGACCTGTGGACTTCAATATTACTGTATAGGGGCCTAACATATGACTCCATACTCTGCACATCACCTCTGTAGTGCTACAATGCATCACTGTAAACATGACTTCAAGATAAATAATCAATCAGGAAAGCATACAACCGACACATTTAATTTGATTAAAAAAAAAAGACAACAGTTATAAGTCTTTCATACCAGTTTGATTGGATATTTTACCAGGAGAGCACTGGACACAAAAATAGCAGCATGTTTCTTCTGTTGGATTGGATTTTCTGTATCCAGGTGGGCATGATTTACTACATTGAGATCTTGGGACCTTGAAAGCAAACATAACACAGTCAGGATTATTCAATAAACTGAACAGAGCCAATTAAAATATTAACAATTGACAGGGGAAAAAATCTCTAGCTTTGTATAACAACAGCTTGGCTACTTTAGCTTATTTGTATGCAGAAAAGGCAAGTATGTACCCGTATCAATAATAGAAAGGCAATATACACCTATAGATCATTATGGGACTAACTTTGATATATTAAAGGTAGGGAGGATTTTTCATGTTTTCTTGGGTTTTTTAGGGTTTTTTTTTTTTTTGGCTCATATAAATCATTCTTTTAAAAAATATATTTCCTTCAAAACTTGATGAAAGGATTAATATATTACAAAACATATTTTGTTATTAATATTACAGAAAGTGAGTGGTGCCAATCCTTCTCTAGAATTAAAAAGACAGTACACCGCTTGGAACTCATGCAAAAGTGGTACTTGGTCCCTACACAATTAGCCACGGTGTCTTTGGCACACACAGCGAATCGTTGGAGATGTCTGGAAAGAGAAGGTTCTTTACTACATATCTGGTGGGGATGTCTCCACATTAGATATTTTTGGGAGAAGACTTGGGAAATAATCCACTCCAATATCTTTCTACCTGTGAAACCCGAGGTTGTTTTATTACACCATGGATGGCAAAGAATGAGTCGGAGTAATAACACACTAATTATACACTGTTTAATGGCAGCAAAAATTATGATAGACAGACATTGGAAACAACCTAATTCTCCCTCTGAGAATGCCAATTAAAAAAACAACCGTTATTCTGGTCAGAAAAGGAAAAATATATGAACTATATTAATATCAACTTTAAGTATGCCACATGTATGACAAATTGGTAGAGGGTATAAACATTGTATCTTGTTCATCTACGGCACAATTTATTAGACTTTAGATCTATTAGATGTATGATGGTTTGCTTTTGTCTTTTGTCTTTGTCTTGTATGGTAAATATATTTAACTATTCTAATCTTGTTTTCTGTGATATTGTTGGTTAAATGTGTGTATGTAAAATATTTGTCTACTAATTAAAAACATGTTTTGAGGGGACTGTTGTCGTTTAAGAATAGTTCAATTTTAGTTACTAAGCTAGAAGAGAACCAAATGGTGAAGCCTGGATATTGAGACCCGGCACAAGGCAGAAGTGATAAAAAAAATATGATAAAGGCAAGTGGCAAGGGAGGGAATATAATCTTTAAGAAATATGAGGGGTAAGAAAAAACTGTAAAACAAATATAACAGTTTCACTTTAGGCATTGCAAACCCAAACTTTTTTTTTTTTGCAATTTCAAATAAAGGAACATTATAGGGTCAGGAACACAAACATGTATTCCTGATCCTATAAACTCTCTAGCTCTCCTGATACCCCTTGCCAGGACCGGACTGGCCAACCGGGATACCGGGAAATGTCCCAGTGGGCCGTGGCACCTGGGGCCGTGTAGTTTCTCTCCGAGTATGAGGGAGATAGAGGTAGAGTGTGAGCTGCCACATCGAGGGTGAGTGCGGCACACTCAGAGGGGCTGTCCGTGGCCGCAGCAAGGGTATGGGTGGTAGCCATAGAAACAAAGACAAGTAATCCCCACAGGGAGCTCATAGTGTGTCTGTGGATAAACCTATAGGGGATAACCCTTACTTGAACGCTATGTGAAACAAAAAAAGAGAAAAGGACCTCAGGAGCATAAAGCCCCTATGGACCATGTTAGGTTACCACTGCTAACTATATATATATATAAGAAATAACTTTTATTAAATCATTAAAATAGTAGATTCATACCCAATGAACGAATATGTGGGAAAAACCAAAAAGAAAAAGAAAAGTAAGGCAGTTTGGGGAGAGACCTGCTAAATCAGCCACCAGAGCTGAAAAGAAAATAGACCTCAATGGTAAAAGAAAACATATATTGGTCTCCCACTTGATAGCTCATATGCTACAATATAGAACTCTGGGGACACACCACCAGGGAGTAAAAATATATAACCCCCTAGAAACTGATCGATAGCCGCTCAAAAGAGTGGCTTATAGGGATAATTACAAAATAAAGAATAAGAAATGTCGATATTGGAGTGCTACAAACTTAGTAACACAAAAGGTCCTGCTAGAAATGGCTTGAATAGTATCTAACTGGATCTAAGGGGGTGATTTATCTTCTCATATGTGAGTGTGGACTGAGGTATGTTGGAAAGACTATCCGACCTCTAAAAAGGAAGATCATGGAACACGTCCATTCAGTCACACACCCCAGAAACACCCCCGTAGGGTGACACATGAAGGTTTACCACCATGGTTCATCACAAGGTCTGAGGTTTGCAGGGATTGAACAAGTCTCTCTGGGCAGGAGAGGTGGGGATTTAGATTGAGCCCTTCTCAGGCATGAATGATTTTGGATTAACAGATTTGATACCCTGGCTCCCAGAGGTTTAAATAAAGGTTTCTTTTTTACTCCCTTCACTCCTTCATTGAGGTGTGAACTGTGTTTGTGTAACTTGTCTTTTATTTGGAGAGATATAAGACTTATTGTATAGTTTATTTATTTTGTATTTTTCATGTTTATTTTTCTTTATTATGTAGATCTAGGTTGCATAACCAGTGCCCTCTTAGTCTGTCGTTAGTGTATCATGAATAGAAACAGGATCTGGCTAGGCCACTGATTGTTAATCCAATAAGATGGTACTCCTTATTATGGTTACCATCTTCATCAGCACTTAGTGTTATCATTGGCCCATGTATTATTTAGTTCCAGGGAGTTTGTCCCTCAATTTGTTTAGTGTTGTTTCCAAGGCACTTTCCCCCTCCTTTTTGATGTAGGGGTTGCTTCATTAGAAGTCATGTAACTACCTGACACCTAATACTTCTGTACCCACATCATTGGATGGGCATTCCTTGTAACCTCGACGCTGAGTTGTAACTATAATGTGCCCTCCTTGGTCTACACTCCTCTCCTTCTGGTTTAAAACCGGAGGGACATAACTGTCTTATGTAATAAATTGCGATTTATTTTCTTTGGATTATATTGTCAGTGTTAGCTCTATCCCTTTTACATCCTGTAGCCATATATGTTTTATGCCCCCTAGCTAGACCTGTAGGGACAGGGCATCCCACGGACTATGCCAGGCTCTAATGGCCCTATCACTACATGTGTGATACGCCACCTAGCCATGCTAGGACAAGGCACCACACGGGTTAACTTCCAGTTTGGTTATTCACCCGTTGAGGCTGAGCAACCAGACACCCACGGGTTAATTTCCCATTTGGGTCTATGTCCGTCGGGACCTCTCAACCAATGGGATAATGACACGTTTTCTGGGGGCGTGGTACATGCCTCCCGTCAGTGCATGGTGGGAATTATGGATACACACCCCCAGCTCCTATTGGTTAGTGACTCACTTAAATGACAGACGAATCAGGGCACATCTAGAGATTATTGCCTCTGACGAAGGCGCTAGTGTAAGCGCTGAAACACGCGTCAGGCTAGTTATAGGCAGGTTACAGCTCATTCCATTTGCTACTATAATTTCTCTCGTTGGCAGGGCATATCAGTGGACGTACTAGGGGGTACAGTTCTGGGCCAGTGTAAGGTCCCAGAAGGACGTTAGGACCCTTGGGACTGGGTTATTGGTCCAGTGATATAGGAGACAGTTTAGGAGTCTGCACGTTTAGTCCAGTACTTTACTTTCTTCCCTCCACGCTTCTATTTCGGCACGTAGTTTCAGTTATAGCCGGTACTGCTCAGCGTTTCACTGGGCAGTTGGCTTCTGGTTTCACATTCTCTGCTACTACAGTGTCAGTTATTAGGAGGGGTTTTGTGTTGGTGTGTCTCTCCTTCTGTCCGACGGCTATTAGTTTTTAGTGACTTTGTTGCTACTTAGACTCCAGCCTACGGGTATGAGATCTGGGGTTCTCTGGTTTCAGCATTAGTGTTTCTACCCAGTTAGATACTATTCAAGCCATTTCTAGCAGGACCTTTTGTGTTACTAAGTTTGTAGCACTGCAATATCGACATTTCTTATTCTTTATTTTGTAATTATCCCTATAAGCCACTCTTTTGAGCGGCTATCGATCAGTTTCTAGGGGTTTTTTTTTTTTACTCCCTGGTTGTGTGTCCCCAGATTTCTATATTGTAGCATATGAGGTATCAAGTGGGAGACCAGTCTATGTTTTCTTTTACCATTGAGGTCTATTTTCTTTTCAGCTCTAGTGGCTGATTTAGCAGGTCTCTCCCCAAACTGCCTTACTTTTCTTTTTCTTTTTGTTTTTTCTCACATATTCGTTCATTGGGTATGAATCTACTATTTTAATGATTTAATAAAAGTTATTTCTTATATATATAGTTAGCAGTGGTAAACATGGTCCACAGGGGCTTTATGCTCCTGAGGTCCTTTTCTCTTTTTTTGTTTCACATAAGGATGGTAGTCACCTGGCAGGTTTCGGTAGTAATGATATCAGCGCAGCTGTCAGACAGACAGGCCATCTCAGGAGGATTGAGGGAGAACAGCAATGCGGTGTTCTCCCTCTCTGTCATGCTCCCTCACAGTTCCCACAATTCCCAGCACAGCCACATCATAGAGTAGTGGCTATGAGTATGATGTGGCTGTGCTGGGAATTGTGGGAACTGTGAGAGAGCATGATGGAGAGAGAGAACACGACATTGCTTTCATTGCTGTTCTTCCAGGGCCACAACTCCAACAGGCCTCCTCTAGGCCAAAGGAGCTTCAGACCATAAAGCACATAAAGCCTATCACGCCGCCACACATCAAGGGGAATGCTGTCGGATCCTTACCTGTCATGCAGACACCCGCCTGGTCTGCTCATGCCCGGGAGTGGACTGGGACATGGCGGGCACATCTCGTTCTGGCAGCATTCCCACGTGGTAATGGGAATGCCGCCCATCACTCACCTAAGCTCCAGACGGTCCAATCATTAGAGACGCCAGACGCTGCAGCTTTGATGCTTTTAAGGGTTCGTACGTTAACCCTTAGAGTGCCATTCCCTTTTGAACGTGTGGGTGTGTCACACACATGCCTACTATCACATGCTTCCCTACAGCCAATCAGGGAGCACCTTAGGCTATATAAACCTTTTTTGTCAATTTCTCTGTGCACTGTCGTGGTTTCCATTGTGGTTATCCAAGAGCGCGTTTCTGGTATTGATTCTAGTGTATTTGACCTTGGCTTTCCTTCTGACTATCCAATCTCTGGATTCCTTGACATTTGGCTTGGCTCCTGACTATTCTGAATTCTATATTCCTTGACCTTTAGCTTGTTCATTGTTTCTGTGATTTCTGCGTTCTTGTCCTTATCCTGTCTTGTTTTCTTTTTCTATTTTATGTTAAATCCGGCCATTCTAAGGCCCGGTAATACGTCTTAGGATTTTCTGTTATATTTACTTAAGTTCTGCGTGTTGGGCATCAGCTATTCCTGACACAGCCCCAGCATCAAAGCCCAGTGTCCACACAGTGTCCAAAAGTTAAAATGGCCACCAAAGTGACAGTGGAGGCTGTCACCACACCCATGAAGCCCTCAGCTCTCTCTCTCATGCCTAAGAGAGGTCAGATGTAGAGGTTTGCAGGTGCATTAGGCAAGAAAGAAGAAAAAAGAAGTACTGGAGGTGGAGCAGGAGGAGTTTGAAGCACAGTCAGAAAATAGACAACATGGTTTTTATTATTTTTCATCACACAAAATATGCACACGCAAACACATTTGCATACATAGACACTTACACAAGTACACTCGGGACAGACACATTTAGGGCCCTAATTTATTTGTCATATCTGTGGAATTTTACAATTATTTTTGCTATTCTCACCATAAAAAAAATATTTAGCCTAGATTAACCCCTTAACCACAACGTGACGGTCAAAGCCATCATACAGTAATGGTCTTTAACGCCCTTTAACAGCATAGACCATAATTCAGATTAAATCCTTGATGGTACCAAGAAATCCCAGGTATCTTTCAATACCTGAGAATGTCCTGAATCAGCTGGGTTCACAGTTAGTGGTCCCAGACTGACAGCTATGTGCAGCACTTAAATTGAGCACTTTAAAGCCTTTGAAATACCATGGCTGAGAGATTTCTCTCATCCGCTGTATATTTGACTATGCCTCCTGGCTGCAGCATTAAGAAAAAAGGTACTGGGTTCCCTGTGTCAGTTGCGGCCACAATTAGTCACGCACAAAGTGAGTGGTCACACAGCCCTTTTACTTTATTAAAATACTGCGGAAGAGCAATCACGCTCAGCCATGGTGATTTTAAACATGTCATTGAAAAGATCCAGATGAGGTCTCCCTGCTTGCCCCTTGCTCCTGGATCATTGCTGGGCTTTTCCAGAGGAGAGGAGAGAGAAAGCTTTCAATATATACAATATATATATATATATATATATATATATATATATATATATATATATATATATATACACAATATATATATATATATATATATATATATATAATATTTACACATATTTTAGGCATGTATATATATGCATAATGTGCACAGAAATGTCGCATAACATATTCAAAGTGAAGAGCACACTCATAAACAAGATACCAAAAAACAAGATAACATCACAGTTGTGCAATGGCATACATGCACCATTTCAGTCCCATTACCAAACTTTCCTTAATATGTCAAGGTAGTTGGACTGAAACACGTCTGCTTAAAATACTTTTTTGTTACATTTTTTTAATCCCAATGAGCACTTTGTTTCACATTGGAATAATAGGTTTCTATTTTACTTTATGTTTTCCACCTCTACATCTGCATTATTGTGCTGGTATTGAATTGTTTTCCAGAGCTGCTTTTAGTTCCTAGTCTGGCCCTGCCCCTTGCCCCCTAATCAAAGTGGACATTATAGTCACCCAGACCACTTTATCTCATTGAAGTGGTCTGGGCGCTGTGTAAATCATTGAAGTTTTTGAGAAGCTGTAATAAATACATTTCAGGACTAAGACTGCCTCTAGTGGCTGTCAATCAGACAACCACTAGAGGCACTTCCTGGAGGCTAACAGACCTTTGGTCACCTAACTGACGTCACTAAAATTCCCATAGGAAAGCATTAAAGCAATACTTTCCTATGGGGATGGCCTAATGTGCTCATGGCACTGGCAGCACTCGCACATTAGCCTGATAACATCAAAGGAGCCAGAAATGAGTGAGATCAGACCTTGAATCAGGTAAGTACAGAAACTATTTTTTATCCCTTTATTAGCCAGGAGGAGGGCACAAGGAGGGGGTGAGGGGAGTACCAGAGGACACTTAATGCTATAAATTCCCTTAAAGTATAGGTGCCATTTTAAAATATACTTTTATAGTGTAGATTTTAAGAATGAAATTGACTTGAGAGTATAATACAGCAAAACCATTGACATGGTTATAGTATTTGGATTCCCTTGACACTGTCCTTCCATTTAGCATTAAACTAGTTTTAATATTTTAATGCTAAATGAGAGTTCACAGGAACCCATCTCCTTTGTTTTGCTCAGTGTTGGTTCAATAAGGAGGCAATATCCTGATCAACAGTTTGTGATGGTGATTGGCTAAGAGTGTCAGATTACTACTTTCAGCCTATCACAGCTACTATTGCTTGTTTGAATTGTTTTAGCATAAAGGGCAAGTGCAATCTCTGTCTTATCCATACCTCCAGTGGGGACGGGGCTATAAGTGACCAGGAATGCTCAGAAGTGTTTAACCCCCGAATGGAGGGACAGTGCCAGTGGGACTCCAGCACTATAACCAATTCAAAGAGATGCAATGGTTATAGTGTCTCTTTAGCATATTTAGTATTTTAATATAAACTCTCTTTGGTATTTCTCAAATGTTATTGTCAGTTTTACACAGCAATAATCTGCAAAATGTTATCCCTTTCAAAATAGAATGTTATTGTCATCGAGAAATAGCTAGAAACCATATATTAACACGGAATACATTAATATTCAACAACTGTGTAATTCTTTTGGTACAGAGAAGTGTCAATTTATTCATAAAAAGTTAATATTATGATATTTAATGTTATATTTAAAAATAAATAAAAAGAAATAAAGGATTTTATTGTTTTTTGACATTTTTCTGGCAGGATTGAGACAATCAAAGATCTCCCTCAAAAGCCAGCCCATTGTAATGAAGAGGGGCCCAGGGACTTTGTGCTCTTTACTCTCCATGGGTGCATTGCTTCAGCTAGTGTATTAAACATTGCTGCAGCCTGCATCCACTAGAGGCACAGACCAGATCTTGCCCTCTCCTTATCCAAAAGTAAGCAAATAGGAGGGGGAATAAACTTTACTGTTTTTCTTCAATAATCCAAAACACACAATTTAGTCCCTATCCCTCACATACTACATCCCCTATTACTCTACATACTACAGCTCCTGATGCCATATATTACAGTGTCTTTCTTACCACACATGCACACTGCAACTTTCCATCCCACATACACAGACTGCAGCCATTATATCTCACCACACACATACTACAACCCCAATCCACACACATTCCCACATAAGAGAACTTGCACAGTACAAAAATACCTGTGTGTCTCTATATATTACTTACGCCATCAAGATTTGATGCCCATACAATTGTGCTCTCATTGATCAAGAGTTGTGTTTCTCTGTCCGCAGCTAAAATGTAATCTCCAACATGATTTCTTTTAACTCTATTGTTGCCGAGTATATATTGTAACAACTGAAAATGTACTTCTGCGTTTTTTGTCGATTGAAAATAAAAATCATTTCCAGATGATGTTTTGAAATGCAGACTTCTTAGATATTTACTCAGCTGAAATAATTTACAAAGAGAAATCAGAAATATAAAAAACAAAACAAAAAAACAGGCCCAACTTGACATAGACCCAATCAAAGACAAAGTTACACCTTTGGTATTTCTAAATAAACCTTACATTTTGAAGCACCATATTTTGGTTTAGCAAAGTCAACCTGTTCTTCATTTTAACAGTAATATGTATCTACGATCTACATTCTTCTTCCAGCATCATACATATTATTTTTAATATATTATAATTTTTTGTAATAAATTGATACATTTCTTTTATTTGAACACCTACCTGTCTTGAGTGATAATGTTCAATCCTCCCACTTTTAGATATGTTGATATACATTTTATGCAAAGCATGAGCTATTGCATGGACTGCCACGTATATATTATTTGTCTGGAGATTTTCAGAAGAAAACTCAATTTTAGGAATAGAAGCGAGTGTGAAATTTTTCTGGCAACGTTTTCGGACCTGATTGCTATTATCAGCTGTTGGAAGACAATTAAAATACAACAACCATACTCTTTCTAAGAGTGTGTTATTTGTATACATTGTAGGGCTAATACTATAGATAAATTCTTTGAAACCTGGAATATGTGAGTTAGCTGGTGAAAAGAGAAGTGATCTGTTCAGTACTTCATAGAATTTATTGTTTGTCCACTCATCTTGAGTATTTGGATCTGATGAGAAAATGAGTACTTTATCTTTAAGTTTAAGTTTTGTTATAAAAACACGTACTATGTTTTCTAGGTGTCCTTCAAAGGAAAATATAATAATAACATTTGATGTGTACCTAAAAGTATTAAGTTTTTCTGATGACTCTAAGTTTAGCATATATTCCACACAAATTCCATTTTTAATACTCTCTTTTCTAAAATGTTGGCTTGCTGCCTCGCTAGTGTCCTTTGATAAGTACAATATTCCAATCCATGTCCAACCATAGTGTTTCAGCAATGTAATAATTGCTTTGTTATATGCATTGAACCCATGACTTATATGAAAAAGTGATGGAAACAAAACTCCGTCATGGGAGGTCTCAATGTTATCTCCGTAACTTATCTATGAAATAAAGAGAAGTAAATGATCAAACTAACATTAAAAATATATTTAATTTTACAGTTAAAGTGTTTTTGTCCCCTATTTAAAATTATAAACAAAAAAGTTTTTTTTCACCTGTAATTCATGCCGGGAGGTCTCTGCCAGGTAGCCGCTCCTGCTCTTCTGATGACCTCTGATCAATCCAATACTAATTGCGGAGAAGAATTGGAGATCCTACTTGGCATGCATAGCAATGGCTGTTCTCAGCTAATTGAATGCTTCTCACAGAGAAACACTGAATCTAATGCTTCTCTATAAGAATTATTTACTGTGTTTTGACATCATGTTGGGCATGATGACGCCAGATGTAAAGACATCAATGAGGAAGTGTCTCTAGTGACTTTCATTTGACATTAATCATTTTAAATTGAAGTCGACCTTTGATCTAACAGTGACACAAGCATCCTTAAAAGATTTCTGGCAAATATAAAGAACACATACTGATTGCTAGAAACAACTTTGGCTTCTGTTTAAAAGACTAAGATTACTAGATTCCCCCCTCTGCAGTATAAATTATGGTATGTTTTCTTGAATTATTATGGCTTGGCTTCAGGAATACCCCCTTTATCTGCATACACAGCATTTTTTCCAGCAGTGCCATAAGCATGCATGTCCCATGTGTACAGCACTGCAAGAGTTAACACACATACATATCATGCCAGCAAAGAATGTAAATCAAAATAAAAGAAATGATAAAGAATTTTAAAATAACTTTACATAACCTATAGCTAATGGTTAGTTATCATAAGGTTGTACTAAAATCCAGTGAATTACATTTTCACTTGATCTTGTTAACTTAAAGGAACACTATAGGGTCAGAAATGCAAAGGTGTAATTATGACCATGTAGTGCTAAAAAAAATGTAAGCCCACCTGGCACCCCCTTAACCTTTTAAAAATCTAGAAATCTTACCTTATTGCTGCGGGAGTTCACTGGAGCTGGTTTTGCCCCCAATCTGCCCCTTTGGCTGCCATCATGAGAATTGATGATCTCAGCCAATCATGGTGCTTTCCCATAGGAAAATATTGGATTGACTGAGATTATCAATTCTAATGATCTTAGGCAAGGAGGTAGGCCGGGGGCAGAGCCAAACACCTACCAGGCCAATTAGCATGGAGATGCTGAACGTCACCACCCCAGGAAGCACCTCTCAGTATGCACTGTTTGAGGAGTTGCCACTGGAGGCGTTCCTAGGCAGTAACGTAAACATTGCTTTTTCTCTGAAAAAGCAGTATTTACAGAAAAAAGCCTGCAATGACGGACTATACTCCTCAGAACCACTACGTTAAGCTATAGTTGTTCTGTTGACTATAGTGTCCCTTTTATTTTAACGCTTTATATGGTTAAAACTTTCTTAAAGTTATTTTGCAAAAACACCCATTATGTGAAACAATATTGATTATTGTACACCTTAAGTGTAAGTGAGGTTGTGACCAGGGCCGGACTGGGGAAAAAATTAGGCCCAGGCATTTTTCAATCAGAGCGGCCCCCTAAGGGGGCATGGCCAGAGAGGGTGTGTTTTGTCATCACTAATTACAAGCACGCCCCCTCTCAAAGTGAGCATGTTGGTTCAATGTGCAGAGCCGCACTGAAGAGCTCTGGCATTAGAAAAAGGCCCTGAATTTGTTCAGCGCAGCGCAAGCAAATTTAATAACATGCTTTCGCTGTGTTTGCTTTTAAATTGTCTCTGGTGTCTCCACAAGTGGGATACCAGAGGACAAAAGGGCCAGGAAAGTGTATGGTGCATGTGTTTGGATCCTGCTTGGGGGATTGCGGTGTGTACAGTGTGGTGTGGTATTGTGTAAATAGGTCAATTTAATTTGTGCTTGTGGTGTAATATGTGTGGCTAGGGGCTGTAGAGAGTGTGTGTATAGAGGGCATAGTGTTATAGGGGATGTAGCGAGTGTGTGTATATGGGCTGTAGTGTGTGTGTGTGTGTATAGGTGACGTAGTGGTGTAGGGGTTGTAGAGAGGGTGTGTTTAGAGAATGTTGTATGTGTTTGCTGACAAGGAATGCAGTGTGTGTGTGTAGGAGTTCTAGTGTGTAAAGGACGAAGAGAGTGTATAGGAGATTGTGTGTGTGTGTGTGTGTGTGTGTATAGAGGATTAAGAGTGCATATATGGTAAGGGATCTAGCGTGTATCTGGAGCGTAATGTGTGTAGTGGTGAAGTGTGAGGGGTACTGTAGTGTGTGTGTATATATATATATATATATATATATATAGGAGTGTGCTCTGTGTGTGAGCGAGGGTGCTGTGTTTGAAGGTGCGCTGTGTGTGTCTGGAGGTGCTGTGTGTGTCTGGGTGCTGTGTGTGTCTGGGTGCTGTGTGTGTCTGGGGGTGCTGTGTGTGTCTGGGGGTGCTGTGTGCGTCTGGGGGTGCTGTGTGCATCTGGGGGTGCTCTGTGTGTCTGGGTTCTGTGTGCGTGTCTGGGTGTTGTGTGCGTGTCTGGTTGCAGTGTGCGTGTCTGGTTGCTGTGTGCGTGTCTGGGTGCTGTGTGCATCTGGGGGTGCTGTGTGCGTGACTGGGTGCTGTGTGTGTCTGGGGGTTGTGTGTGTCTGGGGTTTGTGTGTGTGCCTGGGGGTGCTGTGTGTGTCTGAGGGTGCTGTGTGCGTCTGGGGGTGCTGTGTGCGTCTGGGGTGCTGTGTGTGTCTGGGTGTGCTGTGTGTCTGGGGGTGCTGTGTGTGTCTGGGGGTGCTGTGTGTGTCTGGGTGCTGTGTGTGTTTGGGTGCTTTGTGTGTCTGGGGGTGCTTTGTGTGTCTGGGGGTGCTTTGTGTGTCTGAGGGTGCTGTGTGTGCCTGGGGGTGCTGTGGGTGTTGTGTGTGTTTGGGGGTGCTGTGTGTGTCTGGGTGCTGTGTGTGTCTGGGGGTGCTGGGTGCGTCTGGAGGTGCTGGGTGCATCTGGGGGTGCTGTGTGTGTCTGGGGATGCTGTGTGTGTCTGGGGGTGCTGTGTGTGTTTGGGTGCTTTGTGTGTCTGAGGGTGCTTTGTGTGTCTGAGGGTGCTGTGTGTGTCTGGGGGTGCTGTGTGTGTTTAAGTGCTTTGTGTGTCTGAGGGTGCTTTGTGTGTCTGAGGGTGTTGTGTGTGTCTGGGGGTGCTGTGTGTGTCTGAGGGTGCTGTGTGTGTCTGGGGGTGCTGTGTGTGTTTGGGTGCTGTGTGTGTTTGGGTGCTTTGTGTGTCTGAGGGTGCTTTGTGTGTCTGAGGGTGCTGTGTGTGTCTGGGGGTGCTGTGGGTGTTCTGTGTGTCTGGGGGTGCTGTGTGTTTGTGAATGTATTTTGTATTTAAATTAAAATATATATTTTTGTATTAATAATAAAAAAAAATTTAAAAAAAAGTTATACCCCCATGAGGGGGGGACCATGCTTCCTTCCCTGGTGGTCCAGTGGTGAGAGTGAACTCTAGCCCCTGCAGGCTAGAGTTCACTCTCGCAAGATCTGAGCATTACCGTGGAAACTCTCAGACCTCGCGAGAGGACCCGGCGGAGCTGCTGGCTAGAGCTCCGCCGGTCCTCTCTCCTGCCTCCCTCCCTCTTCTGCTGGCGGCCGCATCTCAGTGTCTCTGGGCCGGTGAGGGAGATCTTTGATCTCCCCACCGGCCCATGGAGACACACAGCAGGGCTGGCGCTCGGATAGTGCTGGCCCTGCAGGGGCTGTCAGGGGAGATCCTGTGATCTCCCCTGCCGGCCTTGGCCCCACGGCCATCGCGGCCCACCGGGCAATTTGCCCGGTGTGCCCGATGGCCAGTCCGGGCCTGGTTGTGACTGTAATACAGATCCAAGAGATTTGCTTACATTTAAAGGAACACTAAACAACTAACACATTTTAGCTTACTGTGTTAAAGTGCTTAAAGTGCTTAATATGAGAAAAGCATGTTCGCTATTTTTAATTTCAAAAGATATTAGCACTTTTATAAATTCACTTTATTACACCCTCCACGCTGTCAGTAAAAGCAAATCCTCGTAGTTTAGCTCAGTGGAGTGAAACACAAGAGGCAGGCAGATGCTCAGTGTACCTGCCTTGCAAAGACGTCTCATTTAACTTTATTTGGAAGGCTGCAATTTGACAGCCAAAGAAAGTCTATGCTCAGGAAAAATTGAATGGCTAGCAAAGGCTGCAGAAAGCAGATATGTAGCTTTTTCAAGCTGTTTTTAGATATACCATCAATTTAAAAAATGCAGAAATAAATGCATTTATGTTTTCATTGGGTGTATATCTACTAAATAGTTAAACAAATTGATAAGTGTGTTCAATTTAATATCTCATGTTGCTACTATTTATGGCCCATGTAATATGAAGCCAAATAATCGGAGCAATTGTTTGCTTTTCAGCATTATTCAGTTTGTTACATTGTGGATATGTCCTAAACACATTGGTTTATAGGACTTAGTTGACTCTTCTGCAGTGTAAATAGACATAGACAGTTGTAATCAAAATTATTAAAAATGACAGCTGTTGCAATAAACAAATCAAACAAAAGCAATTCAGATAGCTTAACACAATGAATGATTCAAGTAGTTACTCCAAATTGAACTGATAATGCAACTTATAATGAATTATACAGTCCCAAATTATCAATGATGGTTAAATAATTGTAATTAATTTTAATTACAACTGTATCTAGCATTTAAACAGATGTAATAATTAGGCACATGTTTTTAGCCTGATATCTGGTGGAATATTTTATAAAAATTTAAAAATAAAATCAAAACAATATTAATTCACCTGTGGGTAGCCGTAGATTGAGAGGAGGTCTGCCACTGAGCGTGTTACTGATGAGTATAAATGTCCAATGAAAGCCACAACGGTACTATTTTTTTTGCAGTTGTAATTAAAGGGACGATTGCTTCCTCCTGATAGAATATTTAGTGTGGCTTCTTGTGCTTTATCGTGAAAGGTACAAGTGTCATATATTGAATATCCCAGGGTTGTGTTTGGTAGAAGGTTTTTGTCATTATTAATTTCTTGTACAGCAAAATCAAAAGCCAGAAAATGGCAGAGGAATTGAAAAGAAGGTCTGTAAAATTTTGAATGCAAACAAATATTTAAACCTTTGCAATATACATACAGACAGACACATATGCTTGCAGAAAATTATGAATTAGAAAAACAAATCTAACTTTTGATATTTCAACGTATTCTAATACTTACCATAGATATTTCTTCATAGAAAAAAAAGGGTTATAAAAAGAAATATGTAGGTGACTGTGACAAACTCCCCTTTCCATGTGCCCCTTTGCCACGAGCGCCTGGAGGAGACTATGGGCCCTGTAACATGCCCTGTAAAAGTCTCCATTCGTTTATTTGGACTATATGGTTCGGGAACTGAAAAGCCACACAAACCGAAGACCACCTGGGAGCTTGTAAAGCCTAATTTCTACTTTGTAGCAATTTCCACCGCAGTGTTCTAAGTGTTCATCTGGGTGGCTGCATTTTCTATGGAGGACCACGAGGTGACGGCCATCTTGTTCGTACGAATGCAGGCAGCAGTGTTTGGTCATCGAGTTCATGGAACTGAAAACGGACACAGAAACTCCCGAACACCGCTGGACTTCCAGCATCAACTGCGTTCAGTTCTACAACACTTAGGAAGGCACTGTTCGGTGGAAACATTCCCACGAACAAGGGAAACAAGCTCCAGGGCAAGAATATTGACTATATTCTGTAATTTGTTCGGTTTTAAACTACCGAACTAGACCAACTGCTAGCCCTAATCTTATGGAACTGTTTTGGGCAGGAGCCTCATGTGCCGTTGGTCAAATTTGGACTTCCAGGAAATTCCCGAACCCCTGAACCGATCTTGGTGATTTTTGAATATGTTGGTCACCCAGATCAAGGCTACCAGGGGATGTAACTTTTAGGGCATTTTTATGTATTTTAAGGTACTTTTGGGGTGTTTGTGAAATGTGTGGATTTGGTGTCTGGAGATAATTGAGTTTTGTACAGTTCCTGACTCAATTATCTCTCAGGCATAGGGGAGGGATTATTCTGTTTTCTGTGGGAGTGTCATGGGTTTGCTTGTCTGTGTTCAGAAATGTATAAAAGCAGGCCTTCTGGACAGATTAAAACATTCCAGCTTGTACTCCCAGAACTATGTGTTGTCTGGTTACTGGGAGGGAAAAGGGATAATCATTGATCACTGTTCCAGTGTGGAGGATTCAACGGGGAAAGTCCTTGTAAGGACTGAGTGTCGTCCAGTGCCTGGGAGTTGCTAGAGCATGTTCCCCATTTGGCTCCAGGAGGGAGCGGTGCCAGGACCCTAGTCAAGCCACGGTGACTGTGGGCAGAGGTGCTGTGGTTTGTCCCCTGTTCCAGCTAGGAAGTGGTCCTTGGCGAAGGCAGGGCTGGCACCATCGTTAGGCGAACTTTATTTCCTGGTGGATACCCCTGTCTTGTGCCACAGCGCTGGGCGAGCGGCTCTTGAGCCACCCCCCCCCCCCCCCCAGCACCGGGCCGCTCCTTCAGGTGCCCAAAGATGGGGGCGCCCAGAGGAGCCCTATTATAGGGGGCCCACTCAGGGCACCTCCTAAGTTGTCCTTCAGTATGGCAGAGTAGGCACCTTCTTACCTTGATGACAGGTGCCTGCTCTGCCATCAAATGCCGGTGACCAGAAGAGCCAGGAGGTGAGGGAGGCTGTTCTTGCAGCCTCTCACTCCTCCCTCGCGTGCCCTCTGTGATGATGAGAGGCAGAATATGACGTCATTGCAACACCGGCATACTAAACAGCGAGCGGGAGAAGTGAGGACCTGCCCCACACTGGAACCCAGCGAGGTGAGTGTTTGAGTGTTTGACTGTCAGTGAGTGAGTGTCTGTGAGTGTGTGTGTCTGTCAGTGAGTGTCTGCCTGTGTGTCTGTCAGTGAGTGTTTGTCAGTGAGTGAGTGTCTATCAGTAAATGTCTGTGTGTATGTCTGTCAGCGAGTGTCTGCGTGTGTCTGTCAGTGAGTGTGTGTGTCTGTCACTGAGTGAGTGTATGTCTGTCAGTGAGTGTGTGTGTGTCTGTCAGTAAGTGTCTGTGTGTATGTGTGTGTGTGTGTATGTCTGTCAGTGAGTGAGTGTATGTCTTTCACTGATTTTCTGTGTGTGTATGTGTGTGTCAGTGAGTGAGTGTATGTCTGTCAATGCGTGTGTGTGTGTGTGTTTGTTAGTGAGTGAGTGTCTGTCAGTGAGTGTGTGTCTGTCAGTGAGTGTGTGTCTGTCAGTGAGTGTGTGTCTGTCAGGAAGTGTGTGTCTGTCAGGGAGTGTGTGTATGTCTATCGGTGAGCATGCGTGTGTGTGTGTCTGTCAGTGAGTGAGTGAGTGTATTACTGTCACTGAGTTTCTGTGTGTGTGTCAGTGAGTGAGCATATGCCTGTCACAGAGTATCTGTGTGTGTGTGTATGTGTGTGTCAGTGAGTGAGTGTATGTCTGTCATTGAGTGTGTGTGTGTGTGTATGTATGTCTGACAGTGAGTGTCTGTGTGAGTGTATATGTATATATGTGTGTGTGTATATATGTGTGTGTGTGTGTCTGTCAGTAAATGAGTGTATGTCTGTCAGTGAGTTTCTCTGTGTGTGTGTGTGTGTGTGTGTCAGTGAGTGAATGTATGTCTCTCAGTTAGTGTGTGTGTCTGTTAGTGTGTGTATGTCTGTCAGTGAGTGTGTGTGTATGTATGTCAGTGAGTGTCTGTGTGAGTGTATGTGTGTGTCTGTCAGAGAGGGAGTGTATGCCTGTCAATGAGTTTCTGTGTGTGTGTGTGTCAGTGAGTGAGCATATGTATGTCACTGAGTATCTGTGTGTGTGTGTGTCAGTGAGTGAATGTATGTATGTCATTGAGTGTGTGTATGTATATCTGTCAGTGAGTGTATGTGTGAGTGTATATGTATATATGTGTGTTTGTGTGTGTGTGTGTGTCTGTCAGTGAATGAGTGTATGTCTGTCAGTGAGTTTCTGTCACGTTTACATAGATTGAGATGGAGCTCAACTGCAGATTTCCTTGGATTTAGTTGAAGATTTAGATTTATAGAGAATAATGTAGGAACTGGCAATACAATATAGGAAATACGGTTACTGTATCTTTAATTATTCGGTTGAAGGAAAAAATAGGCACTGTCTCTTTAAATACTTCAATATTGGCAAGCGGCTTCCTTATTGCAATCAAGTATAGTTGCTTTTGCAAGAAATAAGTTAATTGAATGAAGTGATAATGAAGTTTAAACCAACAGTGAATTGAATGAGGATTTAAGCTAGCAGGATACGTTATCAGCTGGAGCCTGGAAGTTTAGAGAGCAGGTTACAGCAGATTTGATTTGAGGACTTGAGAGCAGACCTAAGGATGAGTGCTCAGGAGTCTTTGAGAGAAAAAGTTCGTATAACAGATGGAACGATTAACTTAGCTTCCTGAGGCTGAAGTTTGGTTCCAGAGTTCCCCTCCAGGAAGGTTCTTTGGGAGACAGGACGAGAGGAGTCAGATACAAGCCGTGGTCGAGGAGAGGAGAAGGCGGTTAGATGAGTTTCAGTCCGATTCGGTACACAGGTAAGTTGCAGAGAGAGATTTTCAGCCGGTTAAGTTCCGCGGTACGCCGTTCATTAATCCAGCGTCTTGTGTCTGGCGCGGTCGCATTATGTAGCGTGATGAGACCGCGTCAGAGAGGGGGTGTGGCTAAGCTGCATCAACCCGGAAGAGACAGGAATTACTGGTAACGGGCATGACAGTACCCCCCCTGTAAGGAGCACCCACCGGGTGCTATCCACATGGTTTGGATGGATAACGTTTGTGGAATGCTGTAAGTAACTTATCGGCATGGATCACAGAGGAGTTCACCCAAGTATCCTCATCAACTCCGTAACCCTTCCATCTAATGAGGTACTGTAAAGAGCCGCGATGGATCCGTGAATCCAGAATTTTTACCTCGTATTCTTCATTACCATGTACCAATATAGGATCAGGAGAAGTGACTACATCTCTTTGGAAAGGGTCAGGATGATGGGGCTTGAGTAAGGAGACATAAAAGACGGGGTGAAGTTTCAAAGTAGGTGGAAGCTTCAATTTCACAACGTTAGGGTTTATGATAGACAATATTTGAAAAGTTTCTTTGAAGGACGGTTGGTGGAGATGTTTTTTGAGGAGAGCCAGACAAGATCGCCAATTTTATAAGCGGGAGGAGGTTGTCTCTTAGCATCAAAAAACTTCTTTTGGTTGGAGGATGCTATTTCAAGATTTTCATGTAATTGTCGAAATAAGGAGGACATATGAGAGATTTGATCCGAAACGGTGGGGTTAGATGAAGGAATCATTTGAGCAGGAAATGAGGAAGGATGAAACCCATAATTGGAGAAGAAGGGAGTCATTTTGCTGCTTGTATGAACTGAGTTGTTATATGCAAATTCGGCCATGGGCAACCATATCATCCAATCATCCTGTAGATGGGAACAATAGCAACGTAAATATTGTTCTAAGCATTGGTTAACTCTTTCAGTTTGCCCATTGGTTTGAGGATGATAAGCGGAAGATAATTTACGTTGAATACGAAGAGAAGCACACAATGCGTTCCAGAATTTGGAGGTAAACTGGGTTCCATGGTCCGATATGATTTCGTCTGGAAGTCCATGAAGTTTCACGATATTATCGAGGAATGTTTTTGAGAGTTCGGATGATGAGGGTAATTTCTTCAAAGGAATTAAATGGGACATTTTTGTGAATCGGTCCACTACTACTAAAATGGTAGAATGGTGTTGAGAAGTCCATGGAAATGGATTGCCAAGGTCTTTCCGGAATCGGTAGATTCAACAATTGACCAAAGGGTTGATGATGGTCAGCTTTGGATCTTTGGCAAGGTTGAACAAGTTTTAACATAGGATTCGATGGTGATGTCCTGGCGAGGCCACCAATAATATCTTTTGGATAATTCTAGGGTCTTTTTTATCCCAGGATGACCAGCCAGAGGAGAATCATGAATAAATTCGAGTACTTTATTTCTGAGTGGAGGAGGAATGTAAATCCTATCATTGAAATAATAGAGACCATCTTTCAGTGATAACTTAATTGATTTAGGAAGTTCAAGAGCATCTGGACTTAGGCCTTTTATGTCATCTATAAGGGATGTTACGACTCCGATGACTGCATGTGGGGGTTCCAATTCAAGGTTTTGGTGAATTCTGGAGAGGGCATCCGCCTTTTTGTTCCTAGCCCCAGGTCTAAAAACAATTTGAAAATTAAACCGGGAGAAGAAGAGGTTCCATCTTACTTGCCTCGCAGAGAGAGTTTTGTTGGAGTGAAGATATTCAAGGTTTTTATGGTCAGTATAAACTATTATAGGAGTTTGTGTTCCTTCAAGAAGATGTCGCCAGGTTTCTAAGGCTGATTTTATACTTAATAATTATTTTTCTCCTATAGGGTAATTCTTTTCGGCAGGAGACATGGAACGTGAAAAAAAGGCGACGGGATGAAGAGGATCTTGCGGAGTTTTGTGTTGGGAGAGGACAGCTCCGATGGCTGTTTCTGAAGCATCTGTTTCCAGGACATAAAGACATGTGGGGTCTGGGAGTTGAAGGATAGGAGCAGTTGTAAATCTTCTTTTTAATTCATCAAAAGTTCTAAGTCGGGATAACACCAATCTCACGTGTTTTTTGTGTTTCTCAGGAGTATTAGAATATATAAGAATGTCATCTAAGTAAATGATAACACAGAGGTCTAGAAGATCCCTGAAGACGTAATTTATAAAATGTTGGAAGGTTGCAGGGGCATTGCAGAGGCCAAAAGGCATCACAATATACTCGTAGAGGCCATATCTCGTTCGGAAGGCAGTTTTCCATTCATCGTTAGCCTTGATTCTAACGAGGTTATATGCCCCACGGAGGTCAAGCTTAGTGTAGATGGTAGCTGTTTTTAACCTTTCGATCAACTCGTTTATCAGGGGAAGAGGATAGCGATTTTTAACTGTTATTTTGTTTAAGGCTCTGTAATCTATAATGGGACGAATGGTCTGGTCTTTATTCCTCACGAAAAACATACTGGAGGCAGCAGGTGAGCTGGAGGGTCTAATGAACCCTTTACGGAGGTTTTCATCCAAGTACTCCTTGAGGAATTTTAATTCAGATTCAGAGAGAGGGTAGATGTGCCCAAAAGGTATGGGGGCACCAGGTATGAGGTCAATAGGACAGTCGTAGGGACGATGAGGTGGGAGTGTTTCAGCTTCCTTTTTACTGAATACATCAGAGAACTCAGAATAGCAGGAGGGTATAGTTGGTTCTTCGATAGTTTGAAGAAGTGGAATATGTTGTAAGCATGTTTCTTTACAGTACTCGGAGTTAAAGGTGAGAGAGAAGGGAGACCAAGTAATTTGTGGGTTGTGGTCCCTTAACCAGTTGATTCCTAGGATGACCGGATAAAGAGGAGAAGATATAACATCGAATATAAGATATTCGATATGAGTGTTAAGGGTGGTTGTTCTTACAGGAATAGTTTCTTTTTTTATAGGGCCCGAGGCTATGAGGGAGCCGTCAATCACTCTGACAGAAACAGAAGTGTTTTTACGGACACAAGGAATTTTATTTTTGGTTACAAAGGATGAATCGATGAACACCCCGTTAGCCCCAGAATCAATGATGGCTTCAGTCGTAATTCTTTCTTTGTCCCACTGTAATATGAGAGAAATAGAGAAAAATTGAGTGGTTGATTTAGAAGGCAGTGCACTTAGTATAGAAGTGGTATGAGCATGCTTACCACCCCTTGGCCGTTTCAATAAAGGGCAATCCGGGATCAAGTGATCTTGTGAGGCACAGTACATACAGAAGTTTAGTAAACGTCTTCTAGTTTTTTCTTCTAGTGTGAGAGGACTTCTTATAGTGCCTATTTCCATAGGTTCATTAGGTGATGATGGTTTTTCAGCTGTTTTTGGAGGAGCAACTTTTGAATCGAAATCTGCTGGATCCATTACAAGGGCTGGATTAATCTGTCACGTTTACATAGATTGAGATGGAGCTCAACTGCAGATTTCCTTGGATTTAGTTGAAGATTTAGATTTATAGAGAATAATGTAGGAACTGGCAATACAATATAGGAAATACGGTATCTTTAATTATTCGGTTGAAGGAAAAAATAGGCACTGTCTCTTTAACCCCTTAAGGACGGAGGACGGTTCAGGACCGTCATCGGCATTTTTGCGTTGCCGACCGGTGACGGTCCTGAACCGTCCTAACCGTCCAATGTACTTACCCGATCGCCATCGTTCCCCCGGCGGCGATCGGCGGCGATCGGCGGCGATCGGCGGTGCTCCCGGTGTGGGGAGACTGCCTGCAGCCCAGACAGTCTCCCCATGGCGGTTTAGGACCCCTGTGGCCATGTGATCGCCCAACAGGGCGACCACATGGTCACAATAGGTGTCCTAGTCTCTGCCTGCAGGGGGACTGTCTGTGCTGACAGGCAGTCTCCCTGCAACTGTAAAATAAAAAAAAAATTTAAAGTGAAAGTTAATAAAAAAAGAATATTATTATATATGTGTATATATATGATATATAGACATATATTATACCTATATAATATATGTCTATATATCATATTTATAATGTCATGCTAAGTGTATTTTTATATTAATATGCACATATATTAATATAAAAATACACTTATAATTAATTTACACACGTATATATATAATATATATATAATAACTATATATATTGTATATATATATATATATATATATATATATATATTATAAAATATGAATAATACATAATTTAAATTAAATCAAAAAAATTAAAAATAATAATACAAATTTTAAAAAATTATATATCTATACGAAATTTTATTCTAACTGTATTTTGATATTAATATATATATATTTATATAAAAATACACTTAGAATGAAATTGTATATATATATATGTATATATAAATAAATAAATAAAAAGAATGTGAACTATTCATATGTCCATATACAAAATTACATAAATAATTATATACATATACACGTAGACTTCAAATATATAAATATGCATATATATTTAAATTCTACGTGCGTATTTATGTAATATTTTTACATAATTAAGTTATTTTATTGATTGCAATTTAAGGGACCTGCCTGCCAACCCAGGCCGAAAGTCCAGAGAATTTAATTTGCTATCACTGTATTTTACCCTGTAACGTTCTACAACACCCTAAAACCTGTACATGGGGGGTACTGTTTTACTCGGGAGACTTCGCTGAACACAAATATTAGTGATTCAAAACAGTAAACCATATCACAGCGATGATATTGTCAGTGAAAGTGACTTTTTTTGCATTTTTCACACACAAACAGCACTTTTACTGATGATATAATTGTTGTGATACATTTTCCAGTTTTTAAACACTAATATTTGTGTTCAGCAAAGTCTCCTGAGTATAACAGTAACCCCCATGTACAGGTTTTATAGCGTTTTTGAAAGTTACAGGGTCAAATATTTTTACATTGAAAATGGCCAGGTTGGTTACGTTGCCTTTGAGAGCGTATGGTAGCCCAGGAATGAGAATTACCCCCATGATGGCATACCATTTGCAAAAGAAGACAACCCAAGGTATTGCAAATGGGGTATATCCAGTCTTTTTTAGTAACCACTTACTCACAAACACTGGCCAAAATTAGCGTTCAATTTAGTTTTTTACTTTTTTCACACACAAACAAATATGAACGCTAACTTTGGCCAGTGTTTGCGACTAAGTGGCTACTAAAAAAGTCTGGGTTGTCCCTGGGTTGTCTACTTTTAAAAAAATATGTACATGTGGGGTGTTATTCAGCAATTTATGACAGATAATAGTGTTACAATGTCACTATTGATACATTTTAAAAATGTATGTTTTGAAACCGCAATATCCTACTTGTACTTATAGCCCTATAACATGCAAAAAAATAGCAAAAAGCATGTAAACACTGGGTATTTTTGAACTCAGGACAACATTTTGAATCTATTTAGCAGTTTTTTTCATTCGCTTTTGTAGATGAGTAAAAGATTTTTCACATAAAATTCAAAAAACATGTATTTTTTTCAATTTTTCATCATATTTTTTCATTTTTTAAAAATTAAATTACATGAGATTATATAAATAATGGTATGTAAAGAAAGCCCTTTTTGTCCTGAAAAAAACAATATATAATTTGTATGGGAACAGTAAATGAGAGAGCGGAAAATTACAGCTAAACACAAACACCACAAAAGTGTCAAAAAGATGCCTGGTCGCAAATGTACAACATCGCAAAAAAAGTCCGGTCCTTAAGGGGTTAAATACTTCAATATTGGCAAGCGGCTTCCTTATTGCAATCAAGTATAGTTGCTTTTGCAAGAAATAAGTTAATTGAATGAAGTGATAATGAAGTTTAAACCAACAGTGAATTGAATGAGGATTTAAGCTAGCAGGATACGTTATCAGCTGGAGCCTGGAAGTTTAGAGAGCAGGTTACAGCAGATTTGATTTGAGGACTTGAGAGCAGACCTAAGGATGAGTGCTCAGGAGTCTTTGAGAGAAAAAGTTCGTATAACAGATGGAACGATTAACTTAGCTTCCTGAGGCTGAAGTTTGGTTCCAGAGTTCCCCTCCAGGAAGGTTCTTTGGGAGACAGGACGAGAGGAGTCAGATACAAGCCGTGGTCGAGGAGAGGAGAAGGCGGTTAGACGAGTTTCAGTCCGATTCGGTACACAGGTAAGTTGCAGAGAGAGATTTTCAGCCGGTTAAGTTCCGCGGTACGCCGTTCATGTTCTTGTGTCTGGCGCGGTCGCATTATGTAGCGTGATGAGACCGCGTCAGAGAGGGGGTGTGGCTAAGCTACTCTTGCACTAGCAAGCACTCAGGTAGGGTTATTTTTTTTTTGGAAAATGCACAATCTGAGTTCACTTAAATAATTAGTGACGTCCTATAATCTTTTTTTGCATGAACCTCATCACCCAATCAGCATTGTTTGTGTCAGGTTTATATTGAATCACAAATGATTTGTATTTTGTCTTGATAAAAGTCTTTAGAGACTGAAACGTCGACTATCACTTCTTGCAAACAAAGCAATAATTTTTGGAATTTTGGAAAACAATGTCTAAAGTCTCGTGAGTGCTCTCTACTTTTTTGAATACATATATATATATATATATATTTAATCAATATTATTCTACATGTATTTTGATATTAATATATATATATATCAAAATGCACTTAGACAGTGTATGTATATTTATGTGTATGTATGTGTATATACATATACTTAGATCATGTATATTATATATATATATATTATATATATGATCTAAGTATATATTTTATTTTAAACTGTAACTTTAACATTTATTAATTATTTTTCAGGCAGCGGGGGAGTACCTGTCATTACAGGCACTCCCCTTGCTGGCACAGCCTTGGACGGCTATGCTGAAAAAAATACTAGGAACAAAGTAAAAAGCAAATATTGTGATACACTCAGAACTAAGGGTGTACAGGATGCACTCACATGCAACAGAGCCTCATAAAGATAGGCTCAGATCACAGCAGCAGTGATTTACTATGGACCTCTTCTGTCACACACATTGAAGAGCTCAGAGAATAAATAAAGCAGGGAAAAGCACAACTTCTAGTGTAAAACATCAATACAGGGCAAAGCACAGCTTCTAGTGTAAAACATTAATACAATAGTGTGGTGGAAATAAAAAACACATTACTGCAAAGCTGATAAACTTGTATTAAAACACAAACAAAGAAAAAAGAAAAAACAAGCCAAATACTAACAAGGTTAAAAAGTGTCCACAGGTCCTCCCAGTGCCCAAGACGCACTTCACTGATATAGTCAGCATTAGTTCCGAGACATACTCGGATCGGGACTTTGTGTATGTTTTCATGAAGTAAATTAAAATTAATATATTGATTGAAAAAAGCCTCAGTATATGTATAATGTGCAAATGCTTATGCGTTCACACAATCAGTTATATCTCACTCTTTAAAACAATAATCGTTTGAGTATACATGTATTAGCATGAAAAATATAGCAAACATAACTTTAGTTGAATTTGTGTACTCTGATATCTCTTTCACTCCTCCTATCACTTAAATCCCCAATTACTCCAATTTTACCTTTAAAATCTAGCTTGCTTTTTAGTCTCTCTCTAATTCATATCACAACCTAAACACATGATTAATATGATACAATTTTCAGCTTCACTTGTTATCTCATTGGCCAACCACAATTTATGATGAACACAGATGCCAGTTTTACATTTGTTTATCACATTTAAATCCCCAGTCTCAGTAATGAAGCTCCAAGACAACTGTTCCTCAAACCAGCATGCAGCAGGTTTTATCTTTAAAGTAATGTAGTGTGATACTACAAAGGCAATGTTGGAGATCTCCCTTAAACTTTCTCACATCTGGATTGATAAAGGCTCAGTGAGAACCAAAATATGCTTTAACCCCTTAAGGACACATGACATGTGTGACACGTCATGATTCCCTTTTATTCCAGAAGTTTGGTCCTTAAGGGGTTAAAAAAGGCAAGGGGAAAAATCAAAACATTGCCGTTATTATGTGGCAGTAAATTCCTTTAAAGACAATCCTTTGCTACTTGATCTCCTATATCAGGGATTGGCAACCTTTTGGCACTGCAGATGTTTTGAACTACACCTCCCATGATGCTTTGCCAGCATTATGGCTGTAAGAGCATTGTGGGAGATGTGGTCCACGGCATCTGGAGTGCCAAAGGTTGCCTACCCCTGTCCTATATACAATATTTTAAGGAGTGTAGACTCATTTGACAGGTATCCACTGTGCACAGCAAATGTACTATGGTATATCATTATTAACTACATATTAAGGCAGCAGTAATTCATATAAGTGTCAACCCCCTGTACACTTGCAAATAAATGTGTTTATGTTTTACATATATGATTTCTTATGTTGATTTTTTGACCATACTATAGCATTGTGGAATAAGCTGGCACGTTCTAAAAAATACTAACAATTATAACATGATCCAGTTTGGCATTTACAAATCTTTACTCACGTTAGACATTGTTTGCTTCTCATGATGCCTTTATTCTTATACAAGGTCTCAAAATTTATAACATTGTTTAATAACTGAAGTATTCCACCCAAAATCACATCCCCATCTCTGTACCATCCACTAGTCTCTTCAATAGTGAGCAGCGAGCAGTCAGCTACGTGTTTGGCTGTGTCTGAACCGTCAGAAAACAGGAGTAATATGATAGCTATAAATTTTAATAGCTTATATCTATGGACATAAAAAGACAAGAATAGTGTTTTATTACTTCTGTAGGCTGAACAAAACAATTTTTAATGTTGAAATCTACAAAAATGTTAAGCAATGCTGTCACATTCAGAGATCTTTGCATATTTTGCTGGATGGGCTTGATGTCCATGGTTTTATCTTATAATAGCTGTCATGAGTTAGGACCTGGTTAAAATGGGTTACATTGACATTGTGGCAGCGTACCATGTATGATGTTTTCCATTATTTTACATAATATAGGTGATTTTATCGACTTTATAAGTTTTCAATCTAGTTGTGAATGGAGTGTTCTATATGTTGTGCAATGTATCAGTTGGTTCCAGCACATACTTATTATGTATGCATGTATGTTTCTATATGTCAGTAGATTAAATCTGGACCAGAGTAGGTTCTATAATTTTAGAAAAAAAGAGTCTGCTACAGCCAGGAGTGTCCCTGTAATGTCAGAACCATGCAATATTATGAGCTAATTATTGGCAATATTCTTCTAAGAATTATCATATGAGCTGTGGCTTTAACTTGCTAGAACTAATTTTTCTATTGTCCGGCACTCACGGTCTTTTGAAGGTAAAAGTTCCATACTTTTTTGAAAACTGTTAAAACATATGTGGATCGTCCTTTCGCTACTCATTTGGGACTTTTCCTCACCTGTGTTTGTCCTGAAGAAAGTTCAGATGTTGAACTGAAACGTCAACCTATGTTAACACACTTCCAAATAAAAGAAAATTTTGGAAAACCCTAGAGTGCTGAGACCCCCTCCTTGGGTTGTATAAAAGATTGTACTATCAAGCACCGGGTGAAAAGATAATAGTAAGTAGGAGTGCAAGACTGTCAATATTTTATGTATATATACATATATATATATATATATATATATATATATATATATACATAAACACACATACACACACACACACACACACACACACACACATATATATATATATATATATATATATATATATATATATATATATATACAAGTAAATACAGCTTGGCACTCTCCTAGTCACAGTCAGTCAAGTAATACTTGCCTCAATTCATACTCAGGTATAATAGTGAGTCTGAGTCCAGAGACAAACAGTTACAAGATATGTATGACAGACTTCTTTCACCTGAATATCATCCACGAATATTAAAGTCAAGGATATAGCTTTTGAACAATTCTTTGTAGAAATCAACAACATCCCTCACAAGAAAGTATCTCAGAAGAAATTGTTTATACCTTTAACGTTCCATACCGGCACATTAAAAATTAGAGATTCTATAAAGAAGCATTGGGACATCCTATAGTCTGATGCTAATCTCCCCTCGATAGTTCATGAAATGCCGATTGTGAGCTACAAGAGAAATACAAATCTATGGGATCTACTTGTGAAAAGTGACCCTATACAATGTTGTAAAAAAACTACCACACTTAAGAAGAAAGGATGTTACATGTAGTCACATGATCAGTGGTTCTACATTTTGTCATCACCATAGTAGGAAACGTATTCCTATATCACATTACATTACATGTACCACTGGTCATGTGATTTATATGATTACCTGTCCCTGCGGAGTTTCTTATATAGGGAGAACCGATCTGACCCTTCGAGATCGTATACGTGGACACCGGCCTGGAATCCTGACAGCCTTGGCTAAACATTTTGGCTAAACATTTTTTGGCAGCTCAACATCACCTTCCTATATTTCGCTTTACAGCAATTGACCATGTACCTCCTCTTCCCCATGGAGGTGACAGGTCTAAAGCTCTCTTAGAGCGAGAGGCGTCTTGGATATATAAGCTAGATAAAGGACTCAATGAAAATATAGTCTATTCTATATGTTTCTGTAAAACAAGCATGTCAAACATCTTTGAGGCCTGGCGAGCCGCGAGTACATGCTTGATGTGAAAGCAGAGTAGTCACCTGCTTTCCAAACATTGCAGGTGCCTACTTTGCTAAACCTTACCCGGCCAGGGAGGGAGCTTAGTGTTCCTGCTCCTCACTGCTCCCTCGTGCGCTCTGTAGTGAAGCCGGCGCCGAAATATGACGTCATATTCCGGCACCCGGCATCTCTAAACTGCACGCAAGGGAGCAGTGAGGAGCAGATAAAAGATCCCCAGGGAGAGGCTCCACATCAGCTCCCAAAGGTGTGTGTGTGTGTGTGTCTGTCAGTGTGTGTGTGTCTGTGTGTCTGTCAGTGAGTATGTGTGTGTAAATGTCTGTGTGTCTTTCAGTGTGTGTCTGTGTCTGTCAGTGTATGTGTGTGTGTCTGTCAGTGTTTGTGTGTGTCTGTGTGTCTGTCAGTGTGTCTCTGTCAGTGGGTGTGTGTTTGTCTGTCAGTTTGTGTCTGTCTCTGAGTGTCTGTCTGTGTGTGTGTCTGTCAGTGAGTGTGTCTGTCAGTGAGTGTGTGTGTCTGTCAGTGATTGTTTCTGTCTGTGTGTGTCAGGGCCTAGGGCTGTCTGGGGCTGCAGAGCTTGAGAGCGGCTCTTGAGCCTACCCCAGCGCCAGGCCGATCCTCAAGGCGCTAGAAGGTGGGGGCGCCGAGAGGATCCCGGTCACAGGCGGCCCAGAAGTTGGCCATCTGGCCACTGCAGTGTGCCCCAGAACCTGTATTAGGTAAGGCAGAGCAGGCACCTTGATGGAAGCACCTGCTTACCTTGATGGCAGGTGCCTGCTCTGCCAAAAAATGACGGTGCCCGGACGAGAGGGGACGGAGCAGGAAGGTGGCGATGGAGACTGTTCTTGTACTGGGATTTAGTAGAGGGGGAGGACTGGCATTTGGTATATGGGGGGACTGGGATTTAGTAGAGGGAGGGACTGGGATTTAGTAGAGGAGGGTGCTGTGGTTTAGTAGAGGGGGGTGCTGTTTGTTTTTTTTATACTGTACTTTTCAAAATAAAGCTACGTTTCTATGAAAATGTAAGGTTTTTTTTTTTTTTTTTGCGACCCAAATAAACTTCAAGCTTGTTTATGTGGCCCATGCTAGACTTTGAGTTTGACATGCTTGCTGTAAAATATCCATGCTAGTTAGCTAATGCTGATGTCTTTGTTACTACACTATAAAATTTTATTTTTTTCCATATTTCTGCTAATCTTATGCTATTAAGCTAAATGCTAAATTCCTGTTACTATGCCATATGCCTTTTGATAGTATGCAGGAAGCATATTGAATCCTATGTTCCTTGTTTATATATAAGACGATATTATATTATATATATTTAGGCTCTGGTTTTAGACATATTTTTGTATGCTATATTGATTTATTTATATATAATGATAGTACACAACTCAATATCCATATATTATTAAAAAAAAGTACTCACTTTTGTTGCCAATGGTTTAGACATTAATGGCTGTGTGTTGAGTTATTTTAAGGGGACAGCAAATGTACACTGTTATACAGGCTCTACACTTACTACTTTACATTGTAGCAGAGTGTCATTTCTTCAGTGTTGTCACATAAAAAGATTTATAATAAAATATTTACAAAAATGTGAGGGGTGTACTCACTTTTGGGAGATATATATATATATATATATATATATATATATATATATATATATATATATATATATATATATAACTAGGGAGCTGCACTCATCTGACCATGCATACATGGGATGCTGCTCCGGCCAAATTTCTACAATAGACAAGATCCAGTGCACTCACTAATCCACTTAGCAGCAACTTCAAAGCTCACAGATTTTATTCTTTTTTTTTTTTTTTTTTTTTAAACACCTAATCTAGACATAAATAATGGGGATTTAGTTACAGCATATGATCATACAATACATAAGCTTGCCACAACGTCAATGTACCCCATCTTTGGCAGGTCCTACTCTAACAGCCTAATTTCTGCTTTTATGAGATTAACCCACTTACTTGGGGGGAAAAAAAATCCTTCTGCGGCTCTCTGCAGTACAAGGCAAAATAGGGCCCTGGAATGAAGCACCTGTTACTAATTTCCGATACTATACTATCACTGAATATTATCTCCTAAACTACACTAACATTAACTCTTATACTGCACTAATACCAAACCTTAGCCCTATACTACCCTAACACTAACCAACTAACTCATACATTAAATTACACAACATTAAAACTAACCCCAATCTAACAATGTTATATAACACAAAAAATATATAACGGCAAAGTGTATTTTGGGGGGAGGGGTGTAACGCCATTGTAAACTTACAAACATTTACAAGCCACAGGATGTTCTCTCTCTACTGTAGCAGCTCTTCACATTGTACTTTCAGGCAGATTTATCCATCCATCTCTGTCCATGTCATTAATTAACCATACTTGTTTTTTGACCTTCTTGTTTGAATGTATCAAACAATATATTATTAATACAAGAAACAACAAAGTGGAAACCACATTCAATAAGCATACAATGTATAGTATACAACCTGGGGATATAACCAGAGTGGAATATTCTATATAAGAATATAGTGAATATCTTAGTGTCATATCACAGTATTATAACAGATTATTTAACAGTATTATGCTATGATTTGTACCTTTTATCATTTTAGATTCCACTATATTCTTATATAGAATATTCCACTCTGGTTATATCCCCAGGTTGTATACTATACATTGTATGCTTATTGAATGTGGTTTCCACTTTGTTGTTTCTTGTTTTACTATTTTGGGTGATTAGTGAGGTTCACCTGGGACCCTTTCAATTTAGCAGATTTATTATCTGTGGTTAGTTTGTATACTATTCTTTTTTTTACTTTTCTAATATATTATTAATATATGTATTGGGTTGTTTATCCCAGTCTCTGCTATTGCTGCAAATTACATGACATCTGATAGCTTGACTATGAATTGTTTTGTGTGATTTAGATGAAAGGAGGAGGTGTGGCAGCTGCTATACCTGTCTTTGTGCTTCCTGTAAGGAGCTGAATTGACTTTATCATTGTGGATTGGTACAGTCCAGGAAACTAATGCAGCGATTTAAGATGTTATTTTCTAGTTTAACAAATTGGATGAATAAATTGAATGAGATATTAAAGGTTTGTAGATTTCCTTTTGCATTCATATGATGAAAATCTAAAATAAATATATATATATATACATATATATATATATATATATATATATATATATATATATATATATATTTCAGTAGACAAGATGCCAAGATTCCATATTATTCCAGCATGCAATGATACCGATATTATTGGACTAACATAATATTTCAAGGACAAGTTTTTCAAGAATTTTCCTCTCAGGTCGTAAGCTATACTGATCGATCTGATAGAGTTTAACACTTAAAACAATCAATGTTTCTATGTATATGCTGACATTTGTTATGCTGTAAAAAAATATCTAATTTTGCTGGACATTTATATACATGTTTATTTGTAATAAAATCTCTCTGTATTTTTTTATTTTTGGTTTTCTGTTTTCTTAATCTCTCCATTGTTGACTTTATGCTGGCTTTTCCATACTCCGTGTACACACATTTATCAGTTTCAGAATATCATCTGTTATTTTCAAAACCCCACTCCTTTCTCCCCTACACACTAACATAAGCACACAATACCAATGCCCACCGTGTCTAATGCATTTCTGGTTCCCAAGCCCATAGTCTTAGACTTTTGACATCCATACATTCTTATACAAAAATAGAAGTCCTGCACTCACTCCCATCACTACTGGGCCGGCAGCAATGACTACAGTACACATCAGCCCCAATATATAGTAAAAACCAAAGAAAAGAAAAGGTTACCTGCGCTCTCTCCTTAATCCCTATGCATATTTAGACAAATGGAGGTCATTTAGTTGCCCCAATGGTCATCCATACATTCTTATTGTTATTTAGTCTAAGTATATTTGCAAAAACTATTTTAACGGATTCACTCTAAAATGATTATTGACTATTGGATAATAAAGAAATAAAATACAAAAGGCTTTATTTACTAAACAAAAAAACCCTTCCTGGTCCTATATTTTAAATCAACATACATATCAATACGCAATGGAGAAGGGAATATATTATGCGAAGTACGAATGGTATAAAAAAAGATGACAACCTTGGTTGGGTACTTTAATTATAAATTGACTTGCCATATTTGGCTTTAATTTGTTTGTCTGTCTATATACACAAAGTGAAGCTACATAGTTTGGCTCTAAGATAACATGTAACAATGTTACACAACAAAACTAGTCCTACCCATTAAATTCTAACTATTGTATCTCTTTTATTCCAAAAAGATCTTCCTCAACTGACCAGTGACCTCTGTCTGCTTTGTTTATGTTTGTAGGTGTTAATTTAAAGTATCTAAATCCAACAAGTGAATTGGATAATCAGATTACATATGTAATATGTCAATTATCATATTGAAATTATGTCATGTCAATGTAATGTCCATTTTTTTGTACAATTAAAATGTAATAAATAATAAATAAATAAAATAAAAAAATATTTAGTTTAGAACCAGAACAGTGACTGTCATTCAGTCTCTTTATTTACAAAATAAAGAGTATACCCTGTGGATTTATCACTCTCAGTTCTGATTACTGTGACAGGTTGAGGTTGATTGCATAATGAAGATATTATATAATATATATATATATATATATATATATATATATATATATATATATATATATATATATATATATATATATATATATATATATATATATATATATATAAAATGTTTTTTTTTAAATCCACTAAACTCTAAATTATTATACATTAAAGACTGGCATTTTAGACTTATTCTAGCACTGGTTACAATAAACTAAAATTGTAGGACAGTTTTCATAGGCTGTTTTGTTACAGTGTGATCAAGGCACTGGGTACAGCCATTTGTGTCATCAGCATAGCATCAATACCCTTACATCATTATACCTTATTGGGCAAAGATCTATACTTAAATATATCTAGGCATTTATGTCATACAAATCAATTCTCTAAAATGATTTATAATGGCAGCATTTACCTTGTAAATAAAATTAGAATGTATAATATTCTAAAATATTTCATAAATAAATAAATCATACTTACAGTGCAATTAAAGTTTTGATCAGCATAGTAATTATCATTATTATTTGATGATTTTCAAGATTTAGTCCAAGAGTTTGATTACTTTGTAAGTCAGTTTATGAATCAAATTTTCTGGGAGAAAATTGGGTCTTCAATCATATTCACTGAAGTAAATCCACACTTTGCAGCAAAAGTAGAAAAAATCAGCAGAATAATGACTAATGTTTCAAAGCATCCCAATCTCAAAATTGAGTTGCAATTATCCTCTTCCCCACAGCAGGAGAAGAGGATGGAGTACAAGCAGTGTTCAAATGCTATGAATGGTGTCCATGGAAGCAGTTCAATTACGTTGTTCAGCATTAGTTCACCTCTTAAATAAACTACATTGTTATTTTATATTCTAAATTAAACTAAGCAATGGGTATTTTGCAACCTGGTGGGTGTAGCTTCAAATTATTTTAAATAATATATAATCACTGATCTTCTTTACAATTATGGCTTGGTTGCATAAGGGATTAACACATGCTAATTTTAAAGAAATCTGAAAAACAACCATGTTATGATCCACCAAAATATTCTGCTGTGTTTATCTAGAATCCCTTGTGTAATATAGTCTGATGGAAAAAAGTTTTAGTTTTATTGCCATACAGACCTCTCCTCGATAGCTGCCCCAATGCTAACAAAGGTAGACATAGGGACCCTCATCAAGAAACTCCGGGCTGCGGTTCTGGCCACAGTGGGTGAACTAAAGGTTCACTGTCCTCAAAATGAGAGGAGAGGGTTAGAGGCTGTAGTGGATGCAGGTGTTGATAGAGACTTTAATGGATGCAGTGGGTGATAGGGGCTGTAGTGTGTGCACGGAACATGGGAGCGGCAATAGGATAAAGGTCGCAATGGATGCCAGGATCATAGGCGCTGTAGTGGTTATAGAGGCTGTAGTGGGGACATTGAGTAATAGAGGCTATAGTAGGGATAGAGTGTAATAGGGGCTACAGTGGGGGTAAGGGAAAATAGGAGCTTAAGTGGAGGCAGGGGCTGTTGTGATTAGAAAGGCTGTTGGGGTATAGTGGCTTTAGGAGGTAGGGGGTAGTAGGGCTTTAGGGGGCAGAGAGGCTTAAGGGGGCAGTGGGGCTGTTGCAGATAACGGGTCTGTAAAAGGTAATGGGGTTGTGGGTAGTAATGGGGCTGTAGGGTTGCAGGGATTTTAAGTGCTGAAAGGGGTGCAAGGGTTTTAGGGACTGTAGGGGTAGATCTCACGCTCAGATCTCAAGCTGGTTTTAGCTCATCATATGTCTCTGTATGTATGTCTCTGTATGTATGCCTGTCTCTGTAAGTATGTCTCTTTATGATGTATGTATGTCTCTGTATGTATGTATCTGTATGACGGTATGTCTCTTTTTGCCTTTATGTCTCGGTATGTATGTATGTTTTTGTATGACTGTATGTATGTGTCTGTATGACGGTATGCCTCTGTATGTATGTATGTATGCATGTGTGTCTCTATATGCGTGTACGTCTCTGTATGCGTGTACGTCTCTGTATGTGTGTACATCTCTGTATTTGTGTACGTCTTTGTATGTGTGTGCCTCTGCCTGTATGTATCTTTGTGACTGTGTCTGTATGTCTCTGCCTGTGTGTTTGTATGTATCTGACTGTATGTCTCTGTATGATTATGTCTGTGTTTGTATGACAGTGTACCTGTATGTATTTGATTGTGTGCCTTTTATGACTGTGTGCCTGAAAACGATGCCTGTGTGCCTGAGGCTTGGAAGACCCAGAAAGGGCCTGGGGTAAGAAAGATACCCAGAAAGGGCTGGGGTAAGAAGGAAACACAGAAAGGGACAGTGGTAAGAAAGAGACACAGAAAGGGACTGGGTAAGTAAGAGACAAAGAAAGTGGCTAGAGGGAAGAGACACACAAAGGGGCTGGGGGGAAGTAAGATACATACAAAGGGGGTTGTAAGACACACTAAAGGGGAAATAAAATACACTAGAGCACAAAAGGAGTAAGAAATTCAAAGGGAGGGGTTACAACAAGACACACAGGTGAAGATGCATTTTTTTTAAGCGGGGCATGGGGGGCGGCAAAATGCATCTTCGCCTGTGTAGCTAAAAGTTCTTGCACCAGCCCTGGGTAGTGGGGCTTTAGATAGTAGTGGGATTTTAGGGGTGCAGGGTTTTAGAGGCTCTATCGGTTGTAGAGGGTACAGGGTTTATAGGGGCAAGTGGGGCTGTAGAGGCATTGTAGGGGTAGTGTGGATATAGGTGGGTAGAGAGCTTGTAGGGATTAGAGGGCTTGTAGGGGCTAGTGGGGATGTAGGTGGGACGTGGGACTGTAGGAGGGTTGTGGAGGTGTAGGTAGGTAGTGGGGCTGTAGCGGGGTAGAGAGGTCAATAGGGGAAGTGGGGCTGTAGGTGGGTAGAGAGGTCAATAGGGGTAGTGGGGCTGTAGGTGGGCTTATAGGAGGAAGTGGGGCTGTAGGTTGGTACAGGGCTTATAGGGTGAAGTGGGGCTGTAGGTAGTGGGGCTGTAGGTCGGTAGAGGGCTTATAGTGCGAAGTGGGAATATAGGTGGGTAGAGAGGTTAATAAGGGTAGTGGGGCTGTAGATGGATAGAGAGGGCAAAAGGGGCTGTAGGTGAGTAGAGGGCTTTAGGGGATAAAGAGGGCAGATGATATATACTTTTAATAAAATAAAAAATGTATTCCCCTTGTGGTGAAATTAACATCACCACTTGTGACTGGAGAGGACTACTTGCCAGCCTCTTGCCATGTGATTATGGTCCCTGGAAGGTTTGGCCCTTTAAATACAGTATTTGGGCATACTTAATTTTTATTGTGCTGCTGCTGGCCCCTTAAGAACCATCTGGGGACATACTGTGACTTTTGGGAACAATGCCCCTTTAAGACTGTGTCCTCTGTCCCCTAAAATACTTTGTTTATGTCCTTTTCCCACTTGGTTCAGTAAATAGGGCTTACTGAACCAAGTATCACACAGGCGGACCACCCAGAAGTAGAAGCGTGCGGGTAATTTACCTCCCAGGCTGGGAGGCTGCTGTAGGTAAATTGCTGACGGCTGGGTGGCCGCCGTTCGTACAGATGAACACGTGGCGGCGGCCATCTTTATTCATTCGAACGCGGTGCAGTCAAATTCATGGAACTGAAATCGGCTGCACATTTCAACGAACACCGCTGACCCTTACCTTCTCCACAGAGACTAAGTCCTGTTCGGCTATTTGAACTCACTGCTATACTAAGCTAAATGCACGAAATGCACGAAAGTGACCGACCGCACAGCCCAAATCTGTGGAACTGTTTTGGGCAGGAAAATGTGCTTGCGGTCAGTCATAAAGGGACCTCCACCTAACTTTTTAACCCCTGAACCAATTGCCCTGATTTTTGAGTATGTTTATATTTCAAGTATGCTGATTCGGAAAATGTATGTTTGATGTGAGTGGCATGTATATTTTGCAAGTTATTAATATTGTGTAAACACTGTATATTTTCTGCCTGTGATAATTAAGTTAGTCTAGTGTGTTAAGATAATTGTTTCACAGGCAGAGGGGAGGATTTCTGATGGAATGAATGGGAGTGTTTAGCTGTGTTGTAATGTTTTTATTGGTTGTTCTTCAAAACCCTGTGGGCAGTACTATGTTTGTAAAATGGGCATAAAAGCAGAGTGTTGGATTAAAACTTCAGTTCTTCTTCACCCTCAATCTGAGTCCTGTCTCTTATTGGGGGAATCTACTACAAGGGATTGCTATGCTCGTCATACTGTTTTGCTATAATCACTGAGCTCTTGTAAGAGCTGTTCTGTTCCTGCTACACTCTCTGGGGAAAGAGACGTTCACCCACTGGAAGCTGGATCCTGGCCTTGGGTCCAGGGTGGGTGGAGACGGCGAGACCCCAGCGCAGCTGCATCGCTGGAAGTGGGGTCTGCAGTGCTGATGGTGTCGGTTGGAGTGCTTGGAGTCCTCGGCGAGCGCTTTGGATCATCGATTGGTGGAGGTACTCAGTCGGAGTGCCAGCGGTCCGTCACACCCCTCCCTGAGACGTACCTGTGGCATGCTGTTGCAGACACTGCTTTCTGGCTGTAACACAGATCAGGCAGCTCCGCACGGCCCCCTGAACATTTGACACATTATGTAATTTCCTCTATAACGAGCCACACAGAGCTGCCTGATCTGTGTTACAGACAGCTCTCATGCTGTGCTCATCAGTCAGGCACACTGAGAGGCAGCCTAGTGGGTCTTTGGGAGGGCCCCATTAGCTGTCTTTCAGTGTGCCGGGCCAAAGAATGGGGAAATTAATTTTGTAACAGGGACCCACGAATGGGACTGCAGGCTGACTTGGGAGATGTTTAAGTCCCCGGCCCAGCTGTTTCTTTTCTGCCCAGTGGGCGGGCCATCAAGAACCTTGGGACCTCGGTCCATGACCGATTTGCCATGACCGATTTGTCCAAGATCGGCTCTAGGCTCAGATCAATTGAGCCTAGAAACACCTATGAAGATATACACCCACAATTCAAGGGGACTTAATGGGGATAAATGATACACAGGCTACCATGGGGTGTTTATTGTTTACACAGGATAAAGAATGTGCTGGGTGCTCTGGGGGGACTGCTCAGCTAAGTTGAGCTGCGAAGATTGGTGCTCCCATCATGTTCTCACCATAAATTCTCAATGCCTTTTGCCTATGAACCCCCATAAAGATATACACCCACAATGTTAGGGGACTTAATGTCTTGGCAAAGAGGCTCCTTCTTAGCAGGAACTCAGGTCTTATGGGGCCGTCAGGAGATGTACTTTAAAACTAACGCTCACCCCACTGACCGCTCAAGGAGATGGATGTGTGAGCCATCGGCTCCGTGTGAGAATCCCTCAATACAGAAATTAGCAGAGAGTTAATCAAAACAGTGATCTAAAAAAGAACCTACAGCTGCCAAGGTACTTGATAAAATGGCACAACGATCGACGAAAATAACGACCCAATTACTGGGGAGGTGCTGGGAGAATCTTGTCTTGCCTTGCTGTATTTACCTGTTCCTGTGGATTACCTTCCTTGTTAATGAGTCATCTTGGAGAAAACCAGCGGAGAAAAGTCCCTGCTAGACTAGCGCTCCGCTACAGTAAACATCTATGCAAGTAATGTTTAAGAACTTAACTTCCTACATAAAATACTACACACACTACAAGCCATAGAACAGGGTGTAACTGTTGTTTGCGGGGACTTCAATTATGCATTCAACCCAGGCATAGATATGACTTTATCTCCAGATAGAGCTAGATTTCAGCCTCTTAAGAAACAAAGTATGGCAATTCAGAAACTCCTTTACACACCATTACTGTGACATATTGAGGTTAATGCACATGGGAAAAAGGGGATAAACAATTTTATTCCATACATAATTCATACTCACGCATTGATGGGTTTCTTCTGTCGGGTCCGGCCCTAAACCAAGTAGGCCAATGCACCATAACTTGGTCCGACCATGAGTCAGCCATACTACTACTCAAGGATATCTTTGCTACTACCCATCACAGTCTTTGAAAACGTAATGATCCCTATTGTGCAACACCAAGTTCCATGCAGGAACTGATATTCACTATACAACACTACTTTAGAGAGAATAAAGTACAGGAACCTTCACGTACTACTATTTGGCAGGCAAACAATCCAATGATAAGAGGCTTACAAATACCAAGATCATCCTTTTTACATAAAACCTCCCAATTTCAGTTGAAACAGTAGCAAAATGATCTATTTACTTTGACACTACAGAATCAACTCTCTCTGACTGCAGCTTTATGTGACCAATTTCTAGATAGATCTGATTCGGTAGAAGAAAAAACATCCAAGATGGATGAACAACCCAATACATTGAAAAGTGCAAATGCAGTGCTGGATGACAAAATTAAACAGGTTGAATTACGCTAAGAGACCTGGAGGATAATTGAAAGAGTTCACCATCTCACCAAACCTAAAGGCTATCCATGCCAAAACCAAAGAGATGTGATTCCATTAAAGGACCACTCTAGGCACCCAGACCACTTCAGCTTAATGAGGTGGTCTGGGTGCCAGGTCCTTCTAGGGTTAACCCATTTTTTCATAAACATAGCAGTTTCAGAGAAACTGCTATGTTTATGAATGGGTTAAGCCTTCCCCCTATGTCCTCTAGTGGCTGTCTCATTGACAGCCGCTAGAGGCGCTTGCGTGCTTCTCACTGTGATTTTCACAGTGAGAGCACGCCAGCGTCCATAGGAAAGCATTATGAATGCTTTCCTATGTGACCGGCTGAATGCGCGCGCAGCTCTTGCCGCGCGTGCGCATTCAGCCGACGGGGAGGAGAAGAGGCGGATCGGAGGAGGAGAGCAGGAGGAGAGCTCTCCGCCCAGCGCTGGAAAAAGGTAAGATTTAACCCCTTTCCCCTTTCCAGAGCCGGGCGGGAGGGGTCCCTGAGGGTGGGGGCACCCTCAGGGCACTCTAGTGCCAGGAAAACGAGTATGTTTTCCTGGCACTAGAGTGGTCCTTTAATATGCATTTGAAGAACAAGTTCTCAAAACCATAATATATAATACAGTCCCAAATGAAAGATACAAAGAGGGGCTATCCAAATAAGCCAACCTTTTTTCACTTGAGTACCTCTCACATTAGCAAAATATTGTAATTAATATAGTTGCATTTATTTCAAATGTATACATTTTTCTCTATTTAATCTCCCCCTTTTCTCTGCCCTAGGCTCCCCCTGCTTCTCCTCTGCCCCATGCTCTTCCTGCTTCTCCTCTACCCCATGCTCTCCTCGCTTCTCCTTTGCCCCAGACACTCCGTGCCTCTCCTCTGCCCCAGACTCTACCTGCATCTTCTCCATCCCAGACTCTCCCTTCTTCTTCTCTGCCCCAGACACACAAACTGTCACACATGCAGACACACAGAAACAAACACTGACACACATATAGATACAGATACACAGACACACCTGCAGATATGCACACTGACATATATACAGATACACAGACACATAGATACAAACACTGACACACATACAGATACAGACAGAATAAAACATTGACACACATGCATATACACAGACACACACACACTGACACACAGGCACACATATATATACCCTGACACACAGATACATATCCTCACACATATGCAGATACAGTGAAACACAGATACATCCACTGACACACATGCAGATACACAGATACATATCCTGACACACTCAGATGCATACACTGACACACATACAGACAAAGATACCCACACTGACATACATATATGAACACCGACACACAGATACAGTGACACACTTGCAAATACAGACACTGATGCAGATATATGCACTGACACATATGCAGATACAGGCACTGACACTGACACAGATATAGGCATGGACACGCATGCAGATACATACCCTGACACAGATACAGGCACTGACACACATGTAGATACATACCCTGACACACAGATACATACCCTGACACACATGCAGATACACACACACATATAAATACACTGACCTACATACAGATACACACACATAGATACATACACTGACACACTTAAGGATACATACCCTGACACACATATACATACCCTGACACACAGACACACATTTTGACAAACAGAGGTATATACTGGCAAACATGCAGAAACACAGACACATATATACATACCCTGACACACAGATACATACCCTGACATACAGACACACAGACAGACACACACACACCGACACAGAAACACACCCTGACACACATGCAGATACACAGACACATAGATACATACAATGACACAAATACAGACACATAACCTGACACACAGACACATACCTTGACACACATACAGATACATATCCTGACACACTGACATAAAGAAACACACTCAGACACACATACAGATTAGTGATGTACCGAACTGTTCGCCGGGGAATAGTTCCCGGCGAACATAGCGTGTTCGCGTTCGCCGCCGCGGGCGAACACATGCGCGGTTCGATCCGCCCCCTATTCGATTTAGATAGTTAAATTGCACTCTGTTTGCTTGGATAATAATTGAATTGTAGCTTTTCAATTATCCAGCCTTCTATCTGAGCCTGTTTTTGTTGTATTGTACTGGAGACCCTCCCACCTCCCTCCCAGCATCCATTTTAGATTCATTCTGAAGCTGCATTCTTAGTGAGAGGAGGGAAAGTGTAGCTGCTGCTAATTAGATAGGGAAATTGATAGCTAGGCTAGGGTATTCAGTGTCCACTACAGTCCTGAAGGACTCATCTGATCTCTGCTGTAAGAACAGCACCCCAAAAAGGGCTAGAACATCAGTCTGCTTTTTTTTTTCTGTGTAATGTAATTGCAATTTCCTGCCTGCCAGCTTCTGTGTCAGGCTCACAGTGGATACTGTGCCCACTTGCCCAGTGCCACCACTCATATCTGGTGTCACAATAGCTTAAGCTTGCATTTAAAAACAACATTTTTTTTTTCGCTGTAATAGATTGAAGAGCAGTTAGTTGTCTGCCAGCTTCTGTGTCAGGCTCACAGTGGATACCTTGCCCACTTGCCCAGTGCCACCACTCATATCTGGTGTGACTATAGCATGCCTTTAAAAACAAAAAAAGTTTTTCACTGTAAGCTAATAGCAGTTAGTTGTCTGCCAGCTTCTGTGTCAGGCTCACAGTGGATACAGTGCCCACTTGCCCAGTGCCACCACTCATATCTGGTGTCACAATAGCTTACGCTTGCATTTAAAAACAAAAAAAATGTTTTCACTGTAGTAGATTGAAGAGCAGTTAGTTGTCTGCCAGCTTCTGTGTCAGGCTCACAGTGTAAAAAGTTTTTCAGTGTAAGCTAATAGCAGTCAGTGTCCTTAAAGCGGGTGTCAGGCCTTCAGCGTGTGCTCTACCAACCTCAGCAAGTGTACTTTGCCACTCATATCTGGAGTCTCTATAGCGTGCCTTTACAAAGAAAAAACTTTTTTCACTGTTATAGATTGTCTTCAAGCGGGTGTGTCAGGCCTACAGCGTGTACTCTGCCAACCTCTGCCACTGCACAGTGCCACTCATATCTGGTCTCACAGTAGCTTGCACGCATAGTACCACTAATCGAAAAAAAAATGACAGGCAGAGGCAGGCCACCCCGCAGGGGCCATCGTGGTCGTGGTGCTGTGATTCCCTTTGGCCCTAGAATAATGCCCAGTTTTCAGAGGCCACGTACCCTGAACTTGAAAAGTTCTGAGGACATAGTTGACTGGCTAACACAGGACACCCAATCTTCTACAGCTTCCGCTCGGAACCTTGACACACCATCCTCCTCCAGCTTAGCTTCAGGCACCTCTCAAGATACCACTCACCCGCCTGCTGCCACCACCAAAGCTAGCACCACAGCCGCTTTACTTGGTATGTCAGAGGAGTTATTCACACATCCGTTTGAAGAAATGAGTGATGCGCAACCATTATTGCCAGAGGATGTAGATAACAGAGATATGTCTCAGGCAGGCAGCATTACGCACATGGACGTACGGTGTGATGATGATGATGTTGTACCCGCTGCTGCTTCCTTTGCTGAGTTGTCAGATACAAGTGAAGCGGTTGATGATGACGATGCGTCCATGGATGTCATGTGGGTGCTCGCGCGGCAAGAAGAAGAACAGGGTGAAAGTTCAGATGGGGAGACAGAGAGGAGGAGGAGACGAGTTGGAATCAGGGGGAGGTCGTCGCAAGGAGCTAGTGGCACAGTCAGACAGCATGCATCGGCACCCGGGGTCAGCCCGACAGCACGCCAATCAACGCATGCTGTGTCCACCACCAGAATGCCGTCATTGCAGAGCTCAGCAGTGTGGCATTTTTTCTGTGTGTCTGCCTCTGACAACAGCGATGCCATTTGCAACCTGTGCCAAAAGAAACTGAGTCGTGGGAAGTCCAACACCCACCTAGGTACAACTGCTTTGCGTAGGCACATGATCGCACAACACAAACGCCTATGGGATCAACACATGAGTACAAGCAGCACGCAAACTCTAAGCCTCCATCCTCCTCCTGGTCCAGCATCTTCAGCCACGTCAACCACTGCTGTCCTCCTTGCCCCCTCTCAACCATCCACCACTCCGTCTCCCACCTTGAGCAGTTCCCGCTCATCTGCCCACAGTCAGGTGTTTGTCAAGGACATGTTTGAGCGTAAGAAGCCAATGTCAGAAAGTCACCCCTTTGCCCATCGTCTGACAGCTGGCTTGTCCGAACTATTAGCCCACCAGCTTTTACAATACAAGCTGGTGGAGTCTGAGGCGTTCAAAAAATGTGTAGCTATTGGGACACCGCAGTGGAAGGTACCCGGCCGAAATTTATTTTCACAAAAGGCAATCCCCAACCTGTACTCGATTGTGCAAAAGGAAGTAATGGCATGTCTGGCACACAGTGTTGGGGCAAGGGTCCATCTGACCACTGATACCTGGTCTGCAAAGCATGAACAGGGCAGGTATATCACCTACACTGCACATTGGGTAAACCTGCTGACGGCTGCCAAGCATGGAATGTGTGGCTCTGCGGAGGAGTTGGTGACACCTCCACGACTTGCAGGCAGGCCTACTGCCACCTCCTCTACTGTCCTACTCCATCCTCTTCCATAACTTCCTCGGCTGAGTCCTCTTCTGCTGCTGTGTCTTGCTCCACATCAACGGCACCCCCCCAGCTCCCCAGGTACTATTCCACATCCCGGATACGGCAGTGTCACGCCGTCTTGGGTTTGACTTGCTTGAAAGCAGAGAGTCACACCGGACAAGCACTCCTGTCCGCCCTGAAAGCACAGGTGGAAAAGTGGCTGACTCCGCAGAAACTGGATATCGGCAAAGTGGTTTGTGACAACGGAAAAAAATTGTTGGCGGCATTGAAGTTGGGCAAAATGACACATGTGCCGTGCATGGCACATGTGTGTAATCTGATCGTACAACGCTTTGTGCATAAGTACACAGGCTTACAGGACGTCCTGAAGCAGCCAGGAAGGTGTGTGGCCATTTCAGGCATTCCTACACGGCCATGGCGCACTTTGCCGATATCCAGCGGTGAAACAACATGCCAGTGAGGCGCTTGATTTGCGACAGCCCTACACGATGGAATTCAACACTCCTAATGTTCGACCGCCTGCTCCAACAAGAAAAAGCCGCTAATAAATATTTGTATGACCGGGGTGCTAGGACAGCCTCTGGGGAGCTGGGAATTTTTTTGCCATGTTACTGGACGCTCATGCGCAATGCCTGTAGGCTCATGTGTAATTTTGAGGATGTGACAAATCTAGTCAGTCTCACCGAAGGCACCATCAGTGACATCATACCATTTGTTTTCTTCCTGGAGCGTGCCCTGCGAAGAGTGCAGGATCAGGCCATAGATGAGCCTGAAGAGGAAGAGGAAGAGTTGTGGTCACCATCACCATCAGAAACAGCCTTATCAGCATCGCTTGCTGGATCTGCGGCAACGCTGGAAGAGGATTGTGAGGAAGAGGAGTCAGAGGAGGAATGTGGCTTTGAGGAGGAGGAGGAAGACCAACCACAACAGGCATCCCAGGGTGCTCGTTGTCACCTATCTGGTACCCTTGGTGTTGTACGTGGCTGGGGGGAAGAACATACCTTCATTGACATCACTGAGGAGGAGGAACGGGAAATGAGTAGCTCGGCATCCAAGCTTGTGCAAATGGGGTCTTTCATGCTGTCGTGCCTGTTGAGGGACCCTCGTATAAAAAGGCTGAAGGAGAACGACCTGTTCTGGGTGAAAAATATTATTATGTACTTTAAATGTATTTAATGTGTTGATATAAATAGTATAAGTTTTATTCGGATTGCTTCAAGAACACTGAAATTGAGAAGCCATACCTTGGCCTATAGAGTATTACAGACTTTCATTGTATAAGGAATGGAGACCACATCTGGTTCACTTTAAGAGTGATGTTGAAGGGCTTGTTTATAGTAACCTTTGACCTAGCCTTGAAAGCCTGAATTCCTTTGAAGACTCACATTTCTACAGGCAATTATTCATTACATCATGTATATAGAAGTTCTTTGTCTCACATATCTTGCCGCCAAATATAACGTATGACTTTAATCATAGATTTCAAATGATGCTAAGTAACTCCCCTTTTTCTAAGATAGCCACTTATTTTAAAGTAAGGCAATCTTATGTATACTCCCCTCTGTAACTGAATTTTAAACCCATAAAACTGATTGTAGTTTAGAATTCGTGGCCAATACCTTTAACATCAAAAATGGATAACAACTGGAAAATTGCTCTCTGTATTGGACAAAGAATGTTAAAGACATTTGTTATTACCAGATGGATTGTTATGTTTGAATAAACATAAGTTAACTGCAAGATATTTGATTCGATTGTTATGAAAACTGATATGTGACAAACAAAGATTTCACGGAATGCCAATTTCCTACACTGGGTGTCCACGCTACTAGACCCACGGTATAAGCAGACAGTGGCGAAAATGTTACCGAATTACAAGTCGGAAAGGATGCAGCATTTGCAAAATAAATTAAAAACTATGCATTACACAGCGTATAAGGGTGATGTCACAGCACAACGGGAATCTAACAGGGGAAGAGTTGAAAGTCATCCTCCTCCTCCCATGACCACGCCATATCTGCCAAATGACCCTATGTAGGGGGAACAGTCTCTCTTGTGCTCTGTGTCAGTGTGTTTCAGGGATCCTTAGGATAGGTGTCAATCCATATCTGCCAAGGGACCCTATGTAGGGGGAACAGTCCCTATTCTGCTCTGTGTCGTTGCGTATCCTGGTCTCTGAGGACAGGTGTCAATCCATATCTGCCAAGTGACCCTATGTAGGGGGAACAGTCCCTATTCTGCTCTGTGTCAGTGTGTATCAAGGATCCTAAGGATAGATGTCAATCCATATCTGCCAAGTGACCCTATGTAGGAGGAACAGTCCCTATTCTGCTCTGTGTCAGTGTGTATCAGGGTACCTGAGAACAGGCGTCAATCCATAACTGCCAAGTGACCCTATGTAGGGGAACAGTCTCTAATTTGCTCTGTGTCAGTGTGTATCATGGTCTCTGAGGACAGGTGTCAATCCATATCTGCCAAGGGACCCTATGTAGGGGGAACAGTCCCTATTCTGCTCTGTGTGAGGAGGAGGAACGGGAAATGAGTAGCTCGGCATCCAACCTTGTGCAAATGGGGTCTTTCATGCTGTCGTGCCTGTTGAGGGACCCTCGTATGTCACAGCACAACAGGAATCTAACAGGGGAAGAGGTGAAAGTCATCCTCCTCCTCCCACGACCACGCCATATCTGCCAAGTGACCCTATGTAGGGGGAACAGTCTCTCTTCTGCTCTGTGTCAGTGTGTATCAGGGTCCCTGAGGACAGGTGTCAATCCATATCTGCCAAGTGACCCTATGTAGGGGGAACAGTCACTATCCTGCTCTGTTTCAGTGTGTATCATGGTCTCTGAGGACAGGTGTCAATCCATATCTGCCAAGTGACCCTATGTAGGGGGAACAGTCCCTATTCTGCTCTGTGTGAGGAGGAGGAACGGGAAATGAGTAGCTCGGCATCCAACCTTGTGCAAATGGGGTCTTTCATGCTGTCGTGCCTATTGAGGGACCCTCGTATAAAAAGGCTGAAGGAGAACGACCTGTACTGGGTGTTCACGCTACTAGACCCCCGGTATAAGCAGACAGTGGCGGAAATGTTACCGAATTACAAGTCGGAAAGGATGCAGCATTTGCTAAATAAATTAAAAAGTATGCTTTACACAGCTTATAAGGGTGATGTCACAGCACAACGGGAATCTAACAGGGGAAGAGGTGAAAATCCTCCTCCTCCTCCCACGACCATGCCATATCTGCCAAGTGACCCTATGTAGGGGGAACAGTCTCTCTTCTGCTCTGTGTCAGTGTGTTTCAGGGATCCTTAGGATAGGTATCAATCCATATCTGCCAAGTGACCCTGTGTAGGGGGAACAGTCCGAATTCTGCTCTGTGACAGCGTGTATCAAGGATCCTTAGGATAGGTGTCAATCCATATCTGCCAAGTGACCCTATGTAGGAGGAACAGTCCCTATTCTGCTCTGTGTCAGTGTGTATCAGGGTCCCTGAGGACAGGTGTCAATCCATATCTGCCAAGTGACCCTATGTAGGGGGAACAGTCTCTATTCTGCTCTGTGTCAGTGTGTTTCAGGGATCCTTAGGATAGGTGTCAATCCATATCTGCCAAGTGACCCTATGTAGGGGGAACAGTCCCTATTCTGCTCTGTGTCAGTGTGTATCATGGTCTCTGAGGACAGGTGTCAATCCATACCTGCCAAGTGACCCTATGTAGGGGGAACAGTCCCTATTCTGCTCTGTGTCACTGTGTATCAAGGATCCTTAGGATAGGTGTCAATCCATATCTGCCAAGTGACCCTCTGTAGGAGGAACAGTCCCTATTCTGCTCTGTGTCAGTGTGTATCAGGGTCCCTGAGGACAGGTGTCAATCCATATCTGCCAATTGACCCTATGTAGGGGGAACAGTCTCTATTCTGCTCTGTGTCAGTGTGTATCATGGTCTCTGAGGACAGGTGTCAATCCATATCTGCCAAGTGACCATATGTAGGGGGAACAGTCCCTATTCTGCTCTGTGTGAGGAGGAGGAACGGGAAATGAGTAGCTCGGCATCCAACCTTGTGCAAATGGGGTCTTTCATGCTGTCGTGCCTATTGAGGGACCCTCGTATAAAAAGGCTGAAGGAGAACGACCTGCACTGGGTGTCCACCTACTAGACCCCCGGTATAAGCAGACAGTGGCGGAAATGTTGCCGAATTACAAGTCGGAAAGGATGCAGCATTTGCAAAATAAATTAAAAGGTATGCTTTACACAGCGTATAAGGGTGATGTCACAGCACAACGGGAATCTAACAGGGGAAGAGGTGAAAGTCATCCTCCTCCTCCCACGACCACGCCATATCTGCCAAATGACCCTATGTAGGGGGAACAGTCTCTCTTCTGCTCTGTGTCAAGGTGTTTCAGGGATCCTTAGGATAGGTATCAATCCATATCTGCCAAGTGACCCTATTTTGGGGCAACAGTCCCAATTCTCCTCTGTGTCAGTGTGTATCATGGTCTCTGCGGACAGGTGTCAATCCATACTTGCCAAGTGACCCTATGTAGGGGGAACAGTCCCTATTCTGCTCTGTGTCAGTGTGTATCAAGGATCCTTAGGATAGGTGTCAATCCATATCTGCGAAGTGACCCTATGTAGGAGGAACAGTCCCTATTCTGCTCTATGTCAGTGTGTATCAGGGTCCCTGAGGACAGGTGTCAATCCATATCTGCCAAGTGACCCTATGTAGGGGGAACAGTCCCTATTCTGCTCTGTGTCAGTGTGTATCAAGGATCCTTAGGATAGGTGTCAATCCATATCTGCCAAGTGACCCTATGTAGGGGGAATAGTCCCTATTCTGCTCTGTGTCAGTGTGTATCACGGATCCTTAGGATAGGTGTCAATCCATACCTGCCCTGTGACACTATGTAGGGGGAACAGTCTCTATCCTGCTCTGTTTCAGTGTATATCATGGTCTCTGAGGACAGGTGTCAATCCATATCTGCCAAGTGACCCTATGTAGGGGGAACAGTCCCTATTCTGCTGTGTGTGAGGAGGAGGAAAGGGAAATGAGTAGCTTGGCATCTAACCTTGTGCAAATGGGGTCTTTCATGCTGTCGTGCCTGTTGAGGGACCCTCGTATAAAAAGGCTGAAGGAGAATGACATGTACTGGGTGTCCACCTACTAGACCCCCGGTATAAGCAGACAGTGGCGGAAATGTTACCGAATTACAAGTCGGAAAGGATGCAGCATTTGCAAAATAAATTAAAAGGTATGCTTTACACAGCGTATAAGGGTGATGTCACAGCACAACGGGAATCTAACAGGGGAAGAGGTGAAAGTCATCCTCCTCCTCCCACTACCACGCCATATCTGCCAAATGACCCTATGTAGGGGGAACAGTCTCTCTTCTGCTCTGTGTCAAGGTGTTTCAGGGATCCTTAGGATAGGTGTCAATCCATATCTGCCAATTGACCCTATGTAGGAGTAACAGTCCCTATTCTGCTCTGTGTCAGTGTGTATCATGGTCTCTGCGGACAGGTGTCAATCCATACCTGCCAAGTGTCCCTATGTAGGGGGAACAGTCCCTATTCTGCTCTGTGTCAGTGTGTATCAAGGATCCTTAGGATAGGTGTCAATCCATATCTGCCAAGTGACCCTATGTAGGAGGAACAGTCCCTATTCTGCTCTATGTCAGTGTGTATCAGGGTCCCTGAGGACAGGTGTCAATTCATATCTGCCAAGTGACCCTATGTAGGGGGAACAGTCCCTATTCTGCTCTGTGTCAGTGTGCATCATGGTCTCTGAGGACAGGTGTCAATCCATACCTGCGAAGTGACCCTATGTAGGGGTAACAGTCCCTATTCTGCTCTGTGTCAGTGTGTATCACGGTCTCTGAGGACAGGTGTCAATCCATACCTGCCAAGTGTCCCTATGTAGGGGGAACAGTCCCTATTCTGCTCTGTGTCAGTGTGTATCAAGGATCCTTAGGATAGGTGTCAATCACTATCTGCTAAGTGACCCTATGTAGGGGGAACAGTCCCTATTCTGCTCTGTGTCAGTGTGTATCATGGTCTCTGAGGACAGGTGTCAATCCATACCTGCGAAGTGACCCTATGAAGGGGGGACAGTCCCTATTCTGCTCTGTGTCAGTGTGTATCAAGGATCCTTAGGATAGGTGTCAATCCATATCTGCCAAGTGACCCTATGTAGGAGGCACAGTCTCTATTCTGCTCTGTGTCAGTGTGTATCAGGGTCCCTGAGGACAGGTGTCAATCCATATCTGCCAATTGACCCTATGTAGGAGTAACAGTCCCTATTCTGCTCTGTGTCAGTGTGTATCATGGTCTCTGCGGACAGGTGTCAATCCATACCTGCCAAGTGTCCCTATGTAGGGGGAACAGTCCCTATTCTGCTCTGTGTCAGTGTGTATCAAGGATCCTTAGGATAGGTGTCAATCCATATCTGCCAAGTGACCCTATGTAGGAGGAACAGTCCCTATTCTGCTCTATGTCAGTGTGTATCAGGGTCCCTGAGGACAGGTGTCAATTCATATCTGCCAAGTGACCCTATGTAGGGGGAACAGTCCCTATTCTGCTCTGTGTCAGTGTGCATCATGGTCTCTGAGGACAGGTGTCAATCCATACCTGCGAAGTGACCCTATGTAGGGGTAACAGTCCCTATTCTGCTCTGTGTCAGTGTGTATCACGGTCTCTGAGGACAGGTGTCAATCCATACCTGCCAAGTGTCCCTATGTAGGGGGAACAGTCCCTATTCTGCTCTGTGTCAGTGTGTATCAAGGATCCTTAGGATAGGTGTCAATCACTATCTGCTAAGTGACCCTATGTAGGGGGAACAGTCCCTATTCTGCTCTGTGTCAGTGTGTATCATGGTCTCTGAGGACAGGTGTCAATCCATACCTGCGAAGTGACCCTATGACGGGGGGACAGTCCCTATTCTGCTCTGTGTCAGTGTGTATCAAGGATCCTTAGGATAGGTGTCAATCCATATCTGCCAAGTGACCCTATGTAGGAGGCACAGTCTCTATTCTGCTCTGTGTCAGTTTGTATCAGGGTCCCTGAGGACAGGTGTCAATCCATATCTGCCAAGTGACCCTATGTAGGGGGAACAGTCTCTATTCTGCTCTGTGTCAGTGTGTATCATGGTCTCTAAAGACAGGTGTCAATCCATATCTGCCAATTGACCCTATGTAGGGGGAACAGTCCCTATTCTGCTCTGTGTGAGGAGGAGGAACGGGAAATGAGTAGCTCGGCATCCAACCTTGTGCAAATGGGGTCTTTCATGCTGTCGTGCCTGTTGAGGGACCCTCGTATAAAAAGGCTGAAGGAGAACGACCTGTTCTGGGTGTCCACGCTACTAGACCCACGGTATAAGCAGACAGTGGCGAAAATGTTACCGAATTACAAGTCGGAAAGGATGCAGCATTTGCAAAATATATTAAAAAGTATGCTTTACACAGCGTATAAGGGTGATGTCACAGCACAACGGGACTCTAACAGGGGAAGAGGTGAAAGTCATCCACCTCCTCCTACGACCATGCCATATCTGCCAAGTGACCCTATGTAGGGGGAACAGTCTCTCTTCTGCTCTGTGTCAGTGTGTTTCAGGGATCCTTAGTATAGGTGTCAATCCATATCTGCCAAGTGACCCTATGTAGGGGGAACAGTCCCTATTCTGCTCTGTGTCAGTGTGTATCATGGTCTCTGAGGACAGGTGTCAATCCATACCTGCCAAGTGACCCTATGTAGGGGGAACAGTCCCTATTCTGCTCTGTGTCAGTGTGTATCAAGGATCCTTAGGATAGGTGTCAATCCATATCTGCCAAGTGACCCTATGTAGGAGGCACAGTCCCTATTCTACTCTGTGTCAGTGTTTATCAGGGTCCCTGAGTACAGGTGTCAATTTATATCTGCCAAGTGACCCTATGTAGGGGGAACAGTCACTATCCTGCCCTGTGTCAGTGTGTATCAGGGATCCTTAGGATAGGTGTCAATCCATACCTGCCAAGTGACCCTATGTAGGGGGAACAGTCACTATCCTGCTCTGTTTCAGTGTATATCATGGTCTCTGAGGACAGGTGTCAATCCATATCTGCCAAGTGACCCTATGTAGGGGGAACAGTCCCTATTCTGCTCTGTGTAAGGAGAAGGAACGGGAAATGAGTAGCTCGGCATCTAACCTTGTGCAAATGGGGTCTTTTATGCTGGCGTGCCTGTTGAGGGACCCTTGTATAAAAAGGCTGAAGGAGAATGACCTGTACTGGGTGTCCACGCTTCTAGACCCCCAGTATAAGCAGACAGTGGCGGAAATGTTACCGAATTACAAGTCGGAAAGGATGCAGCATTTGCAAAATAAATTAAAAAGTATGCTTTACACAGCGTATAAGGGTGATGTCACAGCACAACGGGAATCTAACAGGGGAAGAGGTGAAAGTCATCCTCCTCCTCCCACGACCACGCCATATCTGCCAAGTGACCCTATGTAGGGGGAACAGTCTCTCTTCTGCTCTGTGCCAGTGTGTTTCAGGGATCCTTAGGATAGGTGTCAATCCATATCTGCCAAGTGACCCTATGTAGGGGAACAGTCCCTATTCTGCTCTGTGTCAGTGTGTATCATGGTCTCTGAGGACAGGTGTCAATCCATACCTGTCAAGTGACCCTATGTAGGGGGAACAGTCCCTATTCTGCTCTGTGTCAGTTTGTATCAAGGATCCTTAGGATAGGTGTCAATCCATATCTGCCAATTGACCCTATGTAGGAGGAACAGTCCCTATTCTGCTCTGTGTCAGTGTGTATCAGGGTCCCTGAGGACAGGTGTCAATCCATATCTGCCAAGTGACCCTATGTAGGGGGAACAGTTTCTATTCTGCTCTGTGTCAGTGTGTATCATGGTCTCTGAGGACAGGTGTCAATCCATATCTGCCAAGTGACCCTATCTAGGGGGAACAGTCCCTATTCTGCTCTGTGTGAGGAGGAGGAACGGGAAATGAGTAGCTCGGCATCCAACCTTGTGCAAATGGGGTCTTTCATGCTGTCGTGCCTGTTCAGGGACCCTCGTATAAAAAGGCTGAAGGAGAACGACCTGTACTGTGTGTTCACGCTACTAGACCCCCGGTATAAGCAGACAGTGACGGAAATGTTACCGAATTACAAGTCGGAAAGGATGCAGCATTTGCAAAATAAATTAAAAAGTATGCTTTACACAGCGTAGAAGGGTGATTTCACAGCACAACGGGAATCTAACAGGGGAAGAGGTGAAAATCATCCTCCTCCTCCTACGACCACGCCATATCTGCCAAGTAACCCTATGTAGCGGGAACAGTCTCTCTTCTGCTCTATGTCAGTGTGTTTCAGGGATCCTTAGGATAGGTGTCAATCCATATCTGCCAAGTGACCCTATGTAGGGGGAACAGTCCCTATTCTGCTCTGTGTCAGTGTGTATCATGGTCTCTGAGGACAGGTGTCAATCCATACCTGCCAAGTGACCCTATGTAGGGGGAACAGTCTCTATTCTGCTCTGTGTCAGTGTGTATCATGGTCTCTAAGGACAGGTGTCAATCCATATCTGCCAAGTGACCCTATGTAAGGGGAACAGTCCCTATTCCGCCCTGTGTGAGGAGGAGGAACGGGAAATGAGTAGCTCGGCATCCAACCTTGTGCAAATGGGGTCTTTCATGCTGTCGTGCCTGTTGAGTGACCCTCGTTAAAAAGGCTGAAGGAGAACGACCTGTACTGGGTGTCCACGCTACTAGACCCCCGGTATAAGCAGACAGTGGTGGAAATGTTACCAAATTACAAGTCAGAAAGGATGAAGCATTTGCAAAATAAATTGAAAAGTATGCTTTACACAGCCTATAAGGGTGATGTCACAGCACAACGGGACTCTAACAGGGGAAGAGGTGAAAGTCATCCTCCTCCTCCCACAACCACGCCATATCTGCCAAGTGACCCTATGTAGGGGGAACAGTCTCTTTTCTGCTCTGTGTCAATGTGTATCAGGGATCCTTAGGATAGGTGTCAATCCATATCTGCCAAGTGACCTTATGTAGGGGGAACAGTCCCTCTTCTGCTCTGTGTCAATGTGTATCAGGGATCCTTAGGATAGGTGTCAATCCATATCTGCCAAGTGACACTATGTAGGGGGAACAGTCCCTATTCTGCTCTGTGTCAGTGTGTATCAGGGATCCTTAGGATAGGTGTCAATCCATTCCTGCCAAGTGACCCTATGTAGGGGGAACAGTCACTATCCTGCTCTGTTTCAGTGTGTATCATGGTCTCTGAGGACAGGTGTCAATCCATATCTACCAATTGGTCTCCGAGGTGGATCAGTTGTGTGCTTATGAACCTTTGGAACAAAGTAAAAAAACGCTTTCCTGGGATATGTATTTAAAACAAAATTGTATTCCTTCTTTGTCAAAATTCCCAATTATTTCGGGGATCGGGTCTCTAACTTCAAATCTTACTATTTATTTGTCTCCCACATTGTAGTGTAGGACCCACCGATAATGGGGTACTTTGAAAGTAGTGGTGGGCTTCAGGGCCGCCATCAGGGCATGACAACCATAACAGTTGTCATGGGCCCGGCGGCCTTGGGGGGCCCGGCCGCCCGGGCCCCACGTGTGGGGCCCATCGGGTGGCCCACACACTTAAGGCCACCCGATGAGCCCCCTCCTTCAGGGGCCCGGTCAGCGCTGTGGCCGTTGTATAGCGCGACCGGGCCCCTTTAAAAAAAAAAAGCAGCCGCAAGTGCTGCTGGGAGGAAGTGCTCACTTCCTCCCAGCTCACTCCGCGCGGGAGGAGCGCGCCTGCCCGCCCGTCCAGCCGTAAAGAGGGAGAGCCCGGCAATGAAGAGGGAGCAGCGCCGACTCCCATCATCCCCAGCCACCCTCCTGCAAAGAAAAGGTAAGAGACAGGAGGGTGGCTGGAAAATGAGCTGTGTGTGTGCATGTATGTATGTGTGTCTGTCTGTCTGTATGCATGTATCTGTATGTCTGTGTGTCTGTATGCATGTATGTGTATGTCCGTATGTCTGTGTGTCTGTATGCATGTCTATGTATGTATGTATGTCTGTATGTATGCATGTATGTTTATGTATGTATGTGTGTGTGTCTGTCTGTATGTATGTCTGTATGCATGTATGTGTGTCTGTCTGTATGTATGTCTGTGTCTGTATGCAGGGGTGTATTTGCCGCGAGGCAAACAAGGCATTTGCCTTGGGCGGCATTTTCCAGGGGGCGGCAAAAAAAGCCGCCCCCAAACGCCCAGGGCAAGTGCCTTGTTAGCCTTGCGGCTAACAGACATCCTGGGCTGGTGGCTGCTGGGCTGGTTGCTGGGCGGGCGGCTGGCGAGGGAGCACTTCCTCTGAGCTGTCTGCTCAGCTCCCTCGCGCGCCGCAGAGTGAGGCTGGGAGCCGGAATATGACGTCATATTCCGGCTCCGCCTCCCAGCCTCACTCTGCGGCGCGCGAGGGAGCTGAGCAGACAGCTCAGAGGAAGTGCTCCCTCGCCAGCCGCCCGCCCAGCAACCAGCCCAGCAGCCCGACCGGCAGCCCCACTAGACCCCAGGGAGAGGGAGAACCCCCCCAGCATTCCCAAAGGTAAGGAGGCTGGGGGGTAAATAAAAAAAAAATGAGTTAATGTGAGTGAGTCTGTTAGTGTGTGTCTGTTAGTGTGTGTGAGTGTGTCTGACTGTGTGTGTCTGTTAGTGTGTGTGAGTGTGTCTGTTAGTGTGTGTGTGTGTCTGTTAGTGAGTGTGAGAGTGTGTGTGAGTGTGTCTGACTGTGTGTGTCTGTTAGTGTGTGTGTGAGTGTGTCTGTTAGTGTGTGTGAGTGTGTCTGTTAGTGTGTGTCTGTTAGTGAGTGTGAGTGTGTCTGTTTGTCTGTTAGAGTGTGTGTGTGTGAGAGTGTGTCTGTTAGAGTGTGTGTGTGTCTGACTGTGTGTGTCTGTTAGTGTGTGTATGTCAGTGTGTGTGAGTGTGTCTGTTAGTGAGTGTGTGAGTGTGTCTGTTAGCAGCTAACAGACACACTCACACACTCACTAACAGACACACTCACTAACAGACACACTCACACTCACTAACAGACACAGACACACTCATACACTCACACACACACACTGACAGATACGCATCCATTAGCTAACAGTTAGCTAATGGATGCGTATCTGTCAGTGTGTGTGTATTTAGAAGGCGGGGGAAGGGTTGGGTGGGGGTGGCAGGGGGGGGTGAGGGGGCGCCTGAGTTTTGTCCTGCCTAGGGCAGCACAAAACCAGGATACACCCCTGTCTGTATGCGTGTATGTCTGTCTGTCTGTATGTATGTCTGTATGCATGTATGTGTATGTCTTTCTGTATGTATGTCTGTCTGTGTGTATGTATGTATGTATGTGTGTATGTATGTATGTGTGTGTCTGTCTGTATGTCTGTCTGTATGTGTGTATGTGTGTCTGTCTGTATGTATGTCTGTGTCTGTATGCATGTATGTGTATGTCTGTCTGTATGTATGTATGTGTGTGTGTCTGTATGCATATGTATGTATGTCTGTCTGTATGTATGTCTGTATGCATGTATGTGTATGTCTGTCTGTATGTATGTCTGTCTGTGTGTATGTATGTATGTGTGTGTGTGTCTGTCTGTATGTATGTCTGTGTCTGTATGCATGTATGTGTATGTCTGTCTGTATGTATGTATGTGTGTGTGTCTGTATGCATATGTATGTATGTATGTCTGTATGTATGTCTGTATGCATGTATGTGTATGTATGTATGTCTGTCTGTATGTATGTATGCATGTATGTCTGTCTGTCTGTATGTGTATGTCTGTATGCATGTATGTCTATGTATGTCTGACTGTCTGGATGCATGCATGTCTGTCTGTATGCGTGTATGTCTGTGTGTCTGGATGCATGTATGTGTATGTATGTCTGTCTGCATGCATGTATGACTGTCCGTATGTCTATGTGTGTATGTCTGTGTGTATGTCTATGTATGTATGTCTGTATGTATGTATATGTCTGTTTGTATGTATGTATGTCTGTGTGTATGTCTATGTCTGTCTGACTGCATGCATGTATGTCTACGTATGTATGTCTGTCTATGTATGTTTGTGTATGTCTGTATGCATACATGTATGTCTGTATGCATGTATGTCTGTATGTATGTCTATGTATGTATATATGTATGTCAGTATGAATGTATGTCTGCATATTATTATGAACATAGGTCTGTGTGTATGGATGTCTGTATGCATGTATGTCTGTCAGTATGTCTGTATATATGCATGTATGTCAGTCTGTATGTCTGTATGCCATTATGAATGTATGTGTGTATGGATGTCCGTGTCTGTACGTATGTATGAATGTGTGTGTGTGTGTATGTATGTATGTATGTCAGTGTCTGTATGTATGTGTGTCTGTATGTATGTTATTATGTGTCTGTCTGTCACTATGTATGCCTGTGTGTATGTCTCAGTATGTGTGTGTTAGTATGTATGCCTGTATGCGTGTATGTCTGTTTCAGTATGTGTGTCTATTAGTATGTATCTGTGTCCTTTTGTATCAGTGTGTGCGTTTGTGTCTGTGTGTGGACCCAGTGGGCGGTATTTGGAGGCGGGCCCGAGGGGGCCCAGACCCTGAGCTGAGTTAGGGGCCCCAAAATTTCTGGTGGCGGCCCTGGTGGGCTTAACAACATATGGCCATATGGTGGAACCAAATCCCCATATTTATACTTAGTTAGGCATTTTAGTAGCCTTCTTTGTTTTTTGTATTTTTGTAGTCTGAGTGCGCTGCACTATTTTCTCATTCTAACTTCAAATCTGTCCCAGTATATAGATACACTACTGCAGCCATCAGTTAAAGGGACCAAATCATATTTAAGGGATAGTAGTAAACCACTTCGAATACTAGAGGGCATACCTTGGAAGAAAACATATAGGCTGGTCACTTGTGACGTAACCTTACTATATACTGTTATACAACATGAATTAGGATTAAGGGCATTCAGACACACTTTATATAAGACTTCGGAGCTACAAATGGAGCAAATAGAGTTTTTAGTTGAATGTATTAATTTTATTCTTTCCCATAATTAGTTTTGGCACAATGATGAGGTATACCTCCAAATCACAGGTACCGCTATGGGGACCAGGTTCGCACCCAGTTACGCTAATATATTCATGGCCCACTGGGAAGATTTCTATATATGGCAGGTTCACCCCTGGGTTGTGAACCTGGTCCTCTATAAACGGTACATTGACAATTGTTTTTTTATTTGGGAAGGAGAGGAGAGAGAACTCATCCTATTTTTAGAATACATGAACACCAATTTATTTAATTTAGCTTTTACTTCAAAATTCAGTGCAACTAGTGTTGACTTTTTAGATCTAGTTCTATATGTGGAAGAACAAAGCTTAAAATCCAAGTCCTTTTTTAAGGTTGTTGATGTTAACAGCGTCATTTTAAGGTCCAGTGGTCACCATCCACCATGGTTGACTAACATACCATATAGACAGTTCCAACGCATAAAGAAAAACTGTTCAGACCCTGAAATATACAAGAAACAACTGGAAAAGGTTAAGACTAAATTTCTAGAAAAGGGATATGAGCCAGAGCTCCTACAACAATCCATCATCAGGGTTGACAATATAGAGAGACACATGCTCCTGAATGCAACTAAGAGAGATAGACTACAGGACGACAGTTTTAATTGTCCTATAATTTTTAATTACAGTAGTCAATCGCAATTCCTTAAGAAGTGCATCACGAAACATTGGCATCTTCTTAAGAAAGATCCCACTTTGGCTACTGTTTTACCGGATCACCCTAGAATTATATTTAGGGGAGCACCGACCATAAAAAATCAATTGGTACACAGCTTTAGACCACCTAAACCTCAAAAACATTTTCTTAATTCAGAAAAGGGCTTCTACAGATGTGGGAATTGCAGCATATGTAAAGCGACAGGTCCTCCCTACAATAAAAAAGTCGCCAACTTTCAATCCACAGTTACCGAACAATCTTTTAATATTAAAGAATGCATTACTTGCAACTCAAAGCAAGTTGTTTACCTTTCAAGCTGCCCATGTGGGTTACAGTATGTAGGACAAACCAAGAGGATGTTAAAAACAAGACTTAATGAGAACATTTATATTATTAAAAGGAAATTTGGTAAACATTCAGTATCTAGGCATTTTATGGAACATCATGCCAGTGATCCAGGGTGTTTAGAATTTTGTGGTATTGAGAAGGTCAATATTCCCTGGAGAGGAGGAGAATTAGCAAAGAAACTGATCTATCAGGAAATGTCCTGGATCTATAGATTGAAAACTTTGGCTCTGTCAGGAATGAATGTAGATCTTGAACTTGTGAATATTATATAATTAGCTTCTATATATGACTCCCATGTTGGAGTTTCTTAACACTTGTAGTGAGCCATGTCTGAAAAGAAACAAAGTTGTTTGGTCCATTTTTTATCTTTACTTATATTTGAGTTACTTTGTTTTAAGATATATAAGATTTGATGCTTTTCAGCATGAATTTTTATTACAATTTTGATATTCACATATAACATATATATTTGGTATGTTTCTAAATATTTTAGACAAGAATCCATGTTGATATATTACTCTAGTAATCTACCCGGGAATACTCCTTAGTGATGACTCCTCAATTTCTCCTTTAATATAAGGAAACCATATGTCTATATGTCTAGATTTCTTTCTTCCTTTTACCATTTTTTGATATATATATATATAAATCCTGGTATTGTGGGCGAAACGCGTCAAAAGTGTGAACAGCTTCCTGCTGCCAGAGGTGGATGCACGTCTAACTGTCAGCATTGTTTGCCAGCCACAGCCTCCTCTCCGTTTGAATATTCATTTTATCAGCGCTGAGATCGGGTGGGAGTGTGCACTGATGGTAACGGCTGCCAAGCCTCTGTGTATTTTAAAGTTTATATCGTGGTATCTTGAAAACGAGTACCACAACTTGCTGATGTAAGGGTCTTTAATTTTGGGGGAAGGGTTTTATATGTTAACTTGATTAAATTGCAGTATTACGCTATGATAGGTCTTTTTGTATCATTTCAAGGTTAAAAGCCCACAGTACAACAATGTACCTACAGATGCTGTGACATAGCTGCAAGACTAATCTTAACCCTGTAAAAGATGATCACCCAAAATGTATTGGACCCTATAGTAAGACTTTTTATGATTATTCGAGTGAAACACTTATGCTGGTCTGTTTTATTGTATTTTATTTTATTGCACTTGGAAGTATTTCCATGAATCCGCATTTATAAATGTTTTACTTCAGATTGAGAGTGATCACCTAAATTAGGTTTTCAGGTATAGCACTGACACTTTATTTTGTTGATATATTATGTGTAAAGTTTTTAAGTATCTTTATATGTGTATAGCTGCTGAATTTACTCACATTCTTATTTATATTTAGTTTTATTTACTTGTAAGATCTGCGCTCTCCTATTTTGTCTATATCTTTACTTTATTCAGACCAGGAGGAGGACAATGAAATCAATAGAAATAATAATCGCAGGTACAAGGTTAGAAACGGTCTAATAGGCATCAGGAACAGGATGATATCTAGACTGAATGTAGCTAGGGTCTGGTACACACAATATGAACAATATAATTGTGGTAAAATGTAGCCAGGGTCTGGTACACAGAAAAATACTGGCACAAAATCAATGTAAATCACTAAGCATGGTCAAATAACAGAAAGTCAGTAACAAGTATGAAGTAACACACTAAAGGGCTTTAAAACAATGAAAGGGCAGTGAACAGTTGCTAGGTTGAGGTATATAAAGGCCTGGGGAATTTACTTGATAGCCACTTCCCAAAAGTGTGAGTGGCCATGGTAATGATGTCATCATGACATAAACAGGGTGGAGCTTTAAGGTCTTGCATCAGAAACATGAACAGATGTTTGAGATTGTTTCCGACTGACACAGAAGTGTCAATTTATCCCCTTAGGGACGGAGGTTATTGCACAAGTTTAAAACAAAAATCAAGATCAAAACAAAATGTAAACAAAACCTGGAATTTGACAATATATCTGTTCAACCAAAATTTGCCTATTTCATATTAAATGTACCCACACCTATTACCGTATATACTCGAGTATAAGCCGAGTTTTTCAGCCCATTTTTTGGGCTGAAAAACCCCAACTCGGCTTATACTCGAGTCAGAGTCTGTATTATGGAAATTTGCATTGCCATAATACAGACTGGGGGGAGAGGGGGGCTGGCAGAGCTGTACTTACCTCTCCTGCAGCTCCTGTCAGCTCTCTCCTCCTCCGCGCCGTCCGTTCAGCACCTCGGTCAGCTCCCAGTGTAAGTCTCGCGAGAGCCGCGGCTCTCGCGAGACTTACACTGGGAGCTGACAGAGGGAGCTGCACAGACCGCGCGGAGGAGGAGAGAGCTGACAGGAGCTGCAGGAGAGGTAAGTACAGTTCTGCCAGCCCCCCTCTCCCCTCACTGAACTGCCACTGGACCACCAGGGAAGGAGCCCCCCTCCCTGCTATGTATCAAGCAGGGAGGGGGGACGAAAAAAAAATAAGAAATAATAATAACAAATTAATAATAACAAAAAAAAAAGAGGTATAAGGACAACTATGGGAGGGAGGGGGGGTATAAGGACCACTATGGGAGGGAGGGGGGGGATAAGGACCACTATGGGAGGGAGGGGGGGATAAGGACCACTATGGGAGGGAGGGGGGGGATAAGGACCACTATGGGAGGGAGGGGGGGATAAGGACCACTATGGGAGGGAGGGGGGTATAAGGACCACTATGGGAGGGGGGGGATAAGGACCACTATGGGAGGGGGGGGATAAGGACCACTATGGGAGGGAGGGGGGGATAAGGACCACTATGGGAGGGAGGGGGTGGGATAAGGACCACTATGGGAGGGAGGGGGGGTATAAGGACCACTATGGGAGGGAGGGGGGGATAAGGACCACTATGGGAGGGAGGGGGGTATAAGGACCACTATGGGAGGGAGGGGGGGGGATAAGGACCACTATGGGAGGGAGGGGGGTATAAGGGCCACTATCCGAGGGAGAGGGGGGGATAAGGACCACTATGGGAGGGAGGGGGGGTATAAGGACCACTATGGGAGGGAGGGGGGGGTATATGGACCACTATGGGAGGGATGGGGGGGATATGGACCACTATGGGAGGGATGGGGGGGATAAGGACCACTATGAGAGGGAGGGGGTGGGATAAGGACCACTAGGGGAGGGGAGGGTAAGGACCACTAGGGGAGGGGTGAGTCAGGACCACTGGGGGGGGGGTGAAGGAACACGGGGGTGGGGAGGTAAGGACCACTGAGGGAGGAGGAGGGGAAGTCAGGACAGATGGGGGGGGAGGGGGCGGCAAAATGTTTTTTGCCTACGGCGGCAAATATCCTTGCACCGGCCCTGCACACACTGCATTCATACACACACACACTGCATTCATGCACACACACACTGCACTCGCACACACACTGCACTCGCACACACACTGCACTCATACACACACGCTGCACTCATACACACACGCTGCACTCATACACACACACATACGCACACACTGCATTCATTATACACACACTGTAAATAAATATTCAATTAATATATTTTTTTTAGGATCTAATTTTATTTAGAAATTTACCAGTAGCTGCTGCATTTCCCACCCTAGTCTTATACTCGAGTCAATAAGTTTTCCCAGTTTTTTGGGATAAAATTAGGGGCCTTGGCTTATATTCGGGTTGGCTTATACTCGAGTATATACGGTATGTATTTTGGTGCAAACAGTTTTCTGTGAGCTATACTTAGGCAAATAATTCTCAATTAGATTTTTCTTTGTGCCAATTCCAAAGCCATAGAAGAGAAACATCTTTGCACAGCCACAGGCCCTTCCAATCCTTCTGATATAATGGATTTCATCAAGCAAGTGTTGTCCCAGGACATTAAAGAGGCAAGTCAGTCACGCAAAAGTCCCAAATACAACTAACCAGATTAGTTTAATGAGGATTCCTCTAAGTCTGAGATGGTCATAGAATACCAGTATGAGGATTTTTCTTCAGAGGAGGAGGTTTAACACCCCCTGATAAATTAGATCCATCTATTGTGGATCACCTGATTTCCAGGATCAGAAGAATGCTGAACCAGAAAAGGAACCTTTGTCTAGTAAATTCTTCTCAGAAGAAAAATCCTACCTTTCCAGTCCATTAGACTATAAAAGCTCATATTGTGGATGAATGGGCTAAAACAGAAAATAATATTTCTCCCCATGGCAGGATTTCCTACCTATATCCTTTCCAGTCCTCAAGTGCAGCTTCATGGGTTTCTGCTCCTAAAGTAGACGCTGCTATAGTTAGATGGGCCAAGCGTACTGTAACGGACCGTTTTGCACACAAGAGGTTAAAGACCGTTTAGGCGATATTCCCCTTTTCAGATGCACAGGCAGCTACTGCAATCACCAATCTCCCAAACTGCAACCACACAAATTCATCAATCTCCCGAACTGCAAACACATGAAAACTTCAACTCCCGAACAGGAAATACACGAATGCTTTTAAACAGCCAAACAGGAAAAACCATACGAACAGCTTACACTCCTGGCAGTCGCACTGTAACAGCATACAATCCAATTCCCCCCAATAACGAGACGACACTTCGTTTTGAGGGTCAAGCAGAACAGACAGAGCTGTGGGTTTATTGTTCTTATATACACATTCTTACACATTAGTACCACCCACAGGGTTTTGTAAAACAACCAATAAGCACATACACTACACTCAGACACTCCCACACAAAATCCTCCCCTCTGCCTGTGATACAATTACCTTACACAATGTGTTAATGTAATTATCACAGGCAGAGAAATACAGTTTTTCCACATTATTCATAACTTTAAAAGTATACATCACTTTCACATCAAACTTACATTTTCAGAATCAGCATACTCCGAATAAACACATGTCAAAATCATCCAAATTGGTCCATTGGTTCAAAAGATAGCTCAAAGTCCTTTGTGACCAAATGAAGCATGGATTTTCTGCCCAAAACCAGTTCCACAGAGTCTTCTATCCTGGAGATAATTGGGAGTTAATCCAATTATCTCCAAGGACAGAGGCAAAACTCCATTGAACACATGGTAACAAAAGACAATAAATTACATAAAAATATATAACTGTGCAGCTATTGCATAAAACAGGTACCTTCACATAATTACTGAATGGCGCTCAGATCTCATACATACAGTTCAATTGCCATGGAGCCAAAGTCTTTCACATAGTCTTTCGTTATACGAATGGGCTCCATGGCATAGCTATCTGGGGTATCATTATTCAAATAGGGCAAGTACCGAATGACCCATTTTTTCGAGTCTTTGCAGGGGAAAATCAAGCGTTTCAACATGGGGCCATAGTTTAAAGGCAGCAGGCGGGCAACCAGGCTCCTCCAATGCACAGTGGCGAGATTGGTCTCGTCACATCTCTCCACTTTTCCAAACAGACTAACAGGGTATCTGACTTCCTGCCGGTCAGTGCCCTGGTTAGTCCAGCAGCCCACCCACAAAACAGAAACAGCAGTACAGCCCACCCACAAGAAATGGTTACTACACCTGGGTAAGGGAAAAACTTGTCCATGTCCAGGTGCCTCACCACAGCTGTGTGGGGGACTGGTAGACTGCCTTGGTGGGTTGCTGAGTGGGCAGAGACCAGCGGTACTCTGCCCTGGTGCCAGCACTACCACGGAAGTAGCCTGGTGGGAGCCTGGTTGCTGGAGGAGGAGACCGACTGTCGCCCCTTTGCATACCTAGCTGTGCTGCTGGATCGTCTCCCCTTTGCATACCTAGCTGTGCTGCTGGAGACCGATCGTCTCCCCTTTAGACAAAGCACCATGCTGCTGTGGGGGGAGACTGACTGTCTCCCCTTTGGCTAAACAGCCATGTTGCTGGGGCACAGGACAGACTGTCCCTACCCCCTGTGCTGTAAGTTCAGGTCACAAGGTGGCCCAGATAAATAATAAAAAGAAAGGCTCTCAAGAATTTCATAACTGACTCTGGAATACAGCCTCTGGTATACCTACAATGGCACCGTCTGCACCCTGTGCCAAAGCAGGTCCTCCTGGTACTCCTTGAAACACTGTGAAAGTGGAGCACGTTGACGTCACGTCTGACTGTGACATGGTGTTGCATGCCTCCGTGCAGGTCCTTCACTGTTCTGGCATGAACATCGCAACACTGACCAACACAATCACTGACAGACATGCGCACTGACAGACACACACACAGACAGACACACACTGACAGAAACACACAGAGAGAAACACACACGCACACTGAGAGACACACACACTGAGACACACACACACACACACTGAGAGACACACACACAATGACAGACACACATTTTCACATTCTTGTACACACTCACAAATCATTTTTATTTATTGCTCCCTACCTTTGGGAGCTGGTGTGGGGCCTCTCCCTGGGGTCTTCCTTCCTGCTCCTCACTGCTCCCTCATGCGTGCAGTTTAGTGATGCCATGTAAATGTTAGCAGAGAAGGCCCCGCAATGGGGGGAGAGAAGGTGCCTACTCTGCCTTAACGTGTGAAACTCATGGCTCGCTGGGCCACAAAGATATTTAGTGTGGACCGCATGCAGCCTGAGGGCCTCAAGTTTGATATGCTTGCTATACATCATCAAAACGTTCTTAAGGTTTGCAGTAGAGGAAGAGCATTTCAAATTTCAAGCCCTTCCATTTGCCCCTCATAATTTCACCAAAATCATAGTGAGCCTTATAGCAGAGATAAGAATTAAAGGGCATCGTCATTTTTCACTATTCGTACAACATTCTTAGTATTGAAAACAACAAAGGGACTCTTCTATCTCATGGTCATCTCTGTATCACCATTTTGCTAAAACACGGCTGGAAGATAAATGTATCCAAAAGCCATCTGGTTTCAAATCAGAAAATGATCTACTTAGAAGCTCACTTCAACACATTCAAGTCAAAGTCCAGCTTTCACAGAGGAAGGCATCTTCAATCATAGATAAAAGATACATGCAGCAAAAGTAACATCAGCTGAAAACATCATTAGTCTGTTGAGATCTACGTTCTCTACAGTTGGGCTGACACAAGATGAGCAAAATGAAAGATGGGACCATTAAAAGACCTATTCCTAAGCCAGTTCAAGACAGGCAATATTCTCCAGCTGATCAGAATTGTTCCAAAAGTGTGTAATTTCCTCCTATGGTGGTTGAAAAGCAAAAACCTATACAAATGGTTCACACTAGCAAAAGCTCCTTTGATTATCTTGATAACAGATTCCAGCCACTGGGGCTGGGGAGCCTATCTCCAAGATCAGATATCCCAAGGGAAATGGGATCATCCTCAGAAGTCCCCTTAAATATTCTGGAACTTCTTGCTTTCTTCAAAGCCTTAAGGACATTCAAGAATCTCTTAATTCAAAAGCGGGTTAAGGTATGAGTAGACAATTCGACAGAAGTCACCAAGAAAGTACCAAGAGTCATTGGTTGATGAACATCCTAAAACCAATTATATAGTGGGTCCAAGGAAAACTTTAGGTACTAGTGGCTATATGTAGAATATTACTATGTTCCTATTTATATTTGTGGCAAAACCAACCTCGCCACGTGTCCTTGGAGGGGGCTGATTGCCCGCCTCTTGCCTTTGGACTATGGACCAGACTTTATGTGAATGTGTTAACCCAGATAGCTATGCCATGGAGCCCATTCGTGTAGTTAAAGACTTCGGCTCCATGGCAATTGAACTGTGTGAATAGGATCTGCGCGCTATTCGGTAGTTTCGTGCGCTCAGATCCCAGCTATCTGGGGATATGTGAAATGTCTGTGTGTTATGTGTAAAAGGTGACTTTATGTATTTTAAAGTGTTTTACTGTCTTTGTGTCCCCATGTGCTCAATGGAGTCTGTCTCTGTCCTAGGAGGTAATTGGATTACTTCTCCAGGAGAGAGGGCTCTGTAAAACCGGTCTGAGCCGGAAAGCCATGCTGGCAGGGGTTTTAAAAGATACTTTACTAACTTTTGAACCCCTGGTCTGATTCATGCCATTTTTTTTTTTTTTTTTATATTTATTAATATTTTATTTTTCGTTATAATAAAAAATTACATACATATCCATTTAACACGCTTACAAAGAGACAAATAAAAAGAAGCAGGTTTGATATACTATCAAAGGTTAAATATTATACATACAGTATATACATACACTTCCCTCTTTACTTTCCCTTTTCACTCATTTTCCCATCCTTTCTAGTTACATAATCCAAAAAGAAAAAAAACAAAGAAATACATTCAAAAGACTCTACATACACTTCCTCATGTGGTTACTACCTTGCCTTAGAGAGATTGACATTTAGGGGGGAGGGGGGGGTTAATTTTGAGTGTTAAAGTATCCATTCCAAGGGGCCCAGATCTCGTCGTAATTCTCTTTGGAAACTTTATTTGTTACTATGCCAGCTTCCATCCTTCCTTGATAGTCCACTTGTGTGCAAATATCATGCCAATCTAACGGTCCCATAATTCTCCAATTTCTGGCCATTACTAATTTGATTGCCATAAAGATATGTATCATTAGGATTTTAAATTTTATCTTGACCCTTGGCATATCTAAGTGAAACAAAAACATTTGAGCCGTGATAACAGTTTGTGCTTTCAAAATGAAATTTACCAAATCAGACAAAATTATTTTCATAGGTTTCAACTCCTCACAGTTCCACCATATATGAGGGAATGTGCCTAGTTCCCTGCCACATCTCCAACAATCTGGTAGAAGTGTGGGCTGAAATCTGTGAAGGCGTGTTGGTACCAGGTACCATCGATATACTAGTTTAAAGTATACTTCCCGTACATTTACCCCATGTATATGTCTTTTAACTAATTTTAGGCCCGAAAGCCAGTCTTCGACCGGCAGAGAAAAATGGAGTTCTTGCTCCCATTTAATCATTGCTGTCACTTTGTCTATTTGGGTTTGTTTCCTTATGAATTGATTAAATCTGGAGGCAATTTTTTTCCTATAATGAGATAGTGTAAACTGATCTATTGGAGAAGTTTCCGAAAAAGTCTTTCCCATAATAAAAGATTTTATTCTTAAGTAATTAAATATTTCTTTGGGAGGGAGATTATATTTAGACTGTAGTATTGGGAATGACCATATTTTATTGTCTTCTAATAGTTCCGTAAATCTTACAATTCCACAGTTTTCCCATGCTTGAATATTTATATCTTTTATGTAATATTTTAAACAGGTTAATGGGGCATTTCTTGATATATGATTGGTACCATATTTTTTCTTTAGATATTTTACTATATATATCATTGTGTTGTTCATTGGGTTGTTAGATTTTATATTTTTTACAAATTCGTTATCGCACCACAAAAGAAATAGAGGTTCGATATTACCAAAATCCGATTTTTCAATTTCTAACCAAATTGGTCTTGATGTTGTAAGGTTATCACACTTAAATAAGTGTGCAACCATATTATTTATGTAGAGTTTTTGTATGTCCGGAAAGGATACTCCCCCTTCACTCCAGTGTCTCTGTAAGATTTCCAGTGACACTCTAGGTCGCCTATCCTGCCAGATATAATCTGTTATTTGTTTCTGGAGACCGCGTATCGTCTGGGGGGACACCCTCAGCGGGAGGTTGCCAAATAAAAATGTCAATTTAGGGAGTAGATAAGAATTTACTGCCTCAATTCTCCCCAACCAGGACAATTCTAGCCCCCTCCAATTTTTTAGAGTATTCCTAAATTGGGTTGCAATTTCTGTATAATTAAGTTCTCCAATTTCTCTGAATTCCAAAGATAGTCTTACCCCTAAATACTTTATATTACTAGCTTCCCAGTCACAGTTAAATTCCTTTTTAAGCGTATTTTCCCCAGGCCTACTTAAGCCTCTTGTCAGAATTTGGGTTTTCTTTATATTTAGTTTGTAGCCAGAAATTTTTCCATATTCTTTAATGAGACAGAATGTGGCTGGAATGGATCTGATGGGGTCCGTAAGGGACAGCAGAACATCATCTGCATAAAGTGTAATTCTATTCTCCTTTGTATTCACCATTAACCCGCTGATACCCTCACTCTGTCTAATCGCAGCTGCCAAAGGCTCTATAGAAAGAATATATAAAAGGGGTGCCAATGGGCAGCCCTGTCGTGTCCCGTTTCTAATTGGGAACCAATTTGATTGAAACAAAAATCCTGTAACTCTAGCTTGGGGATCTTTATATAGTGCCATTGTACATTCCTTATATAAACCTTCTATGCCGAAGGCCTTCAAAACCTCTTCCAGATATTTCCAATTTACTCGGTCGAAGGCCTTCTCGGCGTCGAGGGCAACCAAGGCAAAAGGGGACGAACTTTGACTTGCATGGTATAAAACATTCAATAACTTCCTGATATTATCAGACGTACCTCTGCCTTCTACAAACCCGCTCTGATCTATATGTACGATATCTGGTATAATTCTTTTAAGTCTATCTGCCAAAATTCTTGAATAGACTTTAATGTCTAAGTTAATAAGAGAAATTGGTCTGTAGTTTATCGTATATATTGGGTCCTTATCTGGTTTAGGGATTGGAATTATAGAAGCCTGAAGCATTTCTGCTGGAATAACTTTGAGAGTGGCGAATTCATTAAATGTCTTCAATAGGTATGGGGAAATTATGCCATTGAGTTTTTTATAAAAGATTGATGAGAAGCCGTCTGGGCCTGGGGCTTTACCAGCTATTAATGCATTTATGGTGTTACTAATCTCCTGTATGGAGAATGGCATATTTAGCTGGTTTAATTTCTCAGTAGTTATTTTTGGCAAATTTAATTTATCCAAAAAGCGCTGTATTTCCCCTTCTGACGGGTCATTATATTTTAAGTTGTATAGACTTTTATAATATTCTTCAAATGCATTAGCTATTTGAGTTGGCGAAATACATTTTTTGTTTCCAGCTATTATGGATTTTATAGATTGATGTCTATTTTTGTTTTTTAATTTATTTGTGAGATTCTTCCCTGTTTTATTATTTCCATAATACCATCCTTGCTTTAATGTTAGCATTGCTTTATTAATTTTCTCTTGATTTTTTACTAGGATTTTTTTTCTAATCTCCTTAATATCCTCCAAGATATTATGATCTAGAGTAGTCTTATGAAGATGTTCCAGTTTTGCCAGATCTATATTAAGCTCATTCAGCTCTCTTCCTTTCTTTTTTTTTATGTTAGCACCCAGTTTAATAAGACATCCTCTCATGTACGATTTAAATGTACACCACAGCATAGCGTTAGAAACATCCCCGGTATCGTTATTTTCAAAAAACTCTTTAGCCTGAATGCTCAGTTCTTCTACATTGATTTCTGAATTTAATAGAGTTTCGTTTAATCTCCATCTGTCTCTGCTTTTATATTCGGGATTATTTTTTATAACTAAGCATACTGGTGCATGGTCGGACCATGTTATAGGTCCAATCGTCACTTTATTTATTCGTTCCAGAGTGCCTGCCCTAACCAAGAAATAGTCGATTCTAGTGTATGATTGATGGACATTTGAATAGAAAGTGTAATCTCGCACTTCTGGGTTTAGCGTTCTCCAACAATCATACAGACTATTTTCATGCCATGCCATTTTTTAATATGTTGTTCCCCTGAATGGATTGTGGATATGTATTTTTATGTGAATGTGATGTATGGTTTTAGAGTTATGAAAGTTGGGTAGAAAGTATGTTTTAACTGTATGTATAATTGAGTTTCCTCTCAGGATAAGGGGAGGGAATATGTGGGATGTAACTGATGTGTGAGTGGTTGTCTTATACCTCCCTGTGGGCAGACCTGTATTTGTAACAACTGCAATAAAAACCAGGCTGGGTGTGCCAGCACCTCAGATTCTGCTTGACCCTCAAAACGAAGTGTCGTCTCGTTATTGGGGGAATTGGATTGTATGCTGACTGCCAGGAGTGTAAGCGGATTGTATGCTTTTCCTGTTCAGCTATTCCAGGGTTCGTGTGTTTCCAGTTCGGGAGTTGGAAGATTCGTACAGTTTGCAGTTCGGGAGATTGGTGCTTGCAGTAGCTGTGGGTCTGTGGGAAAGGGGATTATCGCATAAACAGTTTTTATCCCCTTCTGAGCGAAACGGTCCGTTACAATATTCATAGTAGACATGGATGTCTAATGGGTTAAACAAAAGGGATGGCACTTTGCTATGCTGTACCATGAGAACTCTGAAATGGGGCTTGGGGATCTTGTCCTGATTGTCACGTGTTCATCCGCACATAAAAATGTGGTTAATTGCATTTACTGTCCTCACAGGAAAAGTTGTGCCAAGCAGCAATCATGCACGTGGAAACCTGGTAATTACTTGTGGGGTCAAAGGCCAGTTACAGCCAATCGGATCCACAGGAGGGGTATTTAAACACAATTCTCCTCTTGCTCATTGCCCTGTCGTGGTTTCATGCCTGTGGTTATCCAAGAGTGTGTTCCTGGCCTTGATTTTCTGGTATTTGACTTTGATGTTGTTTTGACTTCCCTAATATCTAGTATCCTTGACTTTTGGCTTTACCTCATCTTTGTGTCTGATTCTGTGTCCCTGACTTTGGCAAGTATTTTGACTATTCTTGGAGACGTTAAGTCTGGCCAATCTAAAGTCCGGTTATACGTTATTCTTAGTCCTACGTGTGACACAGTATTGCATGCTGGATCAACTTGTAATCCTGACACTTATGTGGCTATCGTTACATTCTGACGTCGTTATGGTTATATCTATATAGAATAGTAGACAAAGGACCACAAGATCTTGCTGTTGCTTGCTGCACGAGGTTCTTCTTCTTCTCTAACTACATAGAGTCTAACTCTCCCTTAAGGAGTCCATTAATTCCCATCTGCTGTTGAACATCCATTATCCTGTAACATCCTTTGTTGTTTTACTATGTATACGTAACTGTAGGAATAAACCTGAAGAAACCGTAAGTCAGATTGCATATTAGTATTTTTGGTTAATATAGGCATATATTAACATTGCAAGCCTTTTACCAAAGAAGAAATATACAAAAAAATATATATTTTAACCAACCTGGAAAAACACACAGAATAAACAATTTTACTACATTTGGACAGTCAGCCAGTCTTCTATTCAAGTTTTGTTCCCACTTCCTGGGAGAAGAGAGAAGAATCAAGTTACAAATCTGTGTTTTGGAACTGGGAAATCAAACTTGAAAAGAAAAAAATAATCTAGAGTGTGTCACAGAGACTAAGAATTTTTAATTCGAAAAATAAACTGTGTGAAGAACTGTTTGTAAGAAAAAGAATGTTTTCAAACCAGAAAGACTGTACAAGATTTTATTAAAGACACGGAGGCTCCTATTATGCATATCTCTTACTTTATTTCCTCAGCAGCAAAGATAGAGGAATATAAATATTATCAAAATGAAAGAAAAAACTGTACAGGCATAACGAGTAGCCAATCACATAACAGAGGAAGTAGCTATATAAGTCCTGTGTCTCCCACAATCCCCCTCTTTCTTTGCTGCTTCCTCAGACAGCTAAGTATTTTACTTGAGCTCTCCTACTCATTGCATTTTGTTTACTTGTGATTCATGTTTTGCTTATGCTTTGTTTCATTATTGTCGTTTTTGTTTATTGTTGATTACTATCTAGTACCTATTGAAAAAGAGGAGTGGGTGTAGTTGGACTCACCAGCTCCCACACACTCCAAATAGGTTACTAGAGGTATATACAAGGGGCTTAACCCCAGAGAAGTCAGAAAAAGAAAAAATAATGAAAACTGAATATGGGGAACACTCACATACAATGAGTGTAGACCAGATCCGTCTTCATGGGTTATATACCTCAAAATAGTGGAAGTCACATATAAAGGAAGGGGGGAAAAAGAAAAAAAAAAAAAACAGAAAAAAACCGGGTAAACCTTTATTAAGAAGACAGATGCAATTAAAAGTTAAAAAAGGCCGTAAAGATTGGCCACAAGTAGGTGCCAATGCACACTGAAACCTAAACGGTGGGCAAATAAATTGTCATAGAGTAGATACTCATAAGGGGCCAGAAGCTCCAAGATATAGGTATCTAGACAAAGAGGAGGTCAAGAGAGCAAAAAATATATTATATCCTTGTGGGTACTCAGTGCCCCTGTCTCCAGGGTATATTAACTCAATATAGCACTATTATACATGAAAGTGCAAAAACTTGTGGTAAGGGGTATAGAGGGCTATTATTACTGCAAAAGGAGGGTGTGTAGAGGGTGGGATACACAGGAGCGAGGGAGGTACTCCAACAAAAGGAGATACAATCTTGCTGCTACACAATGCTGCCCGTGTCCATACCTATCCCATAAACCCCACAAAACGTCTCAAGCTTGCCCTAGGATAGCTGTCTAGCTCACATCAGTGAGTGTCAGGACTAACTGCTACTTCAAGGCAGCCTCAAGATATCCCTATATCCCCAAACCAAAACGATATGAACAAATGTATCACAATCTCTCCCACCCCTTAGTAGATGAGCCACATAGTGGAAGCTTCAAACATACAAAGCATTTGCCCATCCGGATAGGAAATGAAAAAAGTTAAATAAGGTTATAGACTCAGTCTAAGGAGTAAGCATCGGCTTAAATCATTCCAGGTTTCAGGTAGAGAGTCTAAGTGTGAGCATTGGCTCAATGTTTGAACGCTCAACGCGCGTTTCGGCGTATCTACACGCCTTTGTCAAGAGCTGAGAAGTCGGCAGTCCAGTTGCCGGTTTTAAAGGGAGAAACTGTGCTTCTATTGGCGGAAAAGCCGCCAATCACTGTGCAGGGGGCGTTCCCAAAGCGCCCCACGTGGGTTCCCTCACACCTGCCCTCCTATTGGTGGAAGCTTCACCAATCAGTATGTAGGGGGCGTTGCCGGGTTGCACCACGGTGTGCTGGTCCCCTCCTCCATTAGATGTCAGCCACTCCGAGAAAAAAAGGGGGGGGGCAGGGGAGGAGAGATCAGGAGCTCCGTTTGGATCCAAAGTTAGAATAAGTTAATCAGTAAGTCCCAATACATTATACATATTCAGCATTGTATCTAAAGTTAGGATACATTTACCAGTAAATCCCCATATATTATACACATTTTGGATTGATTAAAATCGCATTAGATGCGTATTGGACTCGATATGAGCAGCCATAACGAAGGTCTCAGTGTATAAATAGTGATTCAAAGTAAAACTGACCAAAATTGTGCATAGGGGACACCAGTAAAGATCTCCTAAACAGTGCTGATCAAGCCAGTCCTCAGATGTTGTATTAATTCCCCCTTAATGGGGTTAATTTTTTCTGGTAAGGAAAACTGTCTCAGTATAATGCCTGATGCCATCATACAGATGGTATAATACAGTACAAATAAGTACCCCGGTGGTTATATAGTATATAATGTAAGCGGGATTTAATAGACTTGGAAAATGTTCATAAACGGTGCATAAATATGACTTTATTAAAGCGCACAATGTGGATGTGCCAAACCCATAAGCGACAAATGGATGCTGTTATTCCCATATTTACTGTTATTTGTACTTTCAATAGAGGGTAACAGTAATACTCAAAGGAAAGAAAGTAGGAAATAAACAGAGGTTTGAATATTATGTCGCTAAAAAATATATGTATATGGGAGACGGGAACCAAACGACTCCCACTAATTATAGTGAGAGAAGACAAAAATCCCCCCACAAGAGAAAGAGAAATATAATGTGTACAAAAATTAATTATAATAAGACAATACAAAAATACATTAATTTGACGGGTCTTCCATCCAAGGAAGTATACCTAATGAGGACGTTAATGTAATGAAATTCTTGAAAATAAGCATAGTCATAACAGATCATTCAATATAATAGAGTTTCAGATACTGGATTCAACCAGGAGATAAATGGCTGCTCCAAAAGGGTATTAATATATGGAGCCGATTGCGAGACGGTGCCCAGGATCCTATAGGGTGTTTGTTAATATGAAAAAAGAGGGGTGTCTTTGAGCGGATGGAAAGAGAGAGCAAAGGAAGCAAAAAGGTGGCTATCATACTCAGATAAATGGAGCAAAGGAAAAGCCCTCATTGAGCCCCTTGGGATTTAGAGTCTTCAAATTGAAAATCCACCTGCATTCCTTCTGGCGCAGGATTTTATCAAAATCCCCCCGTCTCTGTTCTCGCTTCACCAGTTCAAGCCCGCAGAAACGTATATCTTTGGATGAGCCCCCATGTTTATCTTTGAGATGTCTGGAGATTGGTGTCTCCATGCGGTTTTTTGTGCATCTCGCATGTTCCTTCATGCGTTCCTTGAAGGGGCGGAAGGTCTTGCCAACATACATTAGTTTACAGCTGCAAGTAAGGAGATATACTACCCCCATAGAGTTGCAGTTGAAAAAATGTTTAATTTGAAAAGACTGTTTTCCTTCGCTATCCTGGACTCTCTTGGAGTCTCTTAAGATGAGTCTGCAGGCTACACATCTGCCGCATTTGTAAGTGCCAACTGGGATGGAGCTACTTAACCAAGTGGTCTGGGGGTTCTGTTTGGCCACGTAGTGGCTGGGGACCAAGATGTCACGTAGGTTTTTCCCCCTGCGAGCAGTGATAGTGACCTGCGGCGTCAGTACTGATTTCAAGTGGGTGTCTTTGAGTAAAATGGGCCAAAATTTTTGGAGAGACTCTTTTACTACGTCCCAGCCGGTGTCGAATGTACCAATCATTCGAATGATTTTATTCGGAGTGGTTTTGGAGTTGAATGTTTCTAATAGGAGGTCCTTCCTATTGGTGAGAAGGGCCCTTTTGTATGCCTTCTTCAAACACTTGTTTGGATACCCCTTTTCCTTAAATTGTGCTCTCAGGGCTCTAGCTTTAATTTGGAAGTCTTCTAGGTCCGAACAATTTCGTCGGAGTCTAAGATATTGTCCGGTCGGGATCCCCTGTTTCAGGACTCTCGGATGGTGGCTCTCCCATTTGAGGAGGGAGTTGGATGCTGATGGCTTCCTAAATAAAGTAGTATTAAGGGAACCATCCTCGCATATCGAGATTGTTAAATCCAAAAAATTAAGGGAAGACCCACCAAATTCAGCGGTGAATCTAAGATTGTCCTCGTTGACGTTGAGAAGAGAGACAAATTGGTCAAATTCAGAACTGTCACCTTGCCAGACTAGTAAGATATCGTCGATATATCTATACCAGGCTAAAATCCTGGGTCTAAATGGTGCAAGTGCATCAGAGATTTTTATTTGTTCCTCCCACCACCCAAGGTGGAGGTTGGCGTATGATGGCGCACACGCCGTGCCCATTGCTGTTCCTCTCACCTGGTGGTAGAACTTTTTGTGGAACAAGAAAAAATTATGCGTCAGAATGAACCTCAATAAGTTCAAAGTAAATTCAGTGTGTGCCTGATATTCACTCCCCCTCTTTGTGAGGAAGAACTGGATGTGTTCAATTCCTCTTTGATGCGGAATAGAGGAATACAAAGCCTCAACGTCCAGGCTACATATATTAATACCCTTTTGGAGCAGCCATTTATCTCCTGGTTGAATCCAGTATCTGAAACTCTATTATATTGAATGATCTGTTATGACTATGCTTATTTTCAAGAATTTCATTACATTAACGTCCTCATTAGGTATACTTCCTTGGATGGAAGACCCGTCAAATTAATGTATTTTTGTATTGTCTTATTATAATTAATTTTTGTACACATTATATTTCTCTTTCTCTTGTGGGGGGATTTTTGTCTTCTCTCACTATAATTAGTGGGAGTCGTTTGGTTCCCGTCTCCCATATACATATATTTTTTAGCGACATAATATTCAAACCTCTGTTTATTTCCTACTTTCTTTCCTTTGAGTATTACTGTTACCCTCTATTGAAAGTACAAATAACAGTAAATATGGGAATAACAGCATCCATTTGTCGCTTATGGGTTTGGCACATCCACATTGTGCGCTTTAATAAAGTCATATTTATGCACCGTTTATGAACATTTTCCAAGTCTATTAAATCCCGCTTACATTATATACTATATAACCACCGGGGTACTTATTTGTACTGTATTATACCATCTGTATGATGGCATCAGGCATTATACTGAGACAGTTTTCCTTACCAGAAAAAATTAACCCCATTAAGGGGGAATTAATACAACATCTGAGGACTGGCTTGATCAGCACTGTTTAGGAGATCTTTACTGGTGTCCCCTATGCACAATTTTGGTCAGTTTTACTTTGAATCACTATTTATACACTGAGACCTTCGTTATGGCTGCTCATATCGAGTCCAATACGCATCTAATGCGATTTTAATCAATCCAAAATGTGTATAATATATGGGGATTTACTGGTAAATGTATCCTAACTTTAGATACAATGCTGAATATGTATAATGTATTGGGACTTACTGATTAACTTATTCTAACTTTGGATCCAAACGGAGCTCCTGATCTCTCCTCCCCTGCCCCCCCCCTTTTTTTCTCGGAGTGGCTGACATCTAATGGAGGAGGGGACCAGCACACCGTGGTGCAACCCGGCAACGCCCCCTACATACTGATTGGTGAAGCTTCCACCAATAGGAGGGCAGGTGTGAGGGAACCCACGTGGGGCGCTTTGGGAACGCCCCCTGCACAGTGATTGGCGGCTTTTCCGCCAATAGAAGCACAGTTTCTCCCTTTAAAACCGGCAACTGGACTGCCGACTTCTCAGCTCTTGACAAAGGCGTGTAGATACGCCGAAACGCGCGTTGAGCGTTCAAACATTGAGCCAATGCTCACACTTAGACTCTCTACCTGAAACCTGGAATGATTTAAGCCGATGCTTACTCCTTAGACTGAGTCTATAACCTTATTTAACTTTTTTCATTTCCTATCCGGATGGGCAAATGCTTTGTATGTTTGAAGCTTCCACTATGTGGCTCATCTACTAAGGGGTGGGAGAGATTGTGATACATTTGTTCATATCGTTTTGGTTTGGGGATATAGGGATATCTTGAGGCTGCCTTGAAGTAGCAGTTAGTCCTGACACTCACTGATGTGAGCTAGACAGCTATCCTAGGGCAAGCTTGAGACGTTTTGTGGGGTTTATGGGATAGGTATGGACACGGGCAGCATTGTGTAGCAGCAAGATTGTATCTCCTTTTGTTGGAGTACCTCCCTCGCTCCTGTGTATCCCACCCTCTACACACCCTCCTTTTGCAGTAATAATAGCCCTCTATACCCCTTACCACAAGTTTTTGCACTTTCATGTATAATAGTGCTATATTGAGTTAATATACCCTGGAGACAGGGGCACTGAGTACCCACAAGGATATAATATATTTTTTGCTCTCTTGACCTCCTCTTTGTCTAGATACCTATATCTTGGAGCTTCTGGCCCCTTATGAGTATCTACTCTATGACAATTTATTTGCCCACCGTTTAGGTTTCAGTGTGCATTGGCACCTACTTGTGGCCAATCTTTACGGCCTTTTTTAACTTTTAATTGCATCTGTCTTCTTAATAAAGGTTTACCCGGTTTTTTTCTGTTTTTTTTTTTTTTCTTTTTCCCCCCTTCCTTTATATGTGACTTCCACTATTTTGAGGTATATAACCCATGAAGACGGATCTGGTCTACACTCATTGTATGTGAGTGTTCCCCATATTCAGTTTTCATTATTTTTTCTTTTTCTGACTTCTCTGGGGTTAAGCCCCTTGTATATACCTCTAGTAACCTATTTGGAGTGTGTGGGAGCTGGTGAGTCCAACTACACCCACTCCTCTTTTTCAATTTGTATATTTAAAAGGTTTCAGTACCTAAAGGTTACTATTTATAAGATAAATTTAACCATGACGGGTTTTCTATCCAATAAACAAGATTTTAATACATGGTGTAAGGACGCTGAAAATGTATTTTCAAATGAAAAATTAGGAAATGAACAGTCTTCCCCAGATATCTATCAATCATTTAATACAATCACCAAATTCTATAAACAACAAATTAGGACCTGCTGGGAAATATCGTCCCTTGAAAACTATATAAAAAAGGAGATGATTCCCAGAGGTCTAAGAGTACGGAACATCCCTACGGCATATACTGATAATGCTGAATTCATGAAAGAGTGGGAACTATCTGCTGGTACATGTTCAAGGAGGTTTATGGAAATCATATGCACCTTCGAGAAAGCTAAACTAGATACTACTAATGTGAAATTAGAGGAAGAGATTGAAAAACTCAATCAATTCAAGGGTGAATCCAGCTTTTTGAGCCTGGAGAATAAACTGAAGTTCAATTTAGACAGATACCAGGAATCTATTAAATTCAGGAAACACCAAAAATTTATAAGAGATTCCCGTGACTATCAGACAGGCAATATTTATAGCTTCCCAAATCGCCGGGTACGACGAAACTCTGAGAACTACATAACCTCAGAGTATGACTCATCAGATACTGATTCCAATAAGTTACCCTCAGAATCCCAAACCCCTTCAGCCCCCAGTACCAGTAACCCTCGGGGGATCCTCAAAAAGGGGGTGGATTTTTTAGACATGAGCCACCAGGAAGATTACCCAAACTATCAAACACGGTACCAATCAAGGAACCGAGGGGTGAAAACAGGGAGGAGAGGGGAAGGAGGGAGAACAAGACGGTATTAACTGTTCAACCAGCTTCTCAGCACAGGGACACACCTAAACTACAGGTTATCAACCTATCCTCCTTCCAGCTTAATGATTCTCACCATAAGATTCTGGGAAAGGGGCTATCCTTTGTCCCTACCCCTTATTTTGATCGATTTATATGGACAAAGGATTTGCACCTTTTCGTGAGAAAACTAGCACTTCATAAATTTCACGAATTGAATAAGGAAAAGAGAGCAAGGTCCCTGGGGCTGACTAGCAGTGATATAGACTGTCTTAATAACTTGGTGTCTCTACTAGACGAGAACGACACTGGACCTTCCTTTAAACATACAAACCTTAAACCTAAGAGCCGCTTTACTCCAAATTTCTCCGCTTTCAGGAATATTGATTTGTTCCTGGAGGCTGTAAAAAATGAGATTGAGTGCATTGAAACTAAAAATCTTAGTTCATACCCTAACGAGAATCTATCTCATCAGGAACAAAAAGCTCTAAAAGAACTTAAAGGTAATGATTCCATTATAATCAAACAAGCTGATAAGGGGGGGAATGTGGTTATAATGGACACATGTAAATATGAAAAAATGGTCCAGGACGTTCTTGGCAATAGAGATACATATACAGTATTACAGTCGGATCCCACCAATACGTTTCTTGGAGGGTATAAGGAGATTCTGGACGAGGGCCGCAGTAGAGGGTTGCTATCCAACGATGAATACACTTTTATCCTCAACCCTACCCCAAGGATAGCAACCTTCTACTGCTTGCCAAAGGTCCACAAAAGTCTGGAGGACCCTCCAGGCCGTCCCATAGTATCTGGGATCGAGAACCTGACCCAAAATGGGAGCCTGTATATTGACCAGATCCTCAGACCGTTTGTGGAACGCCTTCCCTCGTACATCAGAGATACGAAGCAAGCGTTACAACTCCTATCGAACCTCCATATCCCGCCCACGTCCAATCTATGTAGCCTGGACGTTGAGGCTTTGTATTCCTCTATTCCGCATCAAAGAGGAATTGAACACATCCAGTTCTTCCTCACAAAGAGGGGGAGTGAATATCAGGCACACACTGAATTTACTTTGAACTTATTGAGGTTCATTCTGACGCATAATTTTTTCTTGTTCCACAAAAAGTTCTACCACCAGGTGAGAGGAACAGCAATGGGCACGGCGTGTGCGCCATCATACGCCAACCTCCACCTTGGGTGGTGGGAGGAACAAATAAAAATCTCTGATGCACTTGCACCATTTAGACCCAGGATTTTAGCCTGGTATAGATATATCGACGATATCTTACTAGTCTGGCAAGGTGACAGTTCTGAATTTGACCAATTTGTCTCTCTTCTCAACGTCAACGAGGACAATCTTAGATTCACCGCTGAATTTGGTGGGTCTTCCCTTAATTTTTTGGATTTAACAATCTCGATATGCGAGGATGGTTCCCTTAATACTACTTTATTTAGGAAGCCATCAGCATCCAACTCCCTCCTCAAATGGGAGAGCCACCATCCGAGAGTCCTGAAACAGGGGATCCCGACCGGACAATATCTTAGACTCCGACGAAATTGTTCGGACCTAGAAGACTTCCAAATTAAAGCTAGAGCCCTGAGAGCACAATTTAAGGAAAAGGGGTATCCAAACAAGTGTTTGAAGAAGGCATACAAAAGGGCCCTTCTCACCAATAGGAAGGACCTCCTATTAGAAACATTCAACTCCAAAACCACTCCGAATAAAATCATTCGAATGATTGGTACATTCGACACCGGCTGGGACGTAGTAAAAGAGTCTCTCCAAAAATTTTGGCCCATTTTACTCAAAGACACCCACTTGAAATCAGTACTGACGCCGCAGGTCACTATCACTGCTCGCAGGGGGAAAAACCTACGTGACATCTTGGTCCCCAGCCACTACGTGGCCAAACAGAACCCCCAGACCACTTGGTTAAGTAGCTCCATCCCAGTTGGCACTTACAAATGCGGCAGATGTGTAGCCTGCAGACTCATCTTAAGAGACTCCAAGAGAGTCCAGGATAGCGAAGGAAAACAGTCTTTTCAAATTAAACATTTTTTCAACTGCAACTCTATGGGGGTAGTATATCTCCTTACTTGCAGCTGTAAACTAATGTATGTTGGCAAGACCTTCCGCCCCTTCAAGGAACGCATGAAGGAACATGCGAGATGCACAAAAAACCGCATGGAGACACCAATCTCCAGACATCTCAAAGATAAACATGGGGGCTCATCCAAAGATATACGTTTCTGCGGGCTTGAACTGGTGAAGCGAGAACAGAGACGGGGGGATTTTGATAAAATCCTGCGCCAGAAGGAATGCAGGTGGATTTTCAATTTGAAGACTCTAAATCCCAAGGGGCTCAATGAGGGCTTTTCCTTTGCTCCATTTATCTGAGTATGATAGCCACCTTTTTGCTTCCTTTGCTCTCTCTTTCCATCCGCTCAAAGACACCCCTCTTTTTTCATATTAACAAACACCCTATAGGATCCTGGGCACCGTCTCGCAATCGGCTCCATATATTAATACCCTTTTGGAGCAGCCATTTATCTCCTGGTTGAATCCAGTATCTGAAACTCTATTATATTGAATGATCTGTTATGACTATGCTTATTTTCAAGAATTTCATTACATTAACGTCCTCATTAGGTATACTTCCTTGGATGGAAGACCCGTCAAATTAATGTATTTTTGTATTGTCTTATTATAATTAATTTTTGTACACATTATATTTCTCTTTCTCTTGTGGGGGGATTTTTGTCTTCTCTCACTATAATTAGTGGGAGTCGTTTGGTTCCCGTCTCCCATATACATATATTTTTTAGCGACATAATATTCAAACCTCTGTTTATTTCCTACTTTCTTTCCTTTGAGTATTACTGTTACCCTCTATTGAAAGTACAAATAACAGTAAATATGGGAATAACAGCATCCATTTGTCGCTTATGGGTTTGGCACATCCACATTGTGCGCTTTAATAAAGTCATATTTATGCACCGTTTATGAACATTTTCCAAGTCTATTAAATCCCGCTTACATTATATACTATATAACCACCGGGGTACTTATTTGTACTGTATTATACCATCTGTATGATGGCATCAGGCATTATACTGAGACAGTTTTCCTTACCAGAAAAAATTAACCCCATTAAGGGGGAATTAATACAACATCTGAGGACTGGCTTGATCAGCACTGTTTAGGAGATCTTTACTGGTGTCCCCTATGCACAATTTTGGTCAGTTTTACTTTGAATCACTATTTATACACTGAGACCTTCGTTATGGCTGCTCATATCGAGTCCAATACGCATCTAATGCGATTTTAATCAATCCAAAATGTGTATAATATATGGGGATTTACTGGTAAATGTATCCTAACTTTAGATACAATGCTGAATATGTATAATGTATTGGGACTTACTGATTAACTTATTCTAACTTTGGATCCAAACGGAGCTCCTGATCTCTCCTCCCCTGCCCCCCCCCCTTTTTTTCTCGGAGTGGCTGACATCTAATGGAGGAGGGGACCAGCACACCGTGGTGCAACCCGGCAACGCCCCCTACATACTGATTGGTGAAGCTTCCACCAATAGGAGGGCAGGTGTGAGGGAACCCACGTGGGGCGCTTTGGGAACGCCCCCTGCACAGTGATTGGCGGCTTTTCCGCCAATAGAAGCACAGTTTCTCCCTTTAAAACCGGCAACTGGACTGCCGACTTCTCAGCTCTTGACAAAGGCGTGTAGATACGCCGAAACGCGCGTTGAGCGTTCAAACATTGAGCCAATGCTCACACTTAGACTCTCTACCTGAAACCTGGAATGATTTAAGCCGATGCTTACTCCTTAGACTGAGTCTATAACCTTATTTAACTTTTTTCATTTCCTATCCGGATGGGCAAATGCTTTGTATGTTTGAAGCTTCCACTATGTGGCTCATCTACTAAGGGGTGGGAGAGATTGTGATACATTTGTTCATATCGTTTTGGTTTGGGGATATAGGGATATCTTGAGGCTGCCTTGAAGTAGCAGTTAGTCCTGACACTCACTGATGTGAGCTAGACAGCTATCCTAGGGCAAGCTTGAGACGTTTTGTGGGGTTTATGGGATAGGTATGGACACGGGCAGCATTGTGTAGCAGCAAGATTGTATCTCCTTTTGTTGGAGTACCTCCCTCGCTCCTGTGTATCCCACCCTCTACACACCCTCCTTTTGCAGTAATAATAGCCCTCTATACCCCTTACCACAAGTTTTTGCACTTTCATGTATAATAGTGCTATATTGAGTTAATATACCCTGGAGACAGGGGCACTGAGTACCCACAAGGATATAATATATTTTTTGCTCTCTTGACCTCCTCTTTGTCTAGATACCTATATCTTGGAGCTTCTGGCCCCTTATGAGTATCTACTCTATGACAATTTATTTGCCCACCGTTTAGGTTTCAGTGTGCATTGGCACCTACTTGTGGCCAATCTTTACGGCCTTTTTTAACTTTTAATTGCATCTGTCTTCTTAATAAAGGTTTACCCGGTTTTTTTCTGTTTTTTTTTTTCTTTTTCCCCCCTTCCTTTATATGTGACTTCCACTATTTTGAGGTATATAACCCATGAAGACGGATCTGGTCTACACTCATTGTATGTGAGTGTTCCCCATATTCAGTTTTCATTATTTTTTCTTTTTCTGACTTCTCTGGGGTTAAGCCCCTTGTATATACCTCTAGTAACCTATTTGGAGTGTGTGGGAGCTGGTGAGTCCAACTACACCCACTCCTCTTTTTCAATTTGTATATTTAAAAGGTTTCAGTACCTAAAGGTTACTATTTATAAGATAAATTTAACCATGACGGGTTTTCTATCCAATAAACAAGATTTTAATACATGGTGTAAGGACGCTGAAAATGTATTTTCAAATGAAAAATTAGGAAATGAACAGTCTTCCCCAGATATCTATCAATCATTTAATACAATCACCAAATTCTATAAACAACAAATTAGGACCTGCTGGGAAATATCGTCCCTTGAAAACTATATAAAAAAGGAGATGATTCCCAGAGGTCTAAGAGTACGGAACATCCCTACGGCATATACTGATAATGCTGAATTCATGAAAGAGTGGGAACTATCTGCTGGTACATGTTCAAGGAGGTTTATGGAAATCATATGCACCTTCGAGAAAGCTAAACTAGATACTACTAATGTGAAATTAGAGGAAGAGATTGAAAAACTCAATCAATTCAAGGGTGAATCCAGCTTTTTGAGCCTGGAGAATAAACTGAAGTTCAATTTAGACAGATACCAGGAATCTATTAAATTCAGGAAACACCAAAAATTTATAAGAGATTCCCGTGACTATCAGACAGGCAATATTTATAGCTTCCCAAATCGCCGGGTACGACGAAACTCTGAGAACTACATAACCTCAGAGTATGACTCATCAGATACTGATTCCAATAAGTTACCCTCAGAATCCCAAACCCCTTCAGCCCCCAGTACCAGTAACCCTCGGGGGATCCTCAAAAAGGGGGTGGATTTTTTAGACATGAGCCACCAGGAAGATTACCCAAACTATCAAACACGGTACCAATCAAGGAACCGAGGGGTGAAAACAGGGAGGAGAGGGGAAGGAGGGAGAACAAGACGGTATTAACTGTTCAACCAGCTTCTCAGCACAGGGACACACCTAAACTACAGGTTATCAACCTATCCTCCTTCCAGCTTAATGATTCTCACCATAAGATTCTGGGAAAGGGGCTATCCTTTGTCCCTACCCCTTATTTTGATCGATTTATATGGACAAAGGATTTGCACCTTTTCGTGAGAAAACTAGCACTTCATAAATTTCACGAATTGAATAAGGAAAAGAGAGCAAGGTCCCTGGGGCTGACTAGCAGTGATATAGACTGTCTTAATAACTTGGTGTCTCTACTAGACGAGAACGACACTGGACCTTCCTTTAAACATACAAACCTTAAACCTAAGAGCCGCTTTACTCCAAATTTCTCCGCTTTCAGGAATATTGATTTGTTCCTGGAGGCTGTAAAAAATGAGATTGAGTGCATTGAAACTAAAAATCTTAGTTCATACCCTAACGAGAATCTATCTCATCAGGAACAAAAAGCTCTAAAAGAACTTAAAGGTAATGATTCCATTATAATCAAACAAGCTGATAAGGGGGGGAATGTGGTTATAATGGACACATGTAAATATGAAAAAATGGTCCAGGACGTTCTTGGCAATAGAGATACATATACAGTATTACAGTCGGATCCCACCAATACGTTTCTTGGAGGGTATAAGGAGATTCTGGACGAGGGCCGCAGTAGAGGGTTGCTATCCAACGATGAATACACTTTTATCCTCAACCCTACCCCAAGGATAGCAACCTTCTACTGCTTGCCAAAGGTCCACAAAAGTCTGGAGGACCCTCCAGGCCGTCCCATAGTATCTGGGATCGAGAACCTGACCCAAAATGGGAGCCTGTATATTGACCAGATCCTCAGACCGTTTGTGGAACGCCTTCCCTCGTACATCAGAGATACGAAGCAAGCGTTACAACTCCTATCGAACCTCCATATCCCGCCCACGTCCAATCTATGTAGCCTGGACGTTGAGGCTTTGTATTCCTCTATTCCGCATCAAAGAGGAATTGAACACATCCAGTTCTTCCTCACAAAGAGGGGGAGTGAATATCAGGCACACACTGAATTTACTTTGAACTTATTGAGGTTCATTCTGACGCATAATTTTTTCTTGTTCCACAAAAAGTTCTACCACCAGGTGAGAGGAACAGCAATGGGCACGGCGTGTGCGCCATCATACGCCAACCTCCACCTTGGGTGGTGGGAGGAACAAATAAAAATCTCTGATGCACTTGCACCATTTAGACCCAGGATTTTAGCCTGGTATAGATATATCGACGATATCTTACTAGTCTGGCAAGGTGACAGTTCTGAATTTGACCAATTTGTCTCTCTTCTCAACGTCAACGAGGACAATCTTAGATTCACCGCTGAATTTGGTGGGTCTTCCCTTAATTTTTTGGATTTAACAATCTCGATATGCGAGGATGGTTCCCTTAATACTACTTTATTTAGGAAGCCATCAGCATCCAACTCCCTCCTCAAATGGGAGAGCCACCATCCGAGAGTCCTGAAACAGGGGATCCCGACCGGACAATATCTTAGACTCCGACGAAATTGTTCGGACCTAGAAGACTTCCAAATTAAAGCTAGAGCCCTGAGAGCACAATTTAAGGAAAAGGGGTATCCAAACAAGTGTTTGAAGAAGGCATACAAAAGGGCCCTTCTCACCAATAGGAAGGACCTCCTATTAGAAACATTCAACTCCAAAACCACTCCGAATAAAATCATTCGAATGATTGGTACATTCGACACCGGCTGGGACGTAGTAAAAGAGTCTCTCCAAAAATTTTGGCCCATTTTACTCAAAGACACCCACTTGAAATCAGTACTGACGCCGCAGGTCACTATCACTGCTCGCAGGGGGAAAAACCTACGTGACATCTTGGTCCCCAGCCACTACGTGGCCAAACAGAACCCCCAGACCACTTGGTTAAGTAGCTCCATCCCAGTTGGCACTTACAAATGCGGCAGATGTGTAGCCTGCAGACTCATCTTAAGAGACTCCAAGAGAGTCCAGGATAGCGAAGGAAAACAGTCTTTTCAAATTAAACATTTTTTCAACTGCAACTCTATGGGGGTAGTATATCTCCTTACTTGCAGCTGTAAACTAATGTATGTTGGCAAGACCTTCCGCCCCTTCAAGGAACGCATGAAGGAACATGCGAGATGCACAAAAAACCGCATGGAGACACCAATCTCCAGACATCTCAAAGATAAACATGGGGGCTCATCCAAAGATATACGTTTCTGCGGGCTTGAACTGGTGAAGCGAGAACAGAGACGGGGGGATTTTGATAAAATCCTGCGCCAGAAGGAATGCAGGTGGATTTTCAATTTGAAGACTCTAAATCCCAAGGGGCTCAATGAGGGCTTTTCCTTTGCTCCATTTATCTGAGTATGATAGCCACCTTTTTGCTTCCTTTGCTCTCTCTTTCCATCCGCTCAAAGACACCCCTCTTTTTTCATATTAACAAACACCCTATAGGATCCTGGGCACCGTCTCGCAATCGGCTCCATATATTAATACCCTTTTGGAGCAGCCATTTATCTCCTGGTTGAATCCAGTATCTGAAACTCTATTATATTGAATGATCTGTTATGACTATGCTTATTTTCAAGAATTTCATTACATTAACGTCCTCATTAGGTATACTTCCTTGGATGGAAGACCCGTCAAATTAATGTATTTTTGTATTGTCTTATTATAATTAATTTTTGTACACATTATATTTCTCTTTCTCTTGTGGGGGGATTTTTGTCTTCTCTCACTATAATTAGTGGGAGTCGTTTGGTTCCCGTCTCCCATATACATATATTTTTTAGCGACATAATATTCAAACCTCTGTTTATTTCCTACTTTCTTTCCTTTGAGTATTACTGTTACCCTCTATTGAAAGTACAAATAACAGTAAATATGGGAATAACAGCATCCATTTGTCGCTTATGGGTTTGGCACATCCACATTGTGCGCTTTAATAAAGTCATATTTATGCACCGTTTATGAACATTTTCCAAGTCTATTAAATCCCGCTTACATTATATACTATATAACCACCGGGGTACTTATTTGTACTGTATTATACCATCTGTATGATGGCATCAGGCATTATACTGAGACAGTTTTCCTTACCAGAAAAAATTAACCCCATTAAGGGGGAATTAATACAACATCTGAGGACTGGCTTGATCAGCACTGTTTAGGAGATCTTTACTGGTGTCCCCTATGCACAATTTTGGTCAGTTTTACTTTGAATCACTATTTATACACTGAGACCTTCGTTATGGCTGCTCATATCGAGTCCAATACGCATCTAATGCGATTTTAATCAATCCAAAATGTGTATAATATATGGGGATTTACTGGTAAATGTATCCTAACTTTAGATACAATGCTGAATATGTATAATGTATTGGGACTTACTGATTAACTTATTCTAACTTTGGATCCAAACGGAGCTCCTGATCTCTCCTCCCCTGCCCCCCCCCTTTTTTTCTCGGAGTGGCTGACATCTAATGGAGGAGGGGACCAGCACACCGTGGTGCAACCCGGCAACGCCCCCTACATACTGATTGGTGAAGCTTCCACCAATAGGAGGGCAGGTGTGAGGGAACCCACGTGGGGCGCTTTGGGAACGCCCCCTGCACAGTGATTGGCGGCTTTTCCGCCAATAGAAGCACAGTTTCTCCCTTTAAAACCGGCAACTGGACTGCCGACTTCTCAGCTCTTGACAAAGGCGTGTAGATACGCCGAAACGCGCGTTGAGCGTTCAAACATTGAGCCAATGCTCACACTTAGACTCTCTACCTGAAACCTGGAATGATTTAAGCCGATGCTTACTCCTTAGACTGAGTCTATAACCTTATTTAACTTTTTTCATTTCCTATCCGGATGGGCAAATGCTTTGTATGTTTGAAGCTTCCACTATGTGGCTCATCTACTAAGGGGTGGGAGAGATTGTGATACATTTGTTCATATCGTTTTGGTTTGGGGATATAGGGATATCTTGAGGCTGCCTTGAAGTAGCAGTTAGTCCTGACACTCACTGATGTGAGCTAGACAGCTATCCTAGGGCAAGCTTGAGACGTTTTGTGGGGTTTATGGGATAGGTATGGACACGGGCAGCATTGTGTAGCAGCAAGATTGTATCTCCTTTTGTTGGAGTACCTCCCTCGCTCCTGTGTATCCCACCCTCTACACACCCTCCTTTTGCAGTAATAATAGCCCTCTATACCCCTTACCACAAGTTTTTGCACTTTCATGTATAATAGTGCTATATTGAGTTAATATACCCTGGAGACAGGGGCACTGAGTACCCACAAGGATATAATATATTTTTTGCTCTCTTGACCTCCTCTTTGTCTAGATACCTATATCTTGGAGCTTCTGGCCCCTTATGAGTATCTACTCTATGACAATTTATTTGCCCACCGTTTAGGTTTTAGTGTGCATTGGCACCTACTTGTGGCCAATCTTTACGGCCTTTTTTAACTTTTAATTGCATCTGTCTTCTTAATAAAGGTTTACCCGGTTTTTTTCTGTTTTTTTTTTTTCTTTTCCCCCCCTTCCTTTATATGTGACTTCCACTATTTTGAGGTATATAACCCATGAAGACGGATCTGGTCTACACTCATTGTATGTGAGTGTTCCCCATATTCAGTTTTCATTATTTTTTCTTTTTCTGACTATCTAGTACCTACATCGTTGGTGTATTTGGGGGTTCCCCTAGAGGCTTTGCCCGCCGCCGTGGGCTGTTTTCCCCTCCTACCGCCCTTGTTGCCGCTTCTCGGCGCTATCTCAGCCGCGTGGCCCTTTCTCTGTGAACGCGACTGAGTGTGCTCGTTTTCCCCTCTCGCGGGCTGCCCACGCGGGTAGGTGCACGCGCCCCTTCCCCCGCCTGGAGCCGGTCCACGGGCACACCCTGACACGTGCGGCGGCCATTTTGGGCGATCATTCGTTTCACCCTGCTGTGCCGTGCGGTCGGTCCCTTTCCTACGGGTCCCCTTGCTACACCAACGATCAGGTTTAGCCTTTTTATGTTCTGCTGGGTTAATCAACCCATTTCTAGTATTCAGTTTTGCTTCTCTTGTACCTCATTATGCAGGATAGCAAGGATGGGCCTACTGTCCCCTCTGGGGATTTTCCAATAGATAACCCCGAGGGCACTATGGCCTCTCAGGAGCTCCAGGCCTTGTTAGAAGCTACTATGGCTTCTTCCCTTGAAAAGGCTATTGCCTCCGCTATGGGGACTGTCTCATCCTCTTTTGCCCAGTCACTTCAGTCTGTGCTCTTGCCTTCTATGGCTGCCCCTAACCCCCTGGGTGTGGGGTCCCCTTCCCCTGCCCTAACTGTGCCGGGTGCCCGTAAGGCGAAGGCAAAGGCTAGACATCTCGGGTCCCACTCCTCGATGCAGGCTTTGCCTGTCATGATTGACACGCCTCTGGCGGTCGCAGATAGCGCGCATCCCACGCGCACAAGAGCCCCTGGCCGGGCTAAAAAGGCTAGATTGTGGAAACGGGCTAGAGCCCTGGATGATGGGTCGGATACCGACCGGAGTGTGGACAATGATTCCGATGTTATGGAATATGACTCCTATGGGGAGGACGAGTCTGGCGAGGATCAACCCCTTACGGGTGTAACCCCTTCTGGGTCCTCTGCCGTTCCCCGTAGAAAAGTGCCAGACCCCGCTGGGGATAATGAAAAAGGGCTTTTAGACCCACAGGGGAACCCCCTGTTTGACCCGGCCGACCTGCGTCACCCTCGGTCTGCCGAATGGGTCCCTCCGGACCATATCGCCCAGTATGTGGCCAAGAGGATTCGCACGCCTCTGTCAAAGGAAGGCCGCAATAAATTGCGTGCCGAATGCCCACGACCTTCCCTCCCTGGCGCTGCCTGTAAGACCCCTGACGTGGACCCTCAAATTGCCCAATTTCTTAATAAGTCTGGGTGGAAACCTAAAAAGGGTCTTGATCACTCCCTGAAAGGGTGCCAGGATAAAATTCTGGATACGCTGGGCCCCCTGTCTAAGCTGTACGAGCTCCTTGAGGCAGCCCGTAATGGCGACTCAGTTCTAGATATGGATGTGGCCATCGGGTGGGTCCAGCGAGCTATATGCCTTGTGGGGAATGCCAACACGGCTATGTCTTCCGAGAGACGCAAGGCTATTCTCTTGAAAATAGACCCTAAGCTGGCTGCTATGACCGTAGCTGAACCTGACTCAGCCGATGAGGGGATGTTGTTCGGCACATCCTTTGTGAAGGACATGGGGTCCTATGTAAAAACCTTTACGGCTATTGACAAAGCGCAAGCTAATATGAAGCGTGTCTTCGCGCCCAAGGTTTTCGGTGGGGCCGGGCGTAGCAGGAACCGTCCTCCCGGCCGTGGTTTCCGAAGCTCATTCCGTGCCAACAGAGGTTCCTTTTTCCCCTCTCGAGGGCTCCAGGACCCGAAAACGCCTCCTTTCTTCCCGGCTAGAGGGAGATCGTGGGGCTCTAGATACCCCCGTGGTGGGTCGTCGGGCAGACGCCCTTATGGTGAGTACCCCTTCTTCCCTTCTCGATCAGGTTCGGGTGGCGGGGAGGCTAGCCTTATTTTACCCAAGGTGGGCAGTTATTACCTCAGATGCTTGGGTTCTGCAATGCGTAAAGGGTTACCAACTAGATTTTGTTTCCCTGCCTGTCCAAACGTATACCCCCAGGGAATTGTCCCTCCCACAGGAGCAGGACGCGATGATCTCCGCGGAAGTCGCGGAGATGTTCTCAAAGGGCGCCATCGAAGAATTGCCGTTCGCCACTCCAGGCTTTACGAGCAATCTCTTCCTTGTACCCAAGAAAGGGGGCGGTGTCCGCCCAGTGATAAACCTTCGCCCTCTCAACGCCTTCCTACGCTACCAACATTTCCAGATGGAAGGCATCCATTGTCTCAGAGACCTTCTGAGACAGTCGGATTGGATGGCCAAATTGGACCTGAAGGATGCGTACTTCACGGTTCCAATAGCGATAGAATCCAGGGACTACTTGCACTTCACCTGGCACGGACGGCGTTGGCGTTTTACATGCCTTCCGTTCGGCCTCTCCTCGGCTCCTTGGTGTTTCACCAAGGTTATGAAGCCGGTGGTGTCGTTCCTCCGTACCCGAGGGGTTCGACTAATTATTTACCTGGACGACATCCTGATCATGTCACAGTCGTTGGAATGCCTGAAGTTGCATTTAGACTGGACGATCAACCTCTTACAGAACCTAGGTTTTCTGGTAAACTGGGACAAGTCGGTCCTGACACCCGCCCAGTCTATGGAGTTTCTGGGGTTCCAGGTGGATTCCGTGCGGCAGTTCCTGTACTTGCCAGAATCCAAGATAAAAGCCATCCAGAAGGAGCTCCGTCGAGCTCTTCGCGCTTCGGACTTGTCAGTCCGGCAGTTGGCGAGGATCATCGGCCTGCTGGCCTCCTCCATTCAGGCGATATTCCCAGGCCCCTTACATTACCGGGCTCTCCAGCGGCTCAAGGGGTCACACCTACGTTCGGGTCGATCGTACGAATCCCGACTTTGTCTGGACGAGGAGTCCAGAGACGAGCTGGTATGGTGGTTGGCACACATGGAAGCCTGGAACGGAAAAGCAATTTTCGGTTCCGTTCCGGACGTGGTCATAGAATCAGATGCCAGCTTGCACGGCTGGGGGGCTCGTTGTGGCGACATTTCCACGGGGGGCAGATGGTCCGACGCAGAGAAGTCGTTACACATCAACTGCCTAGAACTTCTGGCGGGGGCCTTTGCGATTCGCAGCCTTACCCCTGGAAGGGCGAACTGTTGTGTTCTCCTCAAATTGGACAACGTATCGGCAGTCCGATACATAAATCACTTGGGCGGAACCAAGTCCAAAATGTTGGCTCTGCTGGCGAAGGACTTTTGGCAATTCTGCCTTCTAAACAACGTTTCGGTGACGGCGGAACATATTCCGGGTCTGGACAATTCAGGTGCGGATTGGAACTCCAGACATTTGAGAGACTCGGGAGACTGGCATTTGCACGCCTCGGTCTTCCAAAGCTTAAACAGGCTGTGGGGTCGGTTCGAGATGGACCTGTTCGCATCTCGACTGAACACTCAGTTGCCGAGGTTCTACAGTTGGAGACCGGACCCGGCGGCAGTGGCGACGGATGCCTTTCTTCAAGAATGGCCTCCAGGCCACCTGTATGCCTTTCCCCCATTCAACATGATCGCTCGTACGATCTCGAAGCTGGTTCGTCACGACTGTTGTCTGGCCCTGATCACCCCTCTGTGGAGATCACGTCCGTGGTTCCCTCGTTTGATGGAGTTGTCCATAGACTTCCCTCGTCTGTTGCCGAACTTCCAGGACCTCCTTCTGGATCCGGATGGGAACTCGCACGAATTGGTGCTCCAGCACCAGTTGCCCCTAGTAGCATGGTTCCTTTCAGGGGACGCTGGCTTGTCCCTGACGTTCCACAGTCGACTCTCTTGCTCCTCGATAACGCCTGGGCTCCGGGCACACGATCAGCTTACCGAGCTGCATGGAAGTCTTGGTCTGATTGGTGCATGGAACGGGCAGTGGATCCCATATCTGCCCCTCTCCATTTGATCCTGGAGTTTCTTACAGCCCTGTTCGACTCAGGCAAGGCGTACAGGACTATCAATGTTTTTCGATCGGCCATATCAGCCGGTCATGGTGGTTTGGAAGGTGTACCCATCGGCAAACATCCTTTTGTATGCCGTCTTCTCAAGGGTATTCGCTTCGTCCGTCCGCCTAGGTCGCGGTTTTCGACATTTTGGGACGTCAACATTGTGTTGCGGTTCCTGTCGGATTGGTACCCTAACCAGGACTTGACTCTTAAACAACTATCCTCCAAGATGGTTATGCTGTTTTGCCTGGTCTCTTGTAAGAGAGTCTCCGATGTTAGGGCTCTTGACTGGGGTGCCTTTGTGTTTACGCCGGATGGCGTTACTTTCACCATATCTAGGAGAACTAAGTCGGCGTCCAAATCCTTCGTATATCCTAGATTCCCGTTGTGTCCGGCGCTCTGCCCAGTGGATTGTTTGAAGGCCTATCTAGAGGCTACACGTACGGTGCGCTCATCTGAACGCCATCCCCTATTCATTTCGTTTAAGGCTCCTCATCGCCCAGTATCGACTCCGACGCTGGCGCGTTGGATTCGTTGGCTTTTATCCCTAGCGGGTATAGACACATCTGTCTTTACGCCTCATTCTGTAAGGGGTGCTATGGCTTCGAAGGCATCCACAGTTGGTTGCCGCCTGGAGGACATCATGCGCGCAGCGGACTGGTCCCGAGAGTCGACCTTCAGAGACTTCTATTTCAGACCAATTGAACACGTCGCATCTCAGGTGATAGCACAGCTTTGAACTTGCATAATAGGAGCCTCCGTGTCTTTAATAAAATTCCTAGATTTTACTAGTAACATGACGTAAAGTCATGATTTTATTAAAGACACGGAGGCGAGTATTATTCCCTCCCGCCCTCCCGGTGTGGATTTGGGATTGGAGATGCTTCGATGCAATACGAGTACGTGGGCAATTGGGTCTGTATTGAGTTCATGGTTTTGTAATGTGTAGTTTTATCATGCTTGAATGATTTGACAGTTTTATATTGATTTCTAATCATGTATATATTCTATTTCAGAATCATGTTTCATGTAGATCCCTCACGTTTATGTTTGGTAAGTCTACAGTTTTGAGTTTGGAAATTACCATATTTTTTCTATCTTTTTTAGCTTGAAGTTCTCGTTTTGTTTCCCGTTTCCTGTTTGGATCGAGTGGGACATCGTTTATCTTACCTGGTCTTCGGTTGCGCAAGAAAGAGGGGGATTGTGGGAGACACAGGACTTATATAGCTACTTCCTCTGTTATGTGATTGGCTACTCGTTATGCCTGTACAGTTTTTTCTTTCATTTTGATAATATTTATATTCCTCTATCTTTGCTGCTGAGGAAATAAAGAAAGAGATATGCATAATACTCGCCTCCGTGTCTTTAATAAAATCATGACTTTACGTCATGTTACTAGTAAAATCTAGGAATTATTTTCTGCAACTGAGAAAAAGCACAAGGTACAACGGGAATTCTGCAAGCAAGCACGTGGCAGAGATTGGCAAGTTTCCAGATCCAAGTCCAGAACTGCGCTGCTGTGTGGACGAAGCAACAAAATAGACAGAAATAACACTGATCTGGTAATGTGTGACAGGTCCTTGTGACAATAAATTAGGAAAGCATTACTTTAGACAACTGGATATCGACTGTTGGAAAGAGACTTTTCATCTGACCTGCAAACTGTGATGGGAGCTTCTACAGAGTTAATTTATTGCAAAAACAATGCAGGGCTGGTGGTACTGATGACAAATAATATACTTCTATATAGATATAAAAGATGTGTATTAGGTCCACATAGGACAAAGCATATCAGTATGAGGAACGGATTGCTAAAAACATTTAATACAATATCACAAGAGTGCTTGTAAGAAGTAAAAAACTGCTGGAAATATAGATCAAACTGATATAGTTATTAAAAATCCTTCAAATATAAAAATAAGAATAAAAATCAGAGTGTAACAAGATAGCCAGTCTATAGGAAATGGATTGTGCAAGAAAAGTTGAGACCCTGATGGATGAGGATTGTAGGAGTAGATGAATCCTCTGTATCCTGACAGCCGGTGAGGAAGGCGTGTGTGTCACAGTGCGTTCCACCTCAGACCTCTAATCGAGGTGTAAGCTCTGGTCTCACGGAATGATGTTCCAAGCAGGTCCGGGGTTGGCAGCAGACAGGAGTGCTCGCAAATGGATCCTTACCGATAGTGGCTATGCTTGGCTCAATAGTTGTCTGTTGTCTTGTCTTACGCTTTTGGTAGGGATGCAGCACTACTTCATCAGAGACTGTATTGGCTAAATTGCCAATTGATAACATGAAATAATAAAACAATAATACATTTATGAAAACAAATCTATTTGACTTTTTACATAGGCGCTTATTTAACACTGTAGTACTTTTTAGCCATTTTTATGTATAGTGTTTTTTACATCAGATCCATCATCCCACAAAACTGTGTCCATTCAGAGGCATGCTAGTCTAGTCTAGCTAGTATAAAGTCTAAATGTATTTCTGTCCTCAATATAACTAGTTGAGATTAGAACTGAAGACAGGTGTCCAGTCTTCAATTATCCAGTTTATTTTATTATTTTTTCATCTTTTCTATTTTTATTTTTATCTACCATTAGCTTTATCTTTAACTATTATAATTATGTTTATGTTCTTTTTCCACATTAATCTATTTATCCATTTATTCTTATTTATTTATTTTTCATTCACCAATCTATTTTTTTCATTTTTCATTTTTTCATCTGTTTATTCTTTTGCATTGTAATTTTATTTTTATGTTTATTTTTATTTTCATTTTTATTTCTATTCATATATTTAATGTCTAACATTTTACTTATTTTTATTCCTACTCTTGTGTATATTTCTTCTATATCTCTACACTAACTTCATTATAGTGCTTCTCTTACTCTCAATTCCATAAACATCAACATGCATTTATAAGCAGTTCTTCCTGTTTAAAACAATCTAAGCATTTTCTCCTGTTTAAACATATGTGCAACAATGTTCTGTATCTAATTTGACCTCAAAATGTAACATTACAATTATTTTAACATCTAATACATACAATGTTCATTATATTTCTAGATTTACACAATGCCCAGTACATTTCTATGTTTATCTATATACTGAAATGTATCCTTTTCGGAATGTATCCAATTTTTAAGCCTCATGTTGATTTTTTTTTCCATGTTTATATTCCATTACAAGATTTTAACATATTTATGGTGTTTGTATAATATGCAATCACTTGCGACCTCAATTATTTTATCCCATGTTGCCTAAAGTACTACTATAGCACAGTGTTAAATAAGCGCCTATGTAAAAAGTCCATTGAGTATGCTTTCATTTATGTTTTCTTGTTTTCTTATTTCGTGTTATCAATTGGCAATTTAGGACATTTTAGGACATTCATATATAAAAGCCTCCTAATGCCACCTAGTCAATACAGCCTCTGATGAAGTAGGGACAACTATTGAGCCAAGCATAGCCACTATCGGTAAGGATCTGCTGCCGACCCCGGACCTGCTAGGAACATCATTCCGTGAGACCAGAGATTACACCTCGATGTGAGGTCTGAGGTGGAACGCACTGTGACACGCACACCTTCCTCACAGGCAGGATACAGAAAATCCATCTACACCTACAATCCTCATCCATCAAGGTCTGGACTTAAAGTTTTCTTGCACAATCCATTTCCTATAGACTGGCTATCTTGCTACACTCTGATTGTTATTCTTTTTATATTTCAAGGGTTTTTTTTTTATAAATGAATCAGTTTGATCTATATTTCCAGCTGCTTTTTTACCTTTTACAAGAGCTCTTGTGATATTGCATTAAATGTTTTTAGCAATAAATTCCTCATACTGATATGTTTTGTCCTATGTGGACCTAATACACATCTTTTATATCTATATAGAAATATATTATTTGTCATCAGTACCACCAGCCCTGTATTGTTTTCACAAGCAGGGTTAGGGATACTCATGCTATATATATATATTGGACTTTTGAAGGTTCCATTGATTTGCTGAATGTATTTTTAACTGTTACCTAGATTGACCATTTGCATTATATTAATTACATGTATTAGGTTTTTAGCTCCTTGACACTTACACTGTAGTTTATAGTGTGTTTCTTTTATTGCTAGATTCATGTATGCAGTTCTGAAGATACATCCTCTGACTAAACCAGTATATCTGCCATGGGATTTATCTTTGGTTTTAAAGGCACTTAAATCCGACCCATTTGAACCCATGGAATTAATTTCCCTCACTTACTACGGTAGTTCTCTTGGTAGCGCTGGTCTCAAGCAGATGAGTATCACAACTTCAATCGCTCTCCAGAACAGAACCCATTACAGTTTTTCAGTTTTTCACAATAACATGGCCATTCTAATAACGGTTCCAGAATCCAAAGCCTAAAGTCCCATCATCCTTTCATATTAATGAGCAGATTTTTCTTCTAGCTTTAAATGTATCCTCAGAAGATCCAGAACATTCTGAGATTCTTATTAGCGTTAGACCTGGTGAGATATCTAAAAATATGTCTGAAAATATATGTGGGCAGATCTGAAGAAGCCCTAGGTCGATGGATAGTTTCGGCTATTATTCAAGCCTACATGGCTGCTCAGATTCCAATTCATGATAGGCTTAAAGCCCCCTATTCCTAGGATGCAAGAGCAAAAGTCTATCTGGACATTATTTCTAGGGCCACCACATAGTCCTCTATTAATACTTTTATAAGGCATTATCATTTGGAGTGAGTTTGGAAAAAGTGTTCTTTCTATTTCTAACATTTAAAGGGACACTATAGTCACCAGAACAACTACAGCTTATTGAATTTGTTCTGGTGAGTAGAATCTTCAGAGAAAATGCAGTGTTTACATTACAGCCTAGGTTTCTTCCACCCTCCCTTGTCCCATAGTGTTCTCCCCCCCCCCCTCCCTTATCCCATAGTGTTCTTCCCCCATCCCATAGTGTTCTTTCCCCCTATCGTGTTCTTACCTCCCCCTTCCCCATAGTGTTCTTTCCTCACCCTCCCCTGTCCCATAGTGTTCTTTCCTGCCCCCTCCCCTGTCCCATAGTGTTCTTCACCCCAATCCCTATAGTGTTCCATTCTCCCATCCCTTAGTTCCCCTCTCTCTTCCCCCCCATGGTCCCTGGTGTGTCTCCTACCTTTCTTGTAGCATGACAGCGCGTAGCAGATCGCGGTACCGGAGCTTCAGTTTCCTGTACCCGGCTGGACTGACAGGAAGTGCTTTCTCAGTGAGCACTTCCTTTCAGTCCAGGTGGGTACAGGATACAGAAGTTCTTATACCGCTGTGCGCACTGCTCGACTCAGCCATGCTAAACTGAGTGAATTTTAGGAGGGAGCGCTGTGCGGCCACCTCCTGCCTGTCACTCTAATCTAGTGCGCCCTGGTCCGGTGTACTCTAAGGCGGCCACTTGTGCTGCCTTATGAACGCGCCAGCCCTGCATGCACATAATCTATACACAAAAACTGTTTAATTAAGCTAAAGTTGATTTGGTGACTACAGTGCCCCTTAAAGGGAAGAACATCCATGATGGGATAATTCTGTCATGTGTCCTTAGGGGTGTAACTGCTGGCACCCCTATTTACCACTACAAAATCTTAAAACATAGAATTTAGCAGGGCTGACTGTAAAGATAGCTTTAGCCTAAAATATTATGTAGTTGGTAAGAGTTTCTTTATTTACATCATATAAATAATTTAGATTACAATAACAATTAGGGATTGTCTTGAAATCAATAAAGGCTTGTCTTTTAAAATATTTTATTAAAATATAAATATATATATAAACATATAAAAACATTATAATCCATTGTAATAATTTACAACACCGTTTATATGATTAAAGTATATGCTTGTAATATCAGTAAAATAGAATAGCATACCCTGTTGAACAAGTCAACCTCTCATTCTTGTAAAATGGAGCAGTGTCTTTGCATCCAAAATTCCCCCCTCTGTTTCCTAATATTAATAAATATACTTACTTGTACCCTAGATTTTTAAATAGGTTTTGTTAATAAATCAGAAAAACAATGTAATCTACTTTAACTTGACAAAGATACAAGGTCATGACCATTAAATGACACAGCCTTGACTTGGTCATTTCACATGGGAACATCTTAATCAGTCTATGGTCATGGCCTAGACATCTTATCTATGTTTGGACTAAACCTTAAGGTTGTACATGACATAGGCAATGCCTTGACTTGCTGTTACATTAATCTTGGAAAAAATGGCATCTTAAAGTCTAAATATCTTATGCACTGAATATGTGTAAGAGGTCATTGTATGAGAATTAATGTGTTCCATTTCGAACAACTTGTCAGTTTGCAAAAGCTCTTAAATACAAAGTACACAGTTTAAGAAATACAACTTTTCATTCTAAAAACTTGTACTATTTGATAATGTCCATATTGCCATTGTTCAGCTAATTATTTTCTATAAAATATTCTAATATATAACAAAAACTTAATAAAAACCAGTACCGCATAAAGATTGTTTAGTATTTAATTCGGGCCTGAATATGATAATATAGCACTTGGGTAAAAATATACACCCCAAAATTCCTGTGCTGGAAGCCAGGATAGCAAATACTTCTACAGCAACCATAGATTTCCCTTTGGTACTCATATATGCTGGGATAAATGAGACCCAAACACTGCAGAACACAAGCATACTGAAAGTGATATAACGGGCCTCATTAAAAAGATCTGGCAACTGCTTGGCTAGAAAAGCTACAATAAAACTACAAAGTGCAAGGAGCCAATTATAACCTAGAGTAACATAAAACAAAAGGAGAGAGCCAACATTACAATGAAGTATTAGCTTAGCAACTTCCACTTTTGAGTCTTTGTCTGGGAATGGAGGCCACGATGTTAACCACCAGAAGCAGATTCCAACTTCACCGAAGCAAAAGAACATAACTATAAAGATGGATATCCTGGATCTTAAAAATATCCTGAATTTGCTCCCAGGCTTTACAACTGAAAAGGCTACTAAAACTATAATTGTTTTTGTCAGAACAGATGACAGAGCCACAGCATAGATTATGTTAAAAATTGCATTTTGCAGCATGCATGTGATCTTATTAGGTGAGCCAAAAAATAACAAGCAAAAGAGGAAGGAAAGCATGAGGGAAAATAGAATGATGTAACTTAGATATGTATTATTGGCTCGTACTATGGGTGTATGTCTGTACATTATAAAAATACCAAGTATGACAGTTGTGATGAAAAATAGCATTACTGCAAATGATGCTAAAGTTGCACCAAGAGGTTCATGGTAGGATAAAAAATCTATGGTTCTCGGCAGACAAGTGACTTGATCAACATCAGGATATTCATCTTCTGGACACAGCAAACAATTTTCCATATCTGAAATTACAATTTAAAATTGATTAAGAAATGGGTGGTCAGACATTAATGAGATGAAATATAATCTATTGGAAGTCTTCTTAACAAGATCTACCAACTGATCACCATGGTACTTTGTAAACAATAACTGCTCCTACTCTACACTCTCCAATACACACAGACATACTGGCATGCCTACACTCTCTCACATACAGTCATACCCACACCCTCCCATATATAGTTGCATAGCTGAAAATAGACTTGTGTCCATCAAGTTTAGCCTTCCTCACATTTGTTTTTTGCTGTCGATCCAAAAGAAGGCAAAAAAAAAAACAGTTTGAAGCACTTCCAATTTTGCAACAAACTAGGAAAAAAATCCTTCTTGACCCCAGAATGGCAGTCAGATTTATCCTTGGATCAAGCAGCTATTACCCTATATTGGAAAATTATATCCTTGAATAGTCTAGTTTAAGAGGTTTACATTTGTGAACCTTTCTTCATAGCTGATATTTTCCATTCCTTTTATTAATTTTGTAGCCCGCCTCTGCACTTTCTCTAGTGCCATAATATCCTTCTTTAGAACAGGTGCCCAACATTGCACACCATATTCAATATGTGGTCTTACCAGTGATTTATAAAGAGGTGAAATTATATTCTCATCCCGAGAATGAATGCCCTTTTTCATGCACGACAATACCTTACTGGACTTAGTGTCAGGGTACCTGAAGTCTCTACCTCGGAGGAGGTTAGACTTTCAGACGGCCGTCCTCTCAGGGGGGCTGACTCACCCAATCCTCACAGCTCTCATAGCCGTTTACACGCCGGCCGCGATAACCATGCCTCCTTTTATGACGCGGCGCTCAGGAGCCGACGTCATGACGGCAATCACGTCCCGACCTGTCAATCTAGTTCCGAACAACGAATCAGGGCTCGGCAGGGGCGTAGTCATCAATTAAAGAGCCAAGGTATAAAATAGGGATGTGTGTAATGGTTCATTGCCCTGTCGTGGTTCTAGCTTGTCTGGTCACTCAGTGCTCTTATTACTGTTTGTCTTTTTGGTTCTGACTTGGCTTGTATTTTCGTTCCTGCTTACCTCTCGTGTCCTTTGACCTCAGCTCGTCTCTCGCTTACCTGTTCTCTCGTTCCCTCGACCTCGGCTTGTCTCTGACCATTCTTTGCTTTCTCCTTACGTTAGTCCGGCCATTCTAAGGTCCGGTATACGTACCTAGCTCCTGTTTGTATTCTGCGTGTTGGATCCCTGTCCCGATCCTGACACTTAGCCACTGCTGATTGACATTGCACATTGTTGCATAGTTTGTTGTCTATAACAATTCCCAAGTCCTTTTCGTGTGTTGTTATCCCTAATTAGTTTCCATTAAGGGCATACATTGCTTGTGCATTCTTTACGCTGAAGTGCATAATTTTGCATTTTTCAAGATTAAATTTAATCTGCCATTTGAGTGCCCAGTCCAACAGTCTATCTAAATCCCTCTGCAGCAAAGTAATATCTTGCTCACATTGTATTACTTTATATACACAGAGCATTCCCACATTATTATATAGTAAAAATACATAGATTGGTCAGCGCTCAGTAACACAGAAGAATGAACAACAAGGCAGCAACCCTAAGGGGATCCCTCTCAACCCTATAGGATAATACAAAAGTAAAAGACAGTTAAGGGCTGCACCACATGTTATACGATAAAAAAAGATAAAGTAAAATATAAAAGAAAATAAAAGAAAATAAATACTGTGAGTCTTATTCCAGATGTGGAAATTGTCACATATAAAATTGTCTCTTATTCAGGAGGTAGTTTCAACTGTGGTTCCTTGGTTCTTTATACTTGGGAGGTCTTGTTGTCTTTAGTCTCTGTATGTGGGTGAGAAAGAGACAGAATAACCTGATGCAGTAAGTCAGGGCTAAGTAGGCCTGTTATTAATAATAATAGTATTGCACTCAAATTTAAGAGAGCTATAGTCAGCTCTAGTGCGGATCGCCTATAATGACCTAATCCCCATGTATGGGATATGGTGGTGGTAGGTCTCGACTGGTAGTTGTCGTGATGCTCGGAGAGAAAATAAGAATAGCCATAGATAGTGCTCTCAGTAAGACACAGATGCATGCTCTAATCCATTTGGAAAAAGTCTGTTATGACGAAACGCATTATGGAAATTACGTTCTTTATCTGATATAATAAAGGACTTTGGTTTTACAACATTTTATTGTACCAATACCTCTTTATTTATATTTTTTCCTTTTTTTAATAATAATATATTTTATTACTTATTATTATTATTCTTATCTCCACATTTTTAACTTCATCTGCTACTACTCCCAAGCAAATCCTAGGTGGGGATTATACCACTGATGCTGTCACCACAGAACAGTGAGCATGCTCTACATTTGTAAGTACAATTTTTATATTCAACACTATTATTATTGTCTTACTGAGAGCACTATCTGTGGCTATTCTTATTTTCTCTCCGAGCATCTAGACAACTACCAGTCGAGACCTACCACCACCATATCCCATACATGGGGATTATACCATTATAGGCGATCCACACTAGAGCTGGTTATAGCGCTCTTAAATTTGAGTGGAATACTATTATTATTAATAACAGGCCTACTTAGCCCTGACTTACTGCACTATCAGGTTATTCTGTCTCTTTCTCACCCACATACAGAGCCTAAACACAACAAGACCCCCCAAGTATAAAGAAACTAGGAACCACATTTGAAACTACCTCCTGAATAAGAGACAATTGTATAAGTGACAATTTAAACATCTGGAATAAGACTCACAGTATTTATTTTATTTAATATTTTGCTTTATATTGTTTATCATATTACATGTGGCGCAGCCTTTAACTGTCTTTTACTTCCACATTATTGTATGCATGTATTTGTCTCCCACATATACATAAATAAAACTACTCATTCTCTCATATACATTAGTTTAAGTATAATTCATCTTCTGTAGCCTCTATGTTTTCCATGGTGAGAGGTAACCGTGAACTCTCTCACCACAGAGCCCACTCAGAGCTCTATTAATAGTGCTTTGAAATAGTGGAATAGGAGGAGGCTGTTTTGCCTCCAATTGACATAATCACCAGAGTACTACAGCAAATGGGTAACTGAATGGCCTTTTTTTCTATATTTTACTATATAACCATTGGAAAATACGGAGGAACATCCTTTACAAGCTATATCCTTGAGTGGGGATTATACCGATGCGTATGTTGTGAAGATAACGTAAGACATACAAGTTTCCCTACAAAGACCTTGCTGTGATTCTTCAGCTAATATCCTGTGACAAGGATTATATTGTCAGAAGCAGATACAAGCAAGCCAACAGCTGGCTCCTTGTTTGTGAGTGTATTTTTATAAAAAATATTGCTTCTGCACTGGTTACAAACAATATCAAACTATTGTTTGTTCCCTCTGTTATTTATTGTCATTTCATATCTTGGAACCTATCTTAATCAGTGAAATACATTGAACTACCTACTACAACTACCATCGTTATCAAGGACTTTCTTATTATTTTACAAGGATCTTTGTAACTATAGATTCCAGTTACTACTACTTGTATACACCTGTATACCTTAGCAATACCAGTAATGTCTAGATATTTGGTGGAACCGTTTTTTGTTTTTTGAACTTTCTGTATCACCCCTGTAGAGACAAGTTTTATCTTAGGGCTGTATGTTTTTTTGTTTTTTTTTCTCCCATTGGAACCTGTGGGGTGTAAAGGTTTTTGGAATTAATCACTCTTGATCCATGTTTTTACCTTCTCTCTTGCTGGGAGGATACAATTGTTCTTTTATTATTATTATTCCTATTATTAATGGTATTCATATAGTGCCAACTAGTTCCGCAGAGCTTTACATCCCACGGTTCGTGGAATTTGATAGTTTCACGTTTAAAGGGTTATTCCAACCAAAAAATAGTTTTTTCATAAAGTACTATTTTTGGCTAGAGTAACGCTTGCTGTGCTAGTCAGTCTTTTAAAAAAAAATAAAAAATTATATAATTAAAGGGACACTCCACGACCCAAATAAAAAATAAATAAAAATCGCTGGTTAGAAGATATATTCCGAATGACAACATGTATGCATTTATTATGCATTTTTTCATTGGGGTTTAATGTAAAAACAGCATGCAAAACCTGCAGATAACTTGTCTATAGCCTTTGCAAGCCCTCCCCTACTAACCACTCCTTGATTTTATGTGGCTTTCCAATCACAGACTTACCAATGAAGCTCAATAAGAAGTCTTTGTAGGACAGGTGCTCTTGGCAATTGCTGCCTCTTGAGTTTAGCTTCATTGAGGGGGGTGGGGGAGGGGAAGAAGGGGTAGCCAGCTTAATTTATAAAAGTGTAAATTTCTACTGAAATCTGTACTTTATGCTAATTGAAAAAAGAGGACACACTCTTCACACATACAACTTTTCAGAAAGCTAAAGTGCATTAGGGATATGGAGTGCCCCTTTAAGCTAAACTTAAGGCCAAGTTCTCCCCTCAGCCCAATCCTTTTCTTCTAAAATCACTACCCTTGCTGGAGGGTGAGAGATTTTAATGAGGGTGAGCTTGCTACTGATGCCCCAATGATGCTGCCGGAGGCAGGGCCGGTGCTTGGATTTTTAGGTACATAGGCGAAGATGCATTTTTCCGCTCCCCCTCCCCCCCAAAAAAATCATCTTCACCTATGTGCCTCTTAACCAGCCCCTCTCCCCTCCCTGACCATTAATGGTCCCTTCCCTGTCCCTTAGTGTTCTTCTCCCCTACCCCCTCTTTTCCCTGTCTCTTGGTGTTTCTCTCCCATTCCCTCCCTGTCCCTTGGTGCACCCCACACCCCTTTAGTGGTCACACTCCCCTTCCTGGTGTGTCAGTGTGTACAGAGTGTAGCGGAGCGGAGCGCGGTACAGGAGCTTCAGTTTTCTGTACCCGGCTGAACTGACAGGGAGTGCTCTCTCTGTGAGCACCTCCTGTCAGTCTGGCCAGGTACAGGAAACAGAAGCTCCTGTACCGCGCTCCGCTACAGTCTGTACACACTGACAGTCACACACTCAATGACAAACACACAGACATCACTGACAGACACAGACTCATTGATCTGACACACACTCATTCATTGACACTGACAGACCCACACTGATTGACACTCATTGACAGACACACTGATAGTCACACACAGACTCAATGACAAACATACTCTCACTGATTTGACAGACACACACTCATACACTGACAAACACACTCATCATACACTGACAGACACACTCATACACTCACATGCACACACACAGACGCACTCACACACACGCTGTCACTCACAGACACACTCTGTCACTCACAGACGCACACACTGTCACTCACAGACACATACACTCACACACAGACACATACACTCACACACAGACACATACACTCACACACACACACACAGACACATACACTCACACACACACATACACTCACACACAGACACATACACATACACTCACACACACACAGAGACACATACACTCACACACACACACACACACACACACACACACACACACACAGACAGACAGACACATACACTCACACACATACACTCATACACTCACACACATACACTCACACACACACACACACACACACAGACACAGACACATACACTCACACTCACACACTCACACATACACTCACACACACACAGACACATACACTCACACACACACACTCACACACATACACTCACTAATTATTTTATAAATAAATATTTTCCACCCAGCCTCCGTACCTGGAGAGCTGGTGTGGATGATGAATCCTTCCCTGGGGTCCAGTGGGGCTGCTGGGCGGCGTGCGGCTGTGCTGAGATCAAACGCGGCGAGGGAGCTCTGACCTCTCTGCTCTGCTCCCTCGCGCGCTGCCTGTCTGCTGATACCGCGGTAGCCGGAATATGACGTCACAGCCGCACACAGCACCGGGGGCCGAGATGGTGGCCCGGCAGGAGGGAGAGCTTCCCTCCTGACGGTCACTGAAATCTTGCGCCCCCAGAGCCCGTGCGCCCTAAGGCGGCCGCCTGTGCCGCCTTATGGATGCGCCGGCCCTGGCCGGAGGTGGAGTTCATTTTGCACGTACAGAATCCAAGCAACAATGACTGCGTGAAATCACTGATATTTTCTAGATGTTTGGATTAACAATTTTAGCCAATCTTGTAGTACTTAATCTATCTATTTCTTATGTCCAATGTAGTCGACAAGTTCTTTAATTTATTCATTTTTTCAAGCCTTATTGCAGGTTTTTTCTGCTTAATTGAATGGTATTTTAGATGATGGCACTGCAAAGTTGCACTCTTTTCCTGATGTTATTCTGGAAAGATTTAGGTCACCTCCTCATAGTTTATGGACTAATGTACATTTTCCATGCAGCCTTATTGTTTATATTTCTTTTACTTTTGTCATCTTACCTTCTTTTAAAATTCATATTCCCATAGCATTTTATTGCTGCGGGGTGAAATGAAATTCGGGCTTGAGTGTTTTTCACAGTTATAAACTGGGTCCCCTAGAGCTCCACTCTTACCATAGGCCAGCACTCTCCTTATTCCTGAATTTGTTAGATTTTTTAAAACAGAAATAAAACTCCTACGTTCACCTCTGAAATTAGCCAGTACTCCCCTTTCCTATCATCATTCTTTCTTACCAGTTTGATTGGATATTTCACCAGGTGAGCACTGAACACAAGAATAGCAGCATGTTTCTTCTCTTGGATTTGCTTTTCTGTACCCAGGTGGGCATCTCTCGTTGCACATAGATTGAGGGATCTAAAAAAAAACAAAATTATACAGAGATATAATAGACTACAAATCAATGTCCAATTATGACATATTAACTTTCAATACCTGAAAAGTGTTTATTTTGATTTTGAAATTTATCACTAGAGATGTCGCGAACATAACATTTTCCGTTCGCAAATGGCGAACGCAAATTTCCGCAAATGTTCGCAAACGGGCGAACCGGGCGAACCGCCATAGACTTCAATAGGCAGGCAAATTTTAAAACCCACAGGGACTCTTTCTGGCCACAATAGTGATGGAAAAGTTGTTTCAAGGGGACTAACACCTGGACTGTGGCATGCCGGAGGGGGATCCATGGCAAAACTCTCATGGAAAATTACATAGTTGATGCAGAGTCTGGTTTTAATCCATAAAGGGCATAAATCACCTAACATTCCTAGATTGTTTGGAATAACGTGCTTTAAAACAGGTATGATGTTGTATCGATCAGGTAGTGTAAGGGTTACGCCCACTTCACAGTGACAGACCAAACTCCCCGTTTAACGCACCGCAAACAACCGCAAACAGTCCATTTGCACAACCGCAAACTCCCCATTTGCACAAGGTTGGATACCAAGCTAGTCATGTCCCGTTCCTTGTCCTCACTGATGTAGAAACATAGAAACATAGAAACATAGAATGTGACGGCAGATAAGAACCATTCGGCCCATCTAGTCTGCCCAGTTTTCTAAATACTTTCATTAGTCCCTGGCCTGATCTTATAATTAGGATAGCCTTATGCCTATCCCACGCATGCTTAAACTCCTTTACTGTGTTAACCTCTACCACTTCAGCTGGAAGGCTATTCCATGCATCCACTGCCCTCTCAGTAAAGTAATACTTCCTGATATTATTTTTAAACCTTCGTCCCTCTAATTTAAGACTATGTCCTCTTGTTGTGGTAGTTTTTCTTCTTTTAAATATAGTCTCCTCCTTTACTGTGTTGATTCCCTTTATGTATTTAAATGTTTCTATCATATTCCCCCTGTCTCATCTTTCCTCCAAGCTATACATGTTAAGATCCTTTAACCTTTCCTGGAAAGTTTTATCCTGCAATCCATGAACCAGTTTAGTAGCCCTTCTTTGAACTCTCTCTAAAGTATCAATATCCTTCTGAAGATATGGTCTCCAGTACTGTGTACAGTACTCCAAGTGAGGTCTCACCAGTGTTCTGTACAATGGCATGAGCACTTCCCTCTTTCTACTGCTAATACCTCTCCCTATACAACCAAGCATTCTGCTAGCATTTCCTGCTGCTCTATTAAATTGTCTGCCTACCTTTAAGTCCTCAGAAATAATCATATCTAAATCCCTTTCCTCAGATGTTGAGGTTAGGACTCTATCAAATATTCTGTACTCTGCCCTTGGGTTTTTACGTCCAAGATGCATTATCTTGCACTTATCCACATTAAATGTCAGTTGCCACAACTCTGACCATTTTTCTAGTTTACCTAAATCACTTGCCATTTGGCTTATCCCTCCTGGAACATCAACCCTGTTACATATCTTAGTATCATCCGCAAAAAGACACACCTTACCATCAAGGCCTTCTGCAATATCACTAATAAAAATATTAAAGAGAATGGGTCCAAGTACAGATCCCTGAGGTACCCCACTGGTGACAAGCCCAAGCTTCGAATATACTCCATTGACTACAACCCTCTGTTGCCTGTCACTCAGCCACTGCCTTACCCATTCAACAATATTGGAATCCAAACTCAAAGATTGCAGTTTATTGATAAGCCTTCTATGTGCAACAGTGTCAAAAGCCTTACTGAAATCTAGATAAGCAATGCCTACTGCACCACCCTGATCTATAATTTTAGTTACCCAATCAAAATAATCAATAAGATTAGTTTTGCATGATCTCCCTGAAGTAAACCCATGTTGTCTCTGATCTTGAAATCCATGTGTTTTTAGATGTTCAACAATCCTATCCTTTAACATGGTTTCCATCACTTTCCCCACTACTGAAGTAAGGCTTACTGGCCTATAGTTGCCCGACTCCTCCCTATTACCTATCTTGTGAATGGGCACAACATTCGCTAACTTCCAATCTTCTGGGACTGCTCCTGTTAACAATGATTGGTTAAATAAATCTCTTAATGGTTTTGCTAGTACACCACTAAGCTCTTTTAATAGCTTTGGGTGTATTCCATCAGGTCCCATTGACTTATTTGTCTTTACTTTTGACAGTTGAAATATAACCTCTTCCTCTGTAAACTCACGTGTAATAAATTACTAATTTATCCTTTTTTTTTTAACGGAGGTCCCTTTCCTTCATTTTCAGCTGTAAATACCGAACAAAAATATTCATTGAGGCAGTGTCAGGGTACCTGTAGTCTCCACCTCAGAGGAGGTGAGAGACTTAGACCTTTATCCTTCCAGAGGGACTGTTTCTCCCGTTCCTCGCGGTCCTTCCGGCCACTTACACGCCGGCCGCGAGGGATCCACTTCCTTTTGTAACACGACGCTCAGTAGTCGACGTCATGACGCCAACCCGGACCGACCTGTCAGTCAATTGTCTAAAGACTAATCAGGACTCGTCGGAGTCGTGATTACTCTCTAGAGCCAGGGTATTTAATAGAGCTTCCCGCATTTGCTCATTGCCCTGTCGTGGTTCTAGCCTGTCTAGTCACTCAGTGCTCTTGTATTCTAGTTATCTCTTTGGTTCCGACCCGGCTTGTTGTACTACCCTGCTTATCTCTGTTACCCTTTGACTCGGCTTGTCTCTCGCTTACCTGTCTTCTCCTTCCCTCGACCTCGGCTTGTCTCTGACCATTGTCTACTATCTCCGTACGTTAGTCCGGCCATTCTAAGGTCCGGTATACGTATCTGTCTACTGTTTGTACTCTGCGTGTTGGATCCCTGTCCCGATCCTGACAGGCAGTCAGCTAGACCTTTATCCTCATCTACATACCTTCCTTCTTTTGTTTTTAATCTAACTAATCCTTGTTTTACTTTTCTTTTCTCATTTATGTATCTAAAAAAAGTTTTGTCCCCCTTTTTTACTGACTGTGCTATTTTCTCTTCTGTGTGTGATTTGGAAACTCTTATAACTTGCTTAGCCTCTTTCTGCCTAATCTTATAGGTCATTCTGTCTTCCTCACTCTGTGTTTTTTTTTATAATTACTAAATGCAAACTTTTTGTTTTTTACTATTTTGGCCACATCTGCGGAGTACCACAGTGGTTTCTTGAATTTTTTGCTTTTACTGACAAACCTAATGCAATTTTCTGTTGCCTTCAGTAGTGCAGCTTTTAAATAATCCCATTTCTTTTGGACTCCATTTAAGTTGCTCCAGTCTGATAATGACTCCTTTACACATATTCTAATTTTAGAAAAGTCTGTTTTTCTAGAGTCTAAAACTTTTGTTTTTGTGTGGTGTGACTCAGTCACTGTTCTTATATTAAACCTCACTGACTGATGATCACTGGATCCTAAACTTTCACCTACAGTAATATCTGATACCAAATCTCCATTTGTTAACACTAAATCTAGTATGGCCTCTTTACGAGTTGGCTCCTCAACGACTTGTTTTAGAGACAATCCCAGTAGGGAGTTTAGAATATGTGTGCTTGCCCCTTCATTGTCATTTTAGCTATTTCTTCAACTAGTAGATTATCTAACTCTTCAATTTGTCCTGGGGGCCTAAATCACACCTACACAAATTACTGTGTGATTACCAAATTCTAACGTTACCCAAATGGACTCTATGTTCGTCTCACTAACCTTTATTAGGCTAGATTTTATGCTATCCTTCACATACAGGGCCACCCCTCCCCCTTTCTTGCCTTCCCTGTCTTTTCTATATAAAGAGTACCCTGGTATTGCTATGTCCCAGTCATTGTCATGTCATTGAAGGTCTCTTCCTCCACCCACCCAGCCCAACATCAAGGGTCCCCGAAAGGTGACAACAAGCCCCCTGGGACGCCTGCTGTGTTTGGTCTTCCACCTCCTCAAAGCCACCTTCCTCCTCTGACTCCTCTTCTTCAGACTCCTCTTTCTGCGTTGCCTCTCTCTGCATTATTATAAGGTGTGTTAAGTAGTACTATTCCTATCAGTTTAATCCCTGTTACGTCCCCTATCAGGGGACGTGTATATGGCATTGATTTTAGGAACCGGGAGATGGAAAAAGATGCTTGGTCGGTCCTCCTACTTCAAATTTGGGGCACTGCGCGTGTAATCTAATGTGCCACCAGATAGGAGTGGTGTGTTAAGTAGTACTATTCTTATCAGTCTAATCCCTGTTACGTCCCCTATCAGGGGACGTGTATATGGCATCGATTTTAGGAACCGGGAGATGGAAAAAGATGCTTGGTTGGTCCTCCTACTTCAAATTTGGGGCACTGCGCTTGCAATCTAATGTGCCACCAGATAGGAGTGGTGTGTTAAGTAGTACTATTCTTATCAGTTTAATCCCTGTTACGTCCCCCTCATCAGGCCTTTTTTAGTCGAATGTATCGCCCACTGTCAGTCCTTTCAGGATCCATCCCTCATTCATCTTAATAAAGGTGAGGTAATCTAGACTTTTTTGACCTAGGCGACTTCTCTTCTCAGTGACAATACCTCCTGCTGCACTGAAGGTTCTTTCTGACAGGACACTTGAAGCGGGGAAGGCCAGAAGTTCTATCGCAAATTGGGATAGCACAGGCCACAGGTCAAGCCTGCACACCCAGTAGTCAAGGGGTTCATCGCTCCTCAGAGTGTCGATATCTGCAGTTAAGGCGAGGTAGTCTGCTACCTGTCGGTCGAGTCATTCTCTGAGGGTGGACCCCGAAGGGCTGTGGCGATGCGTACGACTTAAAAAGCTCTTCATGTCCTCCATCAACAACACGTCTGTAAAGCGTCCTGTCCTTGCCAGCGTGGTCGTGGGAGGAGGAGGATTACTTTCACCTCTTCCCCTGTTAGATTCCCGTTGTGCTGTGACATCACCCTTATACACTGTGTAAAGCATACTTTTTAATTTATTTTGGAACTGCTGCATCCTTTCCGACTTGCGGTAATTCAGTAACATTTCAGGCACTTTCTGCTTATACCGGGGGTCTAGTAGCATGGACACCCAGTACAGGTCATTCTCCTTCAGCCGTTTTATACAAGGGTCCCTCAACAGGCACGGCAGCATGAAAGATCCCATTTGCACAAGGTTGGATGCCGAGCTACTCATGTCCCGTTCCTCGTCCTCAGTGATCTCACTGAAGGTATGTTCTTCCCACCAGCCACGTACAACACCACGGGTACCAGATAGGTGACAACGAGCACCCTGGGATGCCTGTTGTGGTTGGTCCATCTCCTTCTCCTCAAAGCCACATTCCTCCTCTGACTCCTCTTCCTCACAATCCTCTTCCAGCGTTGCCGCAGGTCCAGCAAGCGATGCTGATAAGGCTGTTTCTGGTGGTGATGGTGACCACAACTCTTCCTCTTCACACTCATCTACGGCCTGATCCAGCACTCTTTGCAGGGCACGCTCCAGGAAGAAAACAAACAGTATGATGTCACTGATGGTGCCTTCGGTGCGACTGACTAGGTTTGTCACCTCCTCAAAAGGACGCATGAGCCTACAGGCATTGCGCATGAGCGTCCAGTAACGTGGCAAAAAAATTCCCAGCTCCGCAGAGGCTGTCCTAGCACCACGGTCATACAAATAGTCGTTAACGGCTTTTTCTTGTTGTAGCAGGCGGTTGGACATTAGAAGTGTTGAATTCCAACGTGTCGGGCTGTCGCAAATCAAGCGCGTCACTGGCATGTTGTTTTGCCGCTGGATATCTGAAAAGTGCGCCATGGCCTTGTAGGAACGCCTGAAATGGCCACACACCTTCCTGGCCTGCTTCAGGACGTCCTGTAAGCCTGGATACTTATGCACAAAGCGTTGTACGATCAGATGCCATGCACGGCACATGTGTCAACTTGCCCAAATTCAATGCCGCCAACAAATTTCTTCCATTGTCACAAACCACTTTGCCGATCTCCAGTTGGTGCGGAGTCAGCCACTGATCCACCTGTGCGTTCAGGGTGGACAGGAGTGCTGGTCCGGTGTGACTCTCTGCTTTCTGTCAAGTCAACCCCAAGACGGCATGACACTGCCGTATCCGGGATGTGGAATAGCACCTGGGAGCTGGGGGGGTGCCGTTGATGTGGAGCAAGACGCAGCAGCAGAAGAGGACTCAGCCAAGGAGGTTATGGAAGAGGATGGTGTAGGAGGAGTAGAGGAGGTGGCAGCAGGCCTGCTTGCAAGTCGTGGCGGTGTCACCAACTCCTCTGCAGAGCCACGCATTCCATGCTTGGCAGCCGTCAGCTGGTTTACCCAATGCACAGTGTAGGTGATATACCTGCCATGACCATGCTTTGCAGACCAGGTATCAGTGGTCAGATGGACCTTTGCCCCAACACTGTGTGCCAGACATGCCATTACTTCCTTTTGCACAATCGAGTACAGGTTGGGGATTGCCTTTTGTGCAAAGAAGTTTCAGCCGGGTACCTTCCACTGCGGTGTCCCAATAGCTACAAATTTTTGGAACGCCTCAGACTCCACCAGCTTGTATGGTAAAAGCTGGCGGGCTAAGACTTCAGACAAGCCAGCTGTCAGATGCCGGGCAAGGAGGTGACTTTGTGACATTTGCTTCTTACGCTCAAACATGTCCTTCACACACCTGACTGTGGGCAGATGAGCAGGAACTGCTCAAGGCGAGAGACGGAGTGGCGGATGGTTGAGAGGGGGCAAGGAGGACAGCAGTGGTTGACGTGGCTGAAGATACTGGACCAGGAGGAGGATGGCGGCTTTGAGTTTGTGTGCTACTTGTGCTCATGTGTTGATCCCATAGGTGTTTGTGATGTGCGATCATGTGCCTTCGCAAAGCAGTTGTACCTAGGTGGGTGTTGGACTTCCCACGACTCAGTTTCTTTTGGCACAGGTTGCAAATGGCATCGCTGTTGTCAGAGGCAGACACACAAAAAAATGCCACACTGCTGAGCTCTGAAATGACGGCATTCTGGTGGTGGCAACAGCATGCGTTGATTGGCGTGCTGTCTGGCTGACCCCGGGTGCCGATGCATGCTGTCTGACTGTGCCACTAGCTCCTTGCGATGACCTCCCCCTGCTTCCAACTCGTCTCCTCCTCCTCTCTGTCTCCCCATTTGAACTTTCCCCCTCTTCTTCTTCTCCTCTTCTAGCGGGCACCCACGTGACATCCACGGACGCATCATCACCATCAACCGCTTCACTTGTATCTGACAACTCAGCAAAGGAAGCAGCAGCGGGTACAACATCATCATCATCACACCGTACGTCCATGTGTGTAATGCTGCCTGACTGAGACATATTCCTGTTATCTACATACTCTGGCAATAATTCTTGCGCATCACTCATTTCTACCAACTGATGTGTAAATAACTCCTCTGACATATCAAGTGAAGCGGCTGTGGTGCTAGTGTTGGTGGTGGCGGCAGGCGGGTGAGTGGTAATTTGAGAGGTGCCCGAAGCTAAGCTGGAGGAGGATGGTGCGTCAAGGTTCCGAGCGGAAGCTGTAGAAGATTGGGTGTCCTGTGTTAGCCAGTCAACTATGTCCTCAGAACTTTTCAAGTTCAGGGTACGTGGTTCTGAACACTGGGCATTATTCTAGGGCCAAAGGGAATCACAGCACCACGACCACGACGGCCCCTGCGGTGTGGCCTGCCTCTGCCTGTCATTTTTTTTTCGATTAGTGGTACTATGCGTGCAAGCTACTGTGACAACAGATATGAGTGGCACTGTGCACTGGCAGAAGTTGGCAGAGTAGACGCTGTACGCCTGACACACACGCTTGCAGACAACTAACTGCTATTCAATCTATTACTGTTACAAATCGCTATTTGTAACTGGCCCTTTAAATGGAAAATTGCCCTGCTTCCCTGGATTGTGGAGAAGCCTATTTTCCAGCCTCCTTCCTCATGACTATGGCCCCTGGAAGAATGTGCCCCTGAAAACTTATTAACTTTTATTGGGTGTGTATGGCCCTTTAAGAACCGTCTGGGGACATATTGTGACTTTGCTGAACAATACCCCTTTAAGACTATGTCCCCAGACCTGTAAAATAACTTGCCCCTGGCTCTCTCCCACTTGGTTCAGTTAGTAGGGCTTACTGAACCAAGTATTACACAGGCGGACCACCCAGAAGTTAAAGTGTGCAGGCAATTTACCTCCCAGGCTGTGAGGTTACTGGAGGTTAATTGCACGTGGCGGCGGCCATCTTTGTTCAGTCGAACGCGGTCAGCGGTGTATGCTAAAGATTCTGTGGAACTGAAATCGGCTACACATTTTACCGAACACCGCTGACCCTTACCTTCTCCTACACTTCGTTTTTCAGCTCCAGAGACTAAGTCCCATTCGAAATGGGACTTAGTCGTTTTTTCGCATGAAATTGACCGACCGCACAGCCCAAATCTATGGAACTGTTTTGGGCAGGAAATTGTGCTTGCGGTCAGTCATAAAGGGACCTCCAGCTAACTTTTGATCCACTGGGGGGATTTGGCTGATTTTTGGAAGTGTTCATGTTTGAAGTGTGCTGAGTTTAAATATGTATTTTTTTATGGAGATTGAATGTATAGTTTTAAAGTTACAGTGTATGTGTGAAAACTGTATTTTTACTGTATGCTATAATTATGTTATATGTTTATCTGAGGGGAGGAGACGTGGGGGTGGTACCATGTATATGATTGGTTATTTTCACCCTCCCCCTGGCAGTGTCCTGTGTGTACCTTTTTGTAATAAAAAGCAGGCTGGGTGTCCCAGTCCTCAGTTCTTCTTGACCCTTCAAAACGTAGCCTTGTCTCGTTATTGGAGGGAATTGCTGTATCACACTGGGGATTGCTATGCTCTGCATATTCCCCTGAGCTTAATCCCTTAGCTCTTTTAAGAGCTTGTTCCGGATACGCTCTCCTGGAGGAGAGGTCTTCCCCACACGGTCCTGGAGAACAGAAGCCGATCCAGGGTGGAAGGAAGACGGCGCGGCTCCAGTTAAGCTACGGCGGTTGTGGAGTCTGCGGTGGTTGTGGTGTCGTCTGCAGTGCTTGGAGGCCTCTGAGAGCGCTAGGAGCATCCATCAACGGAGAGTACTCGGTCGGAGTACACGGAGCTCCGTTACAATTACAGTCAATTTTTTTTTTTTTTTTTAAATGTACACTACTGTTACACCAGATATAAGTTGCACTGGTGTGACACTGTGCCCTGGCAGGCCCTGAAACGCACATGTGTGAAGGAAACTGACTGCTATTATTTCACAGTCAAATTTCTAGTTTTTTTTTTTTAAATGTACACTACTGTTACACCAGATATGAGTTGCACTGGTGTGACACTGTGACCTGGCAGGCCCTGAAACGCACACGTGTGAAGGAAACTGACTGCTATTATTTCACAGTCAAATTTCTAGGTGTTTTTTTTTTAAATGTACACTACTGTTACACCAGATATGAGTTGCACTGGTGTGACACTGTGCCCTGGCAGGCCCTGAAACGCACACGTGTGAAGGAAACTGACTGCTATTATATTACAGTAAAAAAAAAAAAAAAAAGCAGACTGATGTTCTAGCCCTAAAAAGGGCTTTTTGGGGTGCTGTCCTTACAGCAGAGATCAGATGAGTCCTTCAGGACTGTAGTGGACACTGAATAGCCTAGCTATCGATTTCCCTATTAAATCAGCAGCAGCACACTGTCCCTCCTCTCACTAAGAATGCAGCTTCAGAATGAATCTAAAATGGATGCTGTCCAGGAAGGGAGGTTCTGCTGCTGATTGGCTGGAATGTGTCTGCTGACTGTGAGGTACAGGGTCAAAGTTTACTCAATGATGACGAATAGGGGCGGACCGAACATTGCATATGTTCGCCATCCGTGGCGAACGCAAACAAGCTATGTTCGCCAGGAACTATTCGCCACGAACCGTTCGGGACATCAATAGAACTGAAGCTTTTAATCAAACACTCTGCTTTTATGCCCATTTTACAAACATAGTACCGCCCACAGGGTTTTGTAAAACAACCAATAAAATATGTACAATACAATAAAACACTCCCAGCAATTACACACAAACACTCCCCTCTGCCTGTGATATAATTACTGAACACAATGGGTTAAAGTAATTATCACAGGCAGGAAAAATATACTTTTTACACATACACTGTATCTTTAAAAATATACATTCAATCTTCATAAATTACATATTCGAACTCAACACACTTTAATTACAAACATATCCACAATTCAGCCAATTCCATCCAGGGGTTTTAAATATTAGCTGGAAGTCCCTTATTGACCGACCACACGCACGCACATTTTCATGCCCAAAACAGTTCCAGAGATTCAGGTTGTGCGGCCGGTCTATTTCCCATGTTAAATTCAGTTCAAATAGACGAACGTCAACCATTCGAATTGTCAAATTAACTGTCGAACGGTGTTCAAACTGTCGAATGGCGTTCGAATTGTCGAATGCATTAAAGTCTGGAGAAGTTAAAACTTCCGCTGAAATAAAGATGGCCGCCGCCACGTGTTCGTTTGCACGAACTGCGGCCACCCAGCGGTCGGCAATTCACCTAGAGCAGGCTCCCAGCCTGGAAGGTAAATTGCCTGCACAGTTCCACTTCTGGGTGGTCTGCCTGTGTGGTGCTTGCTTCAGTAAGCTGTCAGGGACCAGGAACCAGACAGAGACAGAACTAGATGCAAAAACACCTTTATTAATAAATAACAAATAAATAACCAAAAGCAAAGTCCAGGAATCAAGCAGGGGTCAGTCACCAGAGCGGGTAGTCAGACAAGCCAGGATCAGGAGCACGGAGAGCAGCGGAGTCAGGAACAAGGCCGGAGTCAGGAACCAGGAACAAACAGGAAACACAGGAAGAAGGATACTTCTGGGGAACAGGAAACCACACAAGGGCAAGGAGGTTCTGGGATTTGCTGCTTAAATAGGCAGAACTGATTAGCAGCAGGGTTCATTACTACTCTCAGGCGAGTAACCGTGGCAACATGCTGAAGGAGCTGATAGTAATTGCAGCTGAAAACTCAGTCACTGAAACAGAAAGGGTTGCTGTTTTAAAAAGAGCAAAGAAACCCTGACAGTACCTCCCCCTCAACGACTCCCCCCATCTCTGCTGGTGGGTCCGGGCTTTATGGGGAAGCGGGCGTGATAGGAACGAAGGAGGGATGGTGCATGGACATCAGAGGCTGGAACCCAGGAGCGTTCCTCTGGACCGTACCCTTTCCAGTGCACCAAGTATTGGATCTATCCTCTGAAGACTCGTGAGTCAATGATGCTGCATATTTCATATTCCTCATGATTGTCAACCGGAACAGGACGTGGACGTGGCACTGAGGTGGTAATGATTACAAACCAACGGTTTCAAGAGGGAAACATGGAATACATTTGAGATGCGCATGTTAGCAGGAAGGTCAAGTGTGTAAGCTACAGGGTTAACCCTTCGAAGTAAACGAAATGGCCCAACGTATCGGGGTGCCAGTTTTTGTGAGGGAACACGGAGGCGTAGGTTGCGAGAAGACAGCCAGACCCTCTCTCCGACCTGATAGGTAGGTGCAGGAAGGCGTCTGTGGTCGGCCTGGAGTTTGTAGTTCTGCATTGCGCATTGCAAAGAGTTCTGTACCTGCACCCAAGTGGAACGGAGTTCCCTGAGATGTTCCTCCAATGCCGGTATCCCCTGTGGCAAGAACGTATCAGACAACATGGACGGTTGAAACCCGTAGTTCACCAAGAATGGGGATAGTCGGGAAGAGGCATTAATCGCACTATTGTGGGCAAACTCCGCCCAGGGGGGTAGCAGATCAGACCAGTTGTTCTGGTGGTCAGAAATGTAGCAACGCAGAAACTGTTCCAGTGTTTCTTTAGCTCATTCCGCCATTGGATTGTGGGGGGTAGGCCGAGGAAAAGGAAAGCTGAATTCCCATTTGTATATAAAAAGCTCTAAAATCTGGACACGAACTGGCTACCCCTATCTGAGATTATCACTTTGGGTAACCCATGCAAACGAAAGACCTCCCGAGCACAAATTGTTGCAAGTTCCTGGGAAGTTGGTAGTTTTTTCAAGGGAACGCAATGCGACATCTTCGAGAATCGGTCAACAACCATGAGAACGACTGTATTGCCACAGGAGACCGGAAGATCTACGATAAAATCCATGGACAAGTGGGTCCAGGGTCATTCACCATTAGGTATGGTTTGCAGGAGACCCACTGGAGGGCATTGTGGGGTTTTATTTTGAGCGCACACAGGACAGGCAGCTACAAAAGCGGTGACATCCGAACGGAGACTAGGCCACCAAAATTGCCGGGAGACGGACCAGATTAACAGTTTTTTGTCTGGATGTCCAGCTGCTTTGGGGTCGTGGTATGTAATTAATAGTTTAGTACGGAGATTAATAGGTACAAAACAACGGCCATTAGGTTTCTCTGGAGGAGCATTAATTTGTGCAGCCAGAATCTCCTCGCCTAGGGGTGAGGTGAGGTTAGTACGGATGGTGGCCAGTATATGGTCTGGAGGAATCACAGGAGTTATCTCCTCTCCAGATGGAGGGGAGAACTGTTGAGACAAGGCCTCAGCCTGAATGTTTTTAGTACCGGGCAAGTCAGAAACCACATAATTGAATCTTGATAGGAAGAGAGCCCATCTAGCTTGCCTGGGGGAAAGCCGCTTAGCTTCGGAAAGATATGTAAGATTCTTGTGGTCTGTGAGGATGAGGATTGGCACTGAAGTACCCTCAAGAAGGTGCCTCCATTCTTTGAGAGCTAAAATTATGACTAGAAGTTCTCTATCACCAATCTGGTAATTGCATTCCGCCAGGTTCAATTTCCTCGAGAAATACCCGCACGGATGCCTGGAGCTCTCTGGGTTAGGACGTTGAGACAGGAGGGCGCCTACTCCTGTCTCAGACGCATCGACTTCAAGAATGAATGGTAAGGCAGGGTTAGGGTGTGCCAGTATAGGAGCAGCAGCAAAGGCGACTTTGAGAGACTCAAAGGCAGTAATGGCTTCCTGTGACCAATGCTGTGGATCAGCATCTTTCCTGGTCATATCCGTGAGAGGTATAACCAAGGAAGAAAAGTTGCGTATGAACTTCCGATAATTGGCGAAGCCAAAAAAAAAGTTGTATAGAGCGAAGACCCGTAGGTCGAGGCCATTTTAGTACAGCCAAAAGTTTCTCTGGATCCATAGAGAATCCAGCATCTGAGATAACATAGCCCAAGAATGTGACCTGTTTGCAGTTAAACTCACATTTCTCCAATTTACAGAATAGATTATTTTCTCTAAGTCTCTGTAGAACACGAGAAACGTATGCGTGATGGTTCTCGAGAGATGTGGAATGGATAAGAATATCGTCCAGATAAACCACCACACATTGCTTCAGCATATCTCGCAGGACATCATTTATAAATTCCTGGAAAACCGCCGGAGCATTGCAAAGACCAAAGGACATTACTAGGTATTCGTAATGACCGCTCCTGGTGTTAAATGCGGTTTTCCATTCGTGGTCCTCTTTTATCCGGACGAGATTATATACCCCTCTCAGATCAAGTTTAGTGAAGACCGTTGCTCCCTTGAGGCAGTCAAATAGCTCAGTGATCAACGGAATGGGGTAGGCATTCTTAATAGTAATGCGATTGAGACTCAACTCTCAACTCGCCATTTTTCTTTTTCATGAAGAAAAAGCCGGCCCCGGCAGGAGAAGATGACTTCCGAATGAATCCCTTAGACAATGCATCGGTAACATACTCCTCCATGGCTCGATTCTCTGCTACAGACAGTGGGTAAATCCAGCCACGGGGAGGAATGGCACCAGGTTGGAGTTTGATACCACAGTTATACGGACGGTGTGGCGGCAGAATGCTGACTTGACCTTTGTCAAATACATCTTGGAATTCTTGGTACTCAGCGTAAGGAAGAGGCAGAACATGTGCCCAAAACTTTGACCGGTTTCTGGAGACAGGAAAATGTGCATTGCTGGGACCAAGATAATATCTCAGCTTTGCGCAAATCAATTGTGGGGTTATGCTTCTGTAACCAAGGGTATCCCAAAACAACCTGGTAATATGGAGAGGAAATGACCTGGAATTGGATCGTCTCGAGCCCCTACAGTCAGAGATATGGGCACGGTTTCCTGGGTCACGTGTGTTGGCTGTATTGGTCTGCCATCGATGGCTTTGAAGGCTAGTGGAGAGTTGCGAGGCTGTAAGGGTATAGAGTGCTTTGATGCAAATGCACAATCTATAAACAAGCCTGCGGCCCCAGAATCAAGCAATGCCCAGGTTTTAATGGATGAATCAGGCCAGGAGAGGATAGGCACCAAGGGTTTGTCCTCATATATCTCTGGGTCTGCAGAAAGACCACCCAAGATCTGCCCCTGACAGTATCTTGGGTGCGGGCCCTTTGCCGGATGAATCGGGCAAAACTAGCATGTGACCGTGGTGTCCGCAGTATAGGCACAGACCCTCACTCCTCCTAAAGGCTTTCTCCTCGACTGAGAGGCGTGAGAAGCCTAACCGCCTTGGCTCCACACTGACAGAGGACTCAGGACCAGGAGGCATGGGAGGTGAGGGAGGTTTGGGTGGGCAAGAAAAGCTTGGTGCCAAATATACAGGAGGCCTCCGCAGGCGCTCCCTGGATGAGGATCTCTCTCGGAGTCTGATGTCAATGAGGGTGACAAATGATATCAGTTCCTCGAGATCTTTAGGTAATTCTCTGGCTGCAATCTCATTTTTAATCACATCGGAGAGCCCCTGTGCAAAGCAGCCACGAAAGTCTTGTTTTTCCAGCCACCCTCTGCTGCCATGGTACGGAATTCACTGGCATACTCGACAATAGTTTTTGTGCCCTGAGCATTAGACATGAGTAGTTTGGCAGTAGGGGTGGAGTGAGCTGGAATATCAAAAACCCTTGTGACAAACTGCCATTTGCCACTGGGCATTGTAGAAAACTTATGGCTAGCCTCCTGCCCTACGACTATGGCCCCGGGACATATTGCACTTTAAAAACTATATCTGGGCATAATGGATTTGTGTATACTGCTCCTGGCCCTTTAAATACTTGGGAGCAGTGTTCCAACTTTTTAACTGGCACTTCGAATGCAGTCGAAGTGCCGAAGCCGGCGAAGTGCCGAAGCCGTCGAAGTGGCCGCCATTACAGTCGAACACGTGGCGGCGGCCATTTTAATGCAGTCGAACGCGGTCAGCGGTGACCTGTACCTTCCCCTATCCTTCGACACCACAGCTGGAGACTAAGTCCCGTTCGAACGGGACTTTGTCATCTTTTCATGGGAAATAGATCACCACTCGACTAGCGACCACCGCGGAAGTTTTAACCGCGTTTTACTTCGACACTTCGACAAAAGTCGAAGTGCGTTCGACTATTCGAACACCGCCTTCGGATGGGACTTTACCGATTTTCAGGACAGAAATAGACCGACCACACAGCCTGAATCTGTGGAACTGTTTTTGGGCATGCAAACACGCATGCGGTCGGTCCAAAGAGACTTTTTAATATTTCTGGACCCACTGGACGGATTCTCACGAATTTTGAATATGTTGTTCCACAATTTATGTTGTTCATAAAAATTTAAGTTTTATTCATATACTATGTAAAATGGGAAAGTTATAAAAGTGCATAAAAATTTATAAGTTTTAGCTGAAAGATAATTGAGTAGATATAGTAGGTAACTCAATTATCTCCCAAGCAGAGGGGAGGGAACCTGTGGGCTGTACTATTCTGTTATTGGTTGTTTTAAACCTCCCCCTGGGTGTGGTCTGTTTGTACCTGACTGTAATAAAAACCAGGCTGGGTGTGCCAGCACCTCAGTTCTTCTTGACCCTTCAAAACGTAGCCTCGTCTCGTTCTTGGAAGGGGATTATTTGGAGATATTACTCTGCTCTTTTTCAGCTGAACCTGACTCTCCCTCTGGATATCGTGGATGGGATTATACCAGCTTCACTTCTCTACAGCAGCTTGCAGGGAAAAGGACGTCTCCAACGGCAGATACCCTCTCACTACCTGGGTAGCCGTTACAACCCTTTTAACCCCTTAAGGACCAAACTTCTGGAATAAAAGGGAATCATGACATGTCACACATGTCATGTGTCCTTAAGGGGTTAAAGGACGCAACAAATTCAGGGTAATTGTAAATGATAGGCCTCTCTGCCTCCCAGAGAGGTTTTGCCCAAGCTAGGGCTTTTTCAGACAGCAAAGAAATCATGAAGTGGACTTTGTCGCTCTCTGTAGGAAATGCCTGGGACCGCATTTCAAGGTATCCTTTAACCTGATTCATAAATTCTTTTCACTAAGCTGGGTTGCCCCCAAAATACTGAGGGAGCAGGACAGACCCAGTCATTCCTCTAGCCGCAACAGGTTTGGAGGCTCCAACCGGTGCTAGAACAGGAAGTGAGGCAGAGGCGACCGCAATCGCAGGCTGGCCGGGTGCTGGATCCAGATGGGCATACTGGTCCAAATGGTGGTTCTGCTGGTCCCACCGGGTAAATAGGTTAGGTATAGGTGTATCACCTGTACCATCTGTATTCATGGCCCTTGTGTAATGTCAGGAACCAGACAGAGACAGAACTAGATGCAAAAACACCTTTATTAATAAATAACAAATAAATAACCAAAATCAAAGTCCAGGAATCAAGCAGGGGTCAGTCACCAGAGCGGGTAGTCAGACAAGCCAGGATCAAGAGCACGGAGAGCAGCGGAGTCAGGAACCAGGAACAAACAGGAAACACAGGAGCAAGGCGACTTCTGGGGAAAAGGAAACCACGCAAGGGCAAGGAGGTTCTGGGATTTGCTGCTTAAATAGGCAGAACTGATTAGCAGCAGGGTTGATTACTACTCTCAGGTGAGTAACCGTGGCAACATGCTGAAGGAGCTGATAGTAATTGCAGCTGAAAACTCAGTCACTGAAACAGAAAGGGTTGCTGTTTAAAACAGCAAAGAAACCCTGACATAAGCCCCATTTACTGAACCAAGTGGAAGAAAGCCAGGAACACAGCATATTAACAGTCTGGGGACACTGGGGACAAAGTCTTAAAGGGGCATTGTTCCAAATAAGTCTGGGGACACTGAGGACACCGTCTTAAAGGGGCATTGTTCCCAAAAGTCACAGTATGTCCCCAGATGGTTCTTAAAGGGCCAGCAGCAGCACAATAAAATACAATATGCCCAAATACTGTATTTAAAGGGCCAAATCTCCCAGGGGCCATAGTCAGCAGGCAGGAGGCGGGCAAACAGGTTTCTCCAATGCCCATTGGCGAGGTTGGTTTTGCCACACCGGCTACCCAGCATCCCTGTACCCACCTACCTGACCAATATTCTTGAGGTTTCTTCTAAGTTCCTGGATGTCCCAGAATAAGAACACCGCAGGTTTTCCAAACTCAGTCCTCTCCTGAAAGGCTTCTTACAATAGGCCAGGACCATCATAGTCCTCAGCCTCTGAAGGGTCATCATTGGCTATCTGGACTACATAAGGCATGGTAACAATTGTCCACCCATAAATCCCTCCAGACCAGCCTCTCAAGCTCCCAGTCCTTCAGGGGTTGCTCTCCCAGAAAGGTATTCACAGATCCATTTGATCCTGAAGTCACTGTTCTGGAGTTGGGAGGGATTCTCTCCAGACTACCTTAAGGACCTTGTCCCAGAGTTCTTTTGAATCTGGTCCCTAACATCCAGCTGACCATTTCCAAAGACAGTGCCATCATCACTGCAAGGTCCAGCACCTAGATTTCTGCACTCCTCCATCTGCCACTGCTCAGGTCTGGCTGGCAAGGCAGATCTGCCTCTCCAAACCAGTTGCACCATCTCTGCTGATTGATTGGCTCAAAAGAAAGCCAATGCCTCTGACATGCTCCTCTGGAACACATCCCTGTACAAGGATGCTGCATAAGTGCTATCCATCTAGTGGTGTTTTCAATGTTTCCCCTGTGGAATATGGACTATTATTATTTAATGTACAATATATACAATTTAGCATAGCTTGCAGACTCTTGACATTCTACAAAGTTAGCCCAGCAATGGAATGGTTAAAGGCTTAAGTTAGCAAAAAACACATGTGCCTGTCATTTAAAATGTAAACAACACATAGGACAAAGACATAGGTTTCCTGTCAATCAACGAGTCAACAAGACATCTTTAAAATCCTACTTTTACATTTTTTGAGCTAGTTATAGGACAGTGCTTAGTAAAGTATCTGCTGATGCAACTATTCAATACATTACACCATAGAAGGGAACAAGTTATGTGATTTTTTGAGATAAGGAAAATGTATATTATTATTATTATTATTATTATTATTATTATTATTATTATTATATTTATATAGCGCCAACAAGTTCCATAGCGCTTTACAATGGGTGGACTAACAAACATGTATTTATAACCAGACAAGTTTGACAGACAGAAACAGAGGGGTAAAGGGCCCTACTCAATGACACAAAAGGTAAGGGAAGTATTAGGGAAGTAGATTGGAGTAGATTGGAATAGTATTCAGACTTGTGTGTTTTTTTTTTGGAGCCCATAACAGTTTAATTGATATGCTTTTGTGAAAAAGTTTTCAATGATTTTTTAAAGGAGTGGAGACTGGGTGAGCATTTAACAGAAAAGAGAAGGGAGTTCCACAGGAACAGGGCAGCCTTAGAGACGTCTTCAATGTGAGTATCAGAGATGGGGGTACGAACAGAGGATAGTGTAGGGGCCTAAATGGGACATACTTGTGTATTAGGGATGATAGATCGGTGGGAGAAGCATTACGTAGAGATTTCAAAGCAAGAAACAGAATTTTATATTGAGCCATATATCTTACGGGAAGCCAATGTATGGACTGAACCTTGGGGTACACCAACAGAGAGAGAAATGCTAAAATAGTGCTGTGTGAGGTAGGGGCTCTTTTCATCTAAATCCGTCCCTGAGCGGAACACATCGCTTCTGATTCTGCCTGAGTCTGTGAGTAAGCAGTTGTACACAAAAGGTAAGGGAAGTATTAGGGAAGTAGATTGGAGTAGATTGGAATAGTATTCAGACTAAAACCGATTGTCCTGATATGCCAAGTTTCTGCCTTTAAAACTGTCCTGATATGCCAAGTTTCTGCCTCTAAAACTGCCATGATATTGATACCGGAGAAACTGACGGAAGCCAAGCACAGAGAGATGGACACAGGTTTCTTCAGGAAGGAAGAGATTCTTTATTGGATCACCGATCGGGACTCAGAGGGACTAACGTCACCAAAATACAGCAAGTTCTGAGCCCCGGACAATAGTGCAGGCTCCTTATATAGGCACATAACTCCTCCCATATTAAGCTCCACCCGCACATTCTCTTGATCAATCAATACAAATAAGAATTAACTTCCTGCTTGACCGCATGGCTTGTCCAGCACAATGGAGGAGGGGAATACTATATCCTGTATTCTTGCACACGCTCCGTACACTACTGATCGTATCTTGCCTCGTGCAACCAACTGATCGATACGTCAGCATATGCACGTACACATGCCACGTGGTAATCTCGGCCTACTAAATTTATTTATTTTTATAAATTCTTTATTTTGAAAGATTTTTGTTTTATGGGGTGGGGGTACAGAAAAGAAAACGGGAGGTCAAAGTTTATAGTACATAATTCACAAAACAAACGAGTGCTTTTTACATTAGGTGAACAGTTCAAGCATGTATATCATTTATCTGTTGGTGGTTTCCACCCGTTTTTTCTATGCATTTTTCCATTTGAGCAGTTTTGTGTGTTTTGTTGGGGTTTCAAGGGTACAGAAAAGAAGCGGGGGGTAAGCGATTGGTTGAGTAAGAGTAAAAGATATACAATTCGTTTACATATAGTCATTTCGTTGATTTATATATATGAACAGTTGCTGAGTTCTGTTTGTTATTGGCAATATTCTTCATGTTAATATTCAGGTCTCAAGTGATGCATCTTGTTCTAGTGGTATGGGTAGGGTACCTGAGACTGAGGGGTATGGGAGAGGATGCCCTGTCCTACTACTGGTTTGCGGTAGAGGAGAGGCTTCGTTTTTTTGTTGTGGTTTCGTGGGGGTTCTGTCGTGCCCCTCGTGTTTGCATACTTAGGTAGTCGGGTCGGTTTGTTGCGGTTCAGGCCCCCCTAGTGTGGGGGGGGGGTAGGGGTGGGTGTTCGTTCGTGTCGTTCTGGCTTGTAGTGTTTGTTTCAGTGTCTGGCGTCCTTCTTACTCTAAGCGATTCGTTGTCTGTTATATGACGTCGGTTTGGGTGCAGTCTGTGTAGCCTTTCTGTGTTGTTTGCGATGTGGTGTGGAGTGCGTATCTCAGGTGTGTTGGTGGTCAAGTGGGCATTTGTAGGTGTTCGTGTGTTCCCTGGGTGCCCAGTGTGTTGCTGTCTCTTGGTTCTGTGGGACCTGTATTTTTGGGTTGGCATTTGGTTTAGGTCTGCGCAGCGGTTTGGGCGGTGGGAGTGTGTGGGAGGTTGAGGGGGGGGGGGTGTGTGGGTGGTCTTCAGGTTCAGGAGGGAGGGGGGTTGGGAGGGTTATGGTCATAGGGTGTGTGTCGTTATTGTGTTTGCGAGGTGTTGTTTTGTGTTGGTGCGTAATGGTGGGCTAGGTTGTTAGTGGGAATGCATAGAACCACGGGTCCCAAATTTTTTTGAAATGTTTAGTTGTGTCGTGAATCAGTGCGGACAATTCGTCCATTTTAATTGTGTCCTTAATTTTCCTCTTCACTGTGTCCAGTGTGGGTGTGTCTAGGCTACCCCATATTTCAGCGATGGCTCTTCTGGTGGCGAGTGCGATTTTGGCTATCAATTTATTTTGGGATCTTGGTGTGTTGGTCATGGGTTTGGATAGGAGCCATATCCATGGGTCGTGTGGGATGTTAGTGTGGAGAATCTGTGAAACCATCGTTTCTATTTGGTTCCATAATTGTGTGGTGTGGGTACATTCCCACCACATGTGTATGTAAGTGCCTCTGTGTCCACAGCCTTTCCAGCATAAGTCATTATCTGACCTGCCCATCTGTTTAAGTTTTAGAGGGGTGACGTACCATCTTAATAACGTCTTGTATGCTTGTTCCTTGTGATTTACACATATGGATATGGAGGCCGTGGCTTCCCATATGTCTGCCCAGTCTGATGGGTCCTCGGCCTGCCCTATATCCCTCTCCCAAGCCGACACGTATGTGAGTGCACCATCCTTAACATTTTGGATTATGTGGGTGTATAGCTTTGAGATTTGTCCTTTATGCGTCGGGTTTTGTAAGCAGTGTTTTTCGAAGGACGTGAGTGGTTTTGTGCCGGCCTGTTTAATTGTTGGTGTTTCGAGGAAGCTTCTAAGTTGTAGGTGGCGGAACATGTCAAAGGTGCGGAATGGTGTGGTTTGCGGAAGATCTGCGAATGGTATCGGTTGTCGGTTTCTGTAGAAGTGGTGTAGTCGTGTGAGGTCGTTTTCTTCGAAGCGGGCGAAGTCTTTTGGTGTCATGCCGGGTGGGAAGTGCGTGTTGCGGAGTATTGGTGTTAGTGGTGAAGGTTGCGATGTCAAGCCGCTTTTGGGGGTTATTTTGTCCCAAACGTTGATCGTGTTGAGGATTGCAGGTGATGTTTGGGGTAGGGGGGGTCTCGCTGCTCTGGGGAGCCATATATACAGTGAGGGAAAGTCTCTTCCAAAGATATCATGCTCTAGGTCTACCCATCGCTTGGTACCGCAGGGGGCGTGCCAAGTTTGTGCTTGCGTTAGCTGAGCTGCCTGATAATAGTGGATGAGATGTGGGAGGCCTAAACCCCCTGCTTTGTTGGGAACGTATAGGGTCTGTCTTTTGATCCTGGTGCGTCTGTTAGCCCAGATGAATTTATCAATGGTGGTTTGTAGTAGTTTGAAATCTGCGTGTTTGATCGGGATTGGTAGGGTTTGGAATAAATATAAAAGTCTTGGTAGGACATTCATCTTAATCGATGTTAGCCTGCCCAGCCATGATATCGGCATGTTTTGCCATTTGTCAATATCTTGTTTGATTTTTTGGATCGTGGGGGCGTAGTTTAGTTCATAGCTGCGAGAGAGGTCGGCTGGTATGGCAATACCTAGGTATTTGATATATGTGGGTGTGAAGTCAAAGGGGTAAATTTGGCGTGTGGCTGTTTTAGTGGGGGTGTCTATGTGGATGGCAAGGACTTCAGTCTTGTCGATGTTTAGTTTGTATCCGGATACTTTGGCGTAGGTTTCTAGGGCTCGGAGGAGTGGCGGGAGGGATGTTATTGGTTCTGTTATTGTGATGAGCAAGTCATCCGCGTATGCAGCCGTTTTATATTCCTCATCGCGGATTCTCTGGCCTTGTATGTTTTCATTTGTTCTAAGTGTTTGCAGGAGTGGCTCTAGGGAGAGCGCGAAGAGGAGTGGGGATAAAGGGCATCCTTGACGTGTGCCGTTATATATTGTGAAGGAAGGGGGGTGTGTTAATGGTAGTAGGAGATAGGCTTGTGGGGTGGCGTATAGTACTTGAAGAGCAGTTATGAATGTTTGTGGGAATCCGAATTTAAGTAGGATAGCGAATAGGAAGGGCCATAACAGTCTGTCAAAGGCTTTTTCTGCGTCAAGTGATAGAAAGAGGGTTGGTATGTGTCTAGTATGTGCCGTCCAGATGAGGTCGTATGTCCGTCTTGTGTTGTCGCTGGCCTGTCGCGCCGGTATGAAGCCTACTTGGTCTGGATGTATCAGTTTGGGTATGAGGGGGTTTAGTCGGTCGGCGAGGATTTTGGTGAACAGTTTTATGTCTACGTTGAGGAGGGAGATCGGTCTGTAATGTCCTGGTTCTAGATGAGATTTGTTAGGTTTTGGGAGGAGGCATATGTTGGCTTGTAGCATATCTTTCGGTAGGGGGTCGCCTTGTAATATGGCGTTGTACAGGTTGCATAGGTGTGGAATCAGGGTGGGGGCGTACGTTTTGTAGTAGAGCCCGGTGAATCCGTCTGGGCCCGGGCTCTTGTTGGGTTTCAGGGCTTTTATGGCCCCTGCAATTTCTACTGTTGATATGGGGTTGGCCAATGATTGTGCTGTTTCTCCATTAAGGGTGGGTAATGTTACGTGGTTGAGGTAGTGTTCTGTGAGTGTTTCGATAGGTGTTGGGTTGTGGCGTGCTTCTTGTGTGTGGTCGTATAGAGCCTCGTAGTATTTTTGAAAGACGCTGGCGATTTCGTTTGGGGCCTCTGTGACTGATCCGTCCGGGGTGCGTATCTTGTGTATCTGTTTGTTTTCGGTTCTCTGTTTGAGTTTTCGTGCGAGTAAAGTATCGGCTTTGTTGGCTTTATCGTAAAAGAGTTGCTTTGACCAGAGTAAGGCTTTTGTTGAGTCTTTTGCCATATGTGTTTTGATATCTATTTGGCATTTTTTAATTTGTTCGGTTAGCTCTTGCGTCGGGTCAATTTTGTGCTTTGCTTCGAGGGTTCTGAGGGTTTTGAGTGCGCGTTCTAGGTGTGCTACCTGTTGTTTTTTGTGGATTGTTGGCTGGTTTATTAGGACTCCCCTGATTACTGCCTTATGGGCTGCCCATAGGGTCCCCTCCGAAGTGTCCGCGTCTGTGTTTAATTGGAAGTATTCTGTGAGGGCTCTATCTACCTCTTGTCTGATTCGTGGGTTATGAAGCAGGTGGGGATTTAGCCTCCAAGACCATGGTCTGACTGTGCATGGCAGGTTGATAGTGAGCGTTATTTCTGCATGGTCGGACCATGTAATGGGGCCTATGGATGTGGCGTTGACCAGCGGTGCTAGTGCTGGGGAGATGAGAAAAAGGTTGATACGGGAGTATGAGTGGTGTGGGTGCGAGAAGAAGGTGTAGTCCAGAGATGTTGGGTGTTGTGATCTCCATGCGTCTAGTAGGTGAGTGCGTGAGATGAATGATGAGAGCAGTTTGTCGGCTTTGGCCGTTGGTTGTCTGTGATGGGTATGCGTGCGCGTGCGGTGTCAGTCGACTGAGGGTGATGGGGTGGCGTTGAAGTCCCCGCCGAGTATGGAGTGGTGGGAAGGAAAAAGGGCTAAGTGCGCTTGTAACGTTTGCCAGAATGTGCTAGAGGGTATGTTTGGGGCGTATACGGAGGTGAAGGCGTACGAGTGCGTGCCTATTTTGTCTGTGACTATGAGGTATCGGCCTTGTGGGTCCGCTATTGTGCGTTGGATGGCGAGTGGGCACGATTTTCGTATGATGATAGCTACTCCGTTGTGTTTGTCGTGAGGGGAGCTGGCAAAATGATTGATTCGATAGTGTCGGCTTAGGAGAGGGAACTGTTTGGCTTCGGTATAGTGTGTCTCCTGGAGGAGGAGGACATCCGCCTTAGATCTGTTTGCCCATCTCATTAGTTGATGTCGTTTGGCCGGGTTGTTTAGCCCTTTGCAATTTATTGATAGGCAGGTCAGTGTGGCTGGCATGCTGGGGGTCGCTGTGTTGTGTCTGTTGTGTGTGTTTTCTAGTTTCTTTTGTTCGTGTTATGGGGCGTGCAGGGTTGTTGGTGAGCGGGGGGGTGCGAGAGTTCGGGAAGGGAATTTGGTGAGGGGTGGTGGTGTAGGGGGGGGGAGGGTATGTGGGTGTCGGGTGTCCCGGGTGGGACTGAGACTGGGGGAGTTTGTTGAATCCTGGTCTTACTAGCGGATTGCCAGGCGTCGTGTGGGCGGTTGGGTTTGCGCGAGTGGGTATTTGTAGGTTGTGTGCTATGGAGGGTTCGGGTGTTCTTAATGTAGCTCAGTGGTCGAGTGGTTCTGGTGTTATACGTTTGATTGGGGTTTCGAGGTAGGAGGTGGGTCGGTGCTTCGCCTCTCCCTCTCTGTCCCCGGGTTTTTTGTATTGGTTCCAATGGTGCATCTCGGGTAAGATGGTTTAAGTGAGGGTTTCTGTTGTATTAGTGTTTTGTCTCGCGTCGTGCGAGTGTGGGTGTGTTGGGGGTTCAGCTGTTTGGTTGTTGTGTCAGGAGGTAGTGAGTTGCTGATACGTGTCTTGTGAGTTGTACGGTTGTGAGGGTGTTTTTCGTGGTTATGGTGTGCGTGGTTCTTTTCCCAGTTGGGTGTGGGAGTGGTTCCTAGGTTGCGTGTGCTTGTCGCGGTGTCTTAGGAGGGTGATGCAGGTGTTGGTGTTAGTTTGGTGGTGAAGTGACTGTGGTTCATGGGTCTGTATAGCTGGCCTGTATATGTGTGAGTTTCCGTGGGTGCTGGGTACGTATCTGTTTACTTGTCGTTGAGTAGGTAGTCGTGGCTGCCCAGGTAAAGCATGCAGTCTTACCTCCACGGTCCGGGCGTTTGGGGTGGTTTTGCTGGAGGGCAAGGATGTGTGTGGAGGCGGGGTGGTCGGTTTTAGTTATGTGTCTCTAGTTGTTTGCTTGTCAGGGTGAGGTGTAGTTTTTGGGGGTTATGTCGGGGGCCTAGTGGGTCTTAATATAGGTTGTGGGTCCATATGGGATTGTTGGGATGTCTGTTGATCTCAGGGGATTTCTGTTCTCTTAGGGTTGTGTGAACTCAGTGGAGTGGTTATGTAGGTTGATGAACCCTTATGGGAATCTGGTCCGGTGTGTCAGATTGTGTCCTGTTCTCAAGGCACTAGGGGGTGGTGTTCTGTGTCTATCCCCCTTCACCCCATGTTATTCTCTGGTGGGTTTAGCAGTGGTGCGTCGTTGTTGTAGTGTCATTGTATGGGGGTGGTACTAATGAAGTTAGGGAGGCCTTCATGTCGGGTGTTGGGGCGCATTCTAGGGGATGTATAAACATGAGCGGAGTGGCGCCATGTTGTCTAGGGGATGATGGGTAGCGTACCATCCAGTGGGGCGCTCTATATATAGCCATCTGGCTGTGCCTCCATGTGAAAAATAACTCAAGACATTCCTATATATGCAATACAAAATAGAAAAAGTAGGTTACTTTGGACTTTTGCAAACATAAATATATACATAAGTAGTGCTTCAGGGTGAGACATATTTTGTAATACAGTCATAACATTTTTAGAGTGGTATCCGAGTGTGGAAACCTGCAATCCCCCCTAGGTGCTCTTTGATCGTGTCGGGCCGATTCGATCCGATTATGGGGCCTTGCGGATTCTGTGGACCTCTACAGTATATACCTTCCCACCCCCGTCCCCCCCCCTCCCCCCCGACCATTTATTGCAAGAGGGAGATAAAGGAAGAAAGGTGGCAAGGGCTGAGGGAGAGGAGCTGGTCACTGACTACGGTTTATGGTCTGAGTGTGACTCATTGCTCAGTGTACTGGGTTGGATTGCGTAGGAGTTGGGCTGAGGTAGTTGGTCTTAAGGGGACCGGGGAGGCCCTCTGCCCTCTGCTTTTAGTGATAGGAGTGGGGGAGAGAGACTGTCCGTTGGCTCCGGTTTGTGGCCTTAATGTGACTCGTCTCTCGATGTGCTGAGTTGGATTGCGCGGGTATCGGGCTGAGGTAATTGGCCTTAAGGAGGCCAGGGAGGCCTTCTGCTTAGCCTCGCGGCCTGTTATGACCCGATGTGGGTGATTAGTGCGGTCGTGAGGCGGTTATACCCCTTCCCGTCCCGGTTGGGGTCTGGGGTTTGGGGGAATTTGTGTGTTGCCCCCCGCGCTCGTAAGTTTTTGCTAAATGCTTGGGGTTTGGGCTTAGCTGGCCTAGGCCTTACGAGGAGCGGGTGTGGAGCCCTGAGGTGCCAAGGTCTGGCGGTTAACTATAACATTTGTGGGGAACCATCATAATAACCATAAACATTAACTGGGGTGTAACATGTTGTAGATTATACTACCAGAGTAACAGTGTCCTTGGACCGTGTTCGCGGAGTGGATCTGTCCGCCTTGAGTGGGTCCGCCAGGGTAGTACTGGCGGCTGCTTGTGGAGCCGTTCAAGTGTCCGTTTGGGTAGATTCCTGTGCGGCTGATGTCGGATTTCGCTTGGTTTGCGTGCGGGTCGCGTTAACGCGGGGTCTGTCTTTTCGGGCTGTTGTCTCCGGGAGTGGGGCGGTTGGAGTCTGTCGGAGGATATCGCAGGGAAATTCCCAGATGTGCTGTGAAGTCTTGCATGTCCGTGACCTGATGGAGGGTGAAGGTTTGTTCTCCCTTTTTCACGGTCAGTCTAAAGGGGTGCCCCCACATGTAGCGCCACCCGGTTTCTAGTAGTGCGGTGGTGAGGGGTTTCAGCTCTCGGCGTTTCCTCAATGTGGTGGGTGCCAGGTCTTGAAAGAAGTGTAGCGGTTGCCCTTGGTATAGTGGTGGTTGATTTCTGGCTGCATTCATTAATTTTTCTTTTACCGGGAAGTGTAGGAGCTTCACGATTATATCTCTGGGGATGTTAGGGTTGAACATCGGTGGCCTCAGCGCCCGGTGTGCTCTCTCTATGCAGATGTCCTGCTCTGGGGTGTCCGGTAAGAGGGAGTGGAACACTGCAGTAACGGTCGGCAGTATTGCGTCTGGTAAGACTGTTTCTGGTAGGCCCCGTATGCGGATATTTTGCCTGCGGGATCTATTATTTAAATCCTCTAGGCCATCTTCCAGAAAGTGTACCCTATCCGTCAGATTTTCTATCGCTTTGCTTTGGGAAGCTGTTTGCGTCTGGGTTTCTTTTATGAGGCGTTCCGTGGCGCCCGTGCGGGAGGCCAGAGCCTCCATGTCTTCTTTGAGGCCTGATATTTGCTTTTCAAGCGCTGCGGTAGTGTAGGCCTTGATGTCGGCTGATGTTTCTCGGAGCATTCTCCGGAGGTCATCTTTGGTGAGTGGAGATGTGTCTGAGGTTTCCCGGCCGCTCTCGTCGGAGTCTGAGCCTGTGTCAGCCTGACTCTGGGCCCAAGATGGCGGTTTGTCTGCTTTGGCGTGGAACATTGTGGCCACTGACGGCGTGGATTCTGAACTCTTTTTAGTTCCCCCCATCTGGTTGTGTAGTGGCGGGGTTGCTGTGGGTCTTCAGTCGGTTTTGGGGGTGAGATGCACCTTTGTGGAGGCTGATGGAAGCTGATTGTATGCCCGGGGTAGGAGAGCTAGGAGAGCACACGTCTTACTCCATTGAAGGTTAGGCTCCGCCCCCCTACTAAATTTATTTTTACCGAGATTCCACCACATTCCCCCCTTTGATGCCTCTTGATATTTCACAATTACTTGAGGCATCACTTAACCTTAGTTTGCATACACCGCAAGTTACCTTGAACCAGACCAGACTTATCTTATGATGTGAATCTTCAACACTCATCTTCCTACATTGGTTCTCCCTGATCTAGAGCCTTATATTTATAAATTGCCATTATCTGTGCAGCAGCCTTCCTCTCTGCTATATTTTCTATCAGGCTTTGCACAGACCTAACTACTAAGGGTATAAGACACGGCAGGAGCAGACACAACATTAAAATCAGTAGGACTCCACCTACCACTGCCTTAAGCCCTCCAAACCACTCATACCAGCTACCAAACCAACTACTTGGATTATACCCTTTCCATACCTGAGTAGGCACATGCGCTAGTTTAACCATATGGCTAGTAAGCTCAGCTATTGCTTGCCCTTCGTCATCTATTTGAAGACAGCAATTGCTCAGGTTAAACTTCCCACATACACCTCCCTCTACTGCCAAAAGGTAATCCAAGGCTAATCTATTTTGGTATACTGCTGTCCTCATCCTGGTATTGTGCTTCGCTAGAAGATTGAGCGCTTGTGATGTCTCGTTAGTAATGATCTCAACCACCGCCTGTAATCTTATAATACGGTTGAGCATATAAATTGGGGTTCTATAACCAAAGGTACCATCCTCTGCCCACGTGGCTGGCCCATAGTAATCTATAATACGCTGGGGAGGCCATTCATTATCTTCCCAGGCGCCTATCTCTATGGGTCCCCTTTTCTTCCTATGATTCACATCATACACTTTAACACCTAAAGTCTCACCTGTTTCAATAGGTAACAAGAAGAAGGATGGTTTGAGCATACCCAACACACATGCCCCTTCCCAGTCCTGTGGCAACTCCGAATAGGCTTTCTTACCACAGATCCAGTACAAATTTGCTGGGGCTCTCCAGTTAGATGTGATGGATAGGTCAAACCACACATCCTTTAAATTGGCGTATCTAGCAAACGGGTTAGATGGTTCTGAGACATTTGAAGCCGACCACCAAGTTGTATTCTTTGTATCATCATCATAAGCTTTTTGCCCTAGACAAGTTAATTCTCCTACAGAAGTATTATACATCATTCCTTTCCTCGCTATGCAAACATAACCTATGATGGAGGTCTTTAATCTCCACTCAGATTTACCTCTAACACTCATATGATAATCGGCTTGTGTAGATATTAATTGGTCAACTGCCTCAGAACCGGACATTACCTCCTTTGCTTCCCAAGGCCATTGGTCTCCCATGTTAGTACCTCCACACACATAGCAGTTGGTAACATTAAGACTACCGGCAATACTTTCGGCTAAATCAATGAACAGGTTTTTAGCATTATGGGGGATCTTATTATCTATGCTCATCTCTTCATAAAAGGAATGGTATACTTGATGAGTCTGGGAGGATACCGTATCAGTCTCTATCCCTATAAACAATACTGTCCCAGGATCTAAACCCGTCCCATATATTTGAAACCCAAATAAATTACCATATTTATCTAAGAACTTGTCAGGGTTGTTTATAAGTATATGGACTGGATTGCATTCCATAGACTTACAATATGGGCTGGTAGGCAACTTAGTCACAATCATGTCCTTGTCTACTGTCTGTCCCCAAGTTGCCCACCCCACACAAGACCAATATGGGCAAAAGTTATAATCTCTATTTGGGCATCTAGGACTCACATATTTATTTTTACTACTGGGACAAATATATTTATCGTTAGACCCATACGTCCTCTCCCATCTAAGATCCCCACATACATTCCACGGCTTTCTACCACTTGATATCGCCTTACACGCATCAAATAGCAGAACACCCGAAGAATGTACGGATTCTAATACCGTCTTATTAATTAGGGTCCCCTGAGGATCTCCATTCCTGAGAGTCAACCAAATTGTACGAGGTTGATACTCTGGACTGAAGCACTTAGGTTCTCCTACTCCTAAATGGCACACACTATATTCTATATTTAGGTATCTACATCTTGATACATCTCCTTTACACTCGTATTGTGAATGCCAAATTAGGGTTTGGGAAATATGGTTACCTGTTCTCGTAGTCTTAATGCATACCTCACAGCTAGGAGTGTCGGTACCTCTACCTTCCTGAATATAAAAATACACATATAAAAACATTATTAAGAACACATCTTTCGTCGTCATCCTCAGTCTTCGTCCGTGCGAAGGCACCTCAGCTTCCAGGATGTAAGGGCTGCAGGGAATGGAGTTCTGCTCGTCTTCACAGGGGTCCCTTCGAGACTTTTCCTGGCTTATATACTATACGTCGGTGAGCGGACAGGCTTTATTATGGCCTTCTCACTCACTTACCAAATCCCTGAAACAATACAATTTGTAATCCACAAGGTTCCTCGTCACTCCGACTGAGTCGTGCGCTTTAACCGGATCTTGCAGGGATTCTCTGGATCTGCTGTAACTTGACAAGAATCGACTGCTGCTGGTTTAACCCTGGAGTGATGTATCCACGGAGTCACTTCGGCTACTTTTATCGCTGTAGGGGTAGACAAAAGAACAACATAAGGACCTCTCCACTTGGGCCCGAACGGTACATTATTCCACTCTTTAATCCACACTTGGTCTCCTGGGTGGTAACTATGAACTGGGGGATAAATATTCACAGGTAATCTATCTTGTACCCATTTCTGTACCTCCTCCATAGTCTTACCCAACTCTACAACCTGCTGCCGGGTAATTCCTTCTCCCAACTGACTCAAATCCCCCCTTAAGTTACCAAGTACGGGAGGTGGTCGCCCATACATGATTTCAAAAGGAGAGAGGCCCATCCTTCTGGTAGGTGTACTGCGGATTCGCAATAGAGCTATGGGCAAGAGAACGTTCCACTTAAGTTGGGTTTCCTGACACATTTTAGCCAACTGATTCTTAATAGTTCTATTCATTCTCTCTACCTTACCAGAACTCTGGGGTCTATATGCCGTATGAAGCCTCCACTTTATACCAAGCATATGAGTCAGTTGTTGTAGGCACTGATGAACAAAAGCTGGACCATTGTCCGATCCTATAGAGCAGGGTAGTCCATATCGGGGTATTATTTCTCGTAACAGGAATCTCACAACTTCTCCTGCTTTCTCTGTACGAGTAGGACATGCTTCTACCCAGCCTGAATAGGTACACACAACCACCAGCAGGTAGCGATGTCCACCAGATTTAGGCATCACTGTATAGTCAATTTGTAAATCGGACATGGGGAGTCCCCCCATAAACTGGACTCCTGGTGGCTTTACTGGTCCTTGCCTTGCATTATTTTTAGCACATGTTACACATCTTCGTACAATGGCCTGAGTCAAGTTGGACAATCTTGGTATGTAGAAATGTTTTCTGAGAGATTCTTCTGTGCTGTCTCTCCCAGAATGTGTCCCGTTGTGATAGTTTTGGACAATTTCTACCGCTAGTGATGCTGGAATGACTATTCTTCTGTCTTCTAACTGATACCATTCTGTTCTCCAAATACTTTCCAGGTTCAGTCTTTAACCACTCCTCTTCTTGAGCTGTATAAACTGGAGTCCATTGAGACAGTGGAGTTGGTATAAGAGCAGCTATATGCCCCACATACTCCTGTCTTCCCGATTCAGCGGCACGCTTAGCTGCACTATCTGCCATCCGATTTCCTTTGGTTACATCACCATCTCCTCTCAGATGCGCTCGACAATGTATAATACCGACTTCTCTCGGCTCCCACACTGCTTCCAATAGTTGTAGGATTTCAGCTGCATACTTGATTTCTTTGCCTTCTGAATTCAATAGTCCTCTTTCTTTATACAAAGCTCCGTGGGCATGAGTGGTTAAAAACGCATACTTGGAGTCCGTGTAGATGTTCACTCTTAAACCTTCAGCCAATTGTAACGCTCGTGTCAGTGCTATCAATTCTGCCTTTTGTGCTGATGTTCCTTTTGCCAGTGACCGAGCTTCTATCACCTTGTCTATCGTTGTTACTGCATATCCTGCATAGCGGATCCCTTCTTTCACATAACTACTGCCGTCGGTGTAATATTGAACATCGGGGTTCTGGATGGGAAAATCACGAAGATCGGGTCTACTTGAAAATACTTCATCCATTACTTCCAAACAATCATGTTGACTTTCAGTAGGTTGTGGCAAAAGGGTAGCTGGATTTAAGGTGTTTACAGTCTCTAAATGCACTCTTGGGTTTTCACACAACATTGCTTGATACTTGGTCATACGGCTGTTACTAAACCAATGATTTCCTTTGTAATCCAACAACGTCTGTACTGCATGTGGGACTCGTACATAAAGTTCTTGACCCAGAGTGAGTTTATCGGCTTCAGCTACTAGCAGGGCGGCTGCAGCTACGGCTCTTAGACAAGGTGGAAGTCCGCTGGCCACTGCATCCAGTTGCTTAGACATATAGGCAACAGGTCTTTGCCATGATCCCAAGTACTGTGTCAATACTCCCACAGCCATTCTTCTTTGCTCATGTACATACAGGTAGAATGGTCGTGTGTGATCAGGTAGACCTAATGCTGGGGCACTCATCAAAGCCTTCTTCACATCTTCAAATGCCGTTTGCTGTTCTTGAGTCCATAAGAAGGGGTCGTGCTCTGTACCTTTGATAGCTGCATACAGAAGTTTTGCCAGTATCGCGTAGCTGGGAATCCATATCCTACAGAAGCCTGCTGCCCCCAAGAATTCTCGCACTTGTCTTCTATTCTTGGGTATCGGTATTTGGCACACAGCTTCTTTGACCTTCAGAGATATGGAATCCCAGATATTTGACAGTTGGCAAACACAACTGAGCCTTCTTTCTAGACACCTTGTATCCTGCCTTCCAGAGAATGTGTAGTAGATCGTGCGTTGCTTGCTGACATATTTCCTTTGTAACTGCTGCTATCAACAAGTCATCTACATATTGTAACAATACACACTCTCCTGGGATGGACTCGAAATCCAATAAATCTTGACTTAGAGCTGAACCAAATAGGGTAGGTGAATTTTTAAACCCTTGGGGCAGTCTTGTCCAGGTCATTTGGCGTTTTGAGCCCGTTACAGCGTTTTCCCATTGGAAAGCGAAGATACATTGACTTTCTGCGGCAATTCGGAGGCAAAAGAAGGCATCTTTGAGGTCTAAGACTGTAAAATAAGTAGCCCCGCCCGGAATTAAAGCAAGCAGGTTATATGGATTGGGCACAACTGGATGTATACTAACAACCGCATCATTGACTGCTCTCAAGTCCTGCACAGGTCGATACTCATCTGTACCGGGCTTTTGAACAGGCAGCAATGGGGTGTTCCAGGGGGAAGTACAGAATTTTAGGATACCATACCGTATGAACTTATCCAGATAAGATTGGATGTTCTTCTTAGCCTTCTGCGGGATGTGATATTGTCTTAGGCTCACTGGATAAACCCCAAGTTTTAGTTCGATTTTAATAGGTGGTGTGGCGGAACCCACTTCGCCACTGGACATTGGAGGGGCCTGGCTGCCTGCCTCTTACCTGCTGACTATGGCCCCTGGAAAATTGGTACACTTAAAGATTTATATTTGGGCATATTGTACTGTATATTGCTGCTACTGGCCCTTTTAACAGCATCTATGGACACATTGGGACTTTTGGGACTACTGTCCCTTTAAGACTGTGAAGCATGTTCTAGTGTGCTGCCTGTAATATTATATATGTATTTATAGATGTGTTAAGTGTATCCTGGGTGATTTGTATGCAACATTCATCTGATTGTTCGGTAGAATCACTCCATTCAGTATATTGAGTGAAACTACCGAACAACCAGACCACCCAGGAATGAGTGTGCCTCCAATTACCGTTTGCAACAATGTTGCAAACAGGTAATTGGCAATCAGTGCAGTGTGGTCTTTGTCCTCTGGGTGGCCGCCATTCGGGAAACAAACACGTGGCGGCGGCCATCTTAAACTACCGAACAGCGGTGTTTTGCCGTCGAGTGTCTGGAACTAAAATCGGACACTTGACTAGGCAAACACCGCTGAGACCTCCATACTTCCAGAAATTCGTATGGAAACTACCGAATGACCCGCCGTTCGGTAGAAAGAGCCCCATAAACAAGGGAATTCATTCAAACCCTCTCCAGGCTCTATAACACAGGCAATTCGCCTGTTTTCATTCCCTTGTTTGTGACCGACCGCAGGGCCAAAATGCATGGAACTGTTTTCGGATACTTTACCCATGCGGTCGGTCAAATCTTTGGAACCCCATATCTCACGAACCGTTCATCCGAATGACTTGAATTTTGAATATGTTGTCCCTCTGAATAAGGGCTATCCAGCGATGCTGGATTTAAAGGTGTACCCCCTGTTTTTGGGGTACATCCAGAACTTGGCTGGAAAAGTGTACCAGATAATTGGGTTTAATGTTATCTGAGGGGAGGGGATGTGTGGGCTGAACCATGTATGTGATTGGTTATTTTATGCCTCCCCCTGGGTGTGGCCTGTATGTGTATTATTGTAATAAAAGCCAGGCTGGATGAGCCAGTCCAGAGTTCCTGTTTTACCCTCAAAGTGATGTGTCGTCTCATTATTGGGGGAAGGATTTATTGTATGCTGTTCCAGTTGACTGCTAGGAGTACAAGCCTATTCGTATGGTTCCTATTCAATGGTCTACAGCATTCATATGCTTGGGAGAATCTAAAGGTTTCTCGGATTCGGTGATTGTGGTGTCTGCCAGAGTGCTTGGAGTCCTCAGGAAGCACTAGGAGCATCCATTAACGGAGGTACCAAGTCGGGGTGCCAGGTGATCCGTTACATTGGTGGCAAGTGGTGGGATGGCGTCCTAGTGTGAGGTAAAGCAGCTCAGAGACACTGTTTGGATTTACAAATTGAGGGCAACGCTAGCAGTCGTGCAGCGCCCCTGGGAGCAGACAAGTATGGAAGGTTCTTGCTCTGGAGATGATTGGCTGGCCGAGGTGAGGCAGCGAGTGGCCGAGTATGGGGATGATATACCCATGGAGACACGCCGGGTGATCTGGAACCAGGTCATGGCTGAGCGAAACACAAGGCTGGACCGAGAATTCCGGTTGGCGAAAGAGAGGAAGTATGCTCAGCAGCAGGAGCGTTACAGCAGCCGAGTAGAGGCTGCATCCGAGGAGGTTAGCCGTCTTTCCCTGAGGCGGCGGGAGGAACCCGAAGTGGGGGTCCTCATAGACTGGTCCTGTGAGGAACCACAACAGGCAGGTAGAGATGGGACCAAGGTCTCTCCACCGGGATGCTGGGCAACCGGCCCAGATCCCCAGCAGCAGCCAGAGTTGCCAGGTGGGGAAGCAGGTGGCCCTTACTCACAAATGTTGAGGGGCCTCACGGGTTGGTCCTGGGAAGACCCACAGATGGCAGGTGGAGATGGGACTGCAGTCTCTCTACCGGCCCTACAGGGATGCTGGGCAGTCGGCCCAGATCCCCAGCGGCAGTGTGAAGTGCAGGGAGAGGAGAGCAGCGTCCTCCCTCCCCAGCGGCAGGCTGAGTTACAGGGGGCAGAGGTAGTTGGTCCTACCCCCCAGCAGCAGCGTGATTTTTTGGGAATAGAGAGCCCAGTCTCCGTTCCCCAGCAGCAGGACACTGAATTGGGAGGAGAGACAGTCGGTCTCCCTCCACAAAGACTGAAAGTAGGCATGGGAGAGGAGATTGTTACCACCTCTCCCCAGCGGCGGATCATCAATGGGCAGAGTGTTCTAATGGGAGAGGAGCTGGTTACCATCTCTCCCCAGCGGCAGCTTAATGTACCAGGGGGAGACTGTAAGCCCCACACCAGCACAGATGGGACCGTGGTCTCTGTGCCCAAGTTACAGGGAGCTGAAGGGGCCGTCCTCCCTCCCCAGTGGCAGTGTGATTTGTTGGGAATTGGGAGCCCAGTCTCCATTCCCCGGCAGCAGAGTGTCCAGCAGGGAAGAGAGAGCCCAGTCTCCTTTCCCCAGCAGCAGGACACTGTATTGGGAGTAGAGACAGTCGGTCTCCCTCCACAGAGTATAGAAGTATGTAGGGGAGAGGAGCTTGCTACCACCTCTCCCCAGCGGCGGATCAGTAAAGTGCAGGGAGAGGAGAGCAGCGTCCTCCCTCCCCAGCGGCAGCCTAACACACCAAGGGGAGACAGTAAGCCCCACACCAGCACAGATGGGACCGTGGTCTCTGTGCCCAAGCTACAGGGAACTGAAGGAGATGTCCTTGCTCCCCAGCGGCAGTCTACGGTTCAGGGAGAGGAGGTTGTTATTCCCTCTCCCCAGCGGCAGCACAGCTCACCAAGGGGAGACAGTAAGCCCCACAACAGCACAGATGGGACCGTGGTCTCTGTGCCCAAGTTACAGGGAGCTGAAGGAGCCGTCCTTGCTCCCCAGCGGCAGTCTACGGTTCAGGGAGAGGAGTTTGTCATCCCCTCTCCCCAGCGGCAGCTTAGCACACCAAGGGGAGACAGTAAACCCCACAACCGTGCAGATGGGACCGTAGTCTCTGCACCTACACCACTGGGGATAGGGACAGTCGGTCCTAGTCCACAACAGCCAGACAAAATATCGGAAGGGGAGACAGTCGTTTTTCCCCAACAACAGCTGTGTTCAACCAGGGGAGAGGACACCCTGGTTACTTTTTCCCCAAGCCTTGGACTTACAACTGGACACGAGTGGCAGGGGGCCATCTGGACAACTACCCCCTGTAAGGACAGCCAGCCGACTATCAGAGCCCCAGACCGACTGGAGGTCTGGAGTCTGGATAGTCTAAATGGGAAAGGGGAGAAATGTGGCGGAACCCACTTCGCCACTGGACATTGGAGGGGCCTGGCTGCCTGCCTCTTACCTGCTGACTATGGCCCCTGGAAAATTGGTACACTTAAAGATTTATATTTGGGCATATTGTACTGTATATTGCTGCTACTGGCCCTTTTAACAGCATCTATGGACACATTGGGACTTTTGGGACTACTGTCCCTTTAAGACTGTGAAGCATGTTCTAGTGTGCTGCCTGTAATATTATATATGTATTTATAGATGTGTTAAGTGTATCCTGGGTGATTTGTATGCAACATTCATCTGATTGTTCGGTAGAATCACTCCATTCAGTATATTGAGTGAAACTACCGAACAACCAGACCACCCAGGAATGAGTGTGCCTCCAATTACCGTTTGCAACAATGTTGCAAACAGGTAATTGGCAATCAGTGCAGTGTGGTCTTTGTCCTCTGGGTGGCCGCCATTCGGGAAACAAACACGTGGCGGCGGCCATCTTAAACTACCGAACAGCGGTGTTTTGCCGTCGAGTGTCTGGAACTAAAATCGGACACTTGACTAGGCAAACACCGCTGAGACCTCCATACTTCCAGAAATTCGTATGGAAACTACCGAATGACCCGCCGTTCGGTAGAAAGAGCCCCATAAACAAGGGAATTCATTCAAACCCTCTCCAGGCTCTATAACACAGGCAATTCGCCTGTTTTCATTCCCTTGTTTGTGACCGACCGCAGGGCCAAAATGCATGGAACTGTTTTCGGATACTTTACCCATGCGGTCGGTCAAATCTTTGGAACCCCATATCTCACGAACCGTTCATCCGAATGACTTGAATTTTGAATATGTTGTCCCTCTGAATAAGGGCTATCCAGCGATGCTGGATTTAAAGGTGTACCCCCTGTTTTTGGGGTACATCCAGAACTTGGCTGGAAAAGTGTACCAGATAATTGGGTTTAATGTTATCTGAGGGGAGGGGATGTGTGGGCTGAACCATGTATGTGATTGGTTATTTTATGCCTCCCCCTGGGTGTGGCCTGTATGTGTATTATTGTAATAAAAGCCAGGCTGGATGAGCCAGTCCAGAGTTCCTGTTTTACCCTCAAAGTGATGTGTCGTCTCATTATTGGGGGAAGGATTTATTGTATGCTGTTCCAGTTGACTGCTAGGAGTACAAGCCTATTCGTATGGTTCCTATTCAATGGTCTACAGCATTCATATGCTTGGGAGAATCTAAAGGTTTCTCGGATTCGGTGATTGTGGTGTCTGCCAGAGTGCTTGGAGTCCTCAGGAAGCACTAGGAGCATCCATTAACGGAGGTACCAAGTCGGGGTGCCAGGTGATCCGTTACAGGTGGAATATTGCGGGCCAGTCCTGGTGGGTTGTCCTCTGCCCAAACTCCTGGTATGTTGAATAAGGACTCATCACTCCTAGGGTTTTGGCTAGTCAACGCTGTATAAAGTCGCCACTCTTCTTCCTTTGGTACGGATAATGTCATAATACCTGAAGGTCCATTAAACTTTAAGGATGTTGTTCCATTTGGTAGGAACGTAATCTGCGCTTGTAACTTAGATAGCATATCACGTCCCAGCAATTGGACTGGACATTCAGGCATATAAAGGAATTGATGTTTTACTACGTGGCCTCCCAATGTACAGAGTCGACTTTTAAGAACCGGTTTTGCAGCACTTCTTCCAGTTGCTCCTATTACAGTAATAGTTCTTCCAGATGGAGGAGCAACTAGGTCAGTCACCACCGAATGTTCAGCACCAGTGTCGATCATGAACGCACTCCTTTTTCCCCCTATTGATACATCGACCATAGGCTCCGCTCGACCAAGGGGGATGGAGCCCGGTCGGTATCAATAGTCCTCCATGACCGTGTCAGCCAATCCTACAAAGTCCCTACCTTCTCTATCGCGGGACCTTTGCGCTGCTGGGTAGTACCTATCTTCCCTTACACTTCCTCTGTTCCCATTACTCCCTCTATTACCATTGCTCCCTCCGGGGCCTCCTCTACCTCTCGCTCTGCCTCTAAAGTTTCCGTAACCTGCCCTAGGTCTGTCTCTCTCATACTGTTCTCTTCGCGGACACTCATTTCTCCAATGCCCTTCTTCCCTACAGTATGCGCACTGATTTCTACTCAGAGGTTCCTCATTCCATCTACTATCGCCTCTATCTGGGCCCCGTCTATCTACGCCTGCAATCGCTACCGCTAGCATATCAGCCTTTTTACGCATCTTGCGCTCTTCCTCTTTCTTAGTCTCTGTTTCCCTGTTCATGTATACTTTATTTGCTACCTCCATTAGTTGGGTGATAGACATTCCTGCAAACCCTTCTAACTTGTGTAGCTTGCGCTTAATATCTCCGTAAGCTTGGCTGACAAAGGCGGAGTTTACCATTCGGGAATTATCTGCGTCTTCCGGATTAAAGGGGGTATACAAGCGGTATGCCTCCAATAATCGGTCATAAAAGACACTGGGCGCTTCATCACTTTTCTGAATCACCTCAACTGTCTTCGACATGTTAATAGCTTTCTTCCCTCCGGCTTTCATGCCAGCAATTATAGCGTCTCTATAGGCTCTGAGTTGAACCATATCTGCGCCATTTACATTCCAGTTGGGATCGGTATTAGGGTAATGTGTTGCGGCCCATGCTGCCGGATTGGCTTGGTTTAAAGCACGGGCTCTATCCTCTAGCGCTTTAATGGCCGCTTGGTTAATCCTTGTCCTTTCCTCATTATTAAACAAAGTCATTAATAACTGCTGGCAATCAGCCCATGTCGGATTATGTGTCTGAACTATCGAGGTGAACAGATCGGTCATAGCTTGTGGTTTCTCAGTGTACGAGGAATTGTGGGTCTTCCAATTCAAGAGATCGGTATTCGTGAACGGGACATATACGAAGACTGGGTCAGCATGTGCCATTTGACCTGCGGCATCGATATAGGCTGACCCGGGATTCAGACGAAGAGGCATCTGATAATGTCTAAATTGTTGGGTACCGGTCAGTTGTCGGGTTAGTATGGAGCTACGTGGAGGGGCGTCAGTTATGGGTTCCAGTCGGGGAGAAATAGGGCATGAGGATGTGGGAGCTTGATTTTGGGAAAAGTTAGTAAATAGAATACTCCCAGCCGAGCTAGAAGAAGCTTGACCGGAAGTTTGAAGTGGCGCCAAATCAGGATATTTAGATCTAACGGGGGTTGGTTCTGGTTCCGGAAGGGGAGGTTTAATACGAGGGGGGGTGGATTCTGTACTAGAGGAGGAAGCGGAAGTGGATGAGGGCAATGAGGGGAGGGGTATAGAACTTCCTGCATTTGCGTTACCTCTTCCTGTAGGGAAGTAAGGGGGCGGCAAAGGGATCTCGGACTCAGGGGGCGTGTCCAAAATGGGCCTAACCACAGTCCTAGTGGACAAACAAGTCCTGGCCACCATGAGGCGACATTGCTCCTCGTGGCATATCTGAATCCATTTTGGCGAGTCATTTACGGCCTGTCTCCAACAATCAATATATGGAAACTGCCCGTAAAGTTCAGGCCTACCCGATACAGCCACGTGTACACGCTGTATCAGGTTTGGATCCAAACTACCACGTGGCGGCCATGCCGCAACCAAAGTAGGCCACTCCCTAGTGCACAAAGTGACCAAACGTACAGGAGACATTTTAACCCCAAAATCACATGTTTTGAATCCCTTTTTAAAATTCTTTACCATACAACCTAGGGATCTGGAATCGTTGACTCCGACGCGCCCATACTTATCAATGGAACGTCGTTGACAACGAATACTATGCACGCATACTATTCAACAGTCACACCCGTTTCCTCTGGCAACAGCACCACGTGGTACGGTTACCAAGTGAAACGTACACAATAACACAATAAACACTCAGGGAATTCCCGTACACACACAGCTGTTACACCAGTCACTAGATAATCAATATTATGCCCTTTGGCGAAACTATACAGTCACCCACGCTATAATTCTCTATATATGAATTACCCGTCTATAACACATCCCAGTAACATCGTCTTTTACAAATAGCGGTTACAGTACGGTTAGCATAGGTCAAAGCACAATTTAAGGTCACAATACAATTATTAGTGGTTATGGTGTTAAACATGCAATGGACGACAGTGATTAGTACTTATATACAGTGTCAGTAAATATACAGGGTTATGGTACCGTGCACTATGATACAGCAACACACTATTAACACTCTCGCTAGACGGCTGAGCTCGCGCTATCTAACAAGATATACACTTTACTAACAATCTTTAACACATTTACAATCCCAACTAAACTATTGGCCAGTACCTTGAATGGACTACCTAAAACTATGTACACCCGTTTTGGTTAGCCACACTGCCCAAGCACCACATATAGCGAGCTAGAGGACCGAATTTACACAGACGCCTCTTAGTCGATTACTATCAAAAATCTAGTGGGTTCCAAATTTACACGCCTTCCCACTTAGCCAAGATAGGTTGAGAGCTAGCGAACCGAATTTACACAGGCGCCGCTTAGTCTCCCGGTCCCTCCGACCTAGCGAACGTAATATACACCCTAGAACGCTAGTCTAGACAAGACACCGGTGTCCGGCTAGGGCTATTTACACCAGAACCCCGCCTGACTAACCAAATCAAACGGTCTTACTAAAGAGCGTTCGATTGAGCGGTGCGCCTTCGCTCCTTCCCTCCGACAGAGGGGGCAGATTCCATACACAATTCAAACCCCTTATGGGCCTACCGCACAATCGGTATACCCCTAGTGGGTCTGCCGTCTAAAACAGCAGTTTCATCGACGGGGACACCCCAGCACTTCTTACGTAGAGGCCGATGATCTCCTGGACAACAGACCAGTGGCGCCGAGACGAAGGGAGGTCCACGCAGAAGTTCAGGGGTGCAGCCGTAGAGAACGTGGGCAAAGATAGACCGTCTCACGCCTCTGCCTCTCAGCTACCGTTGAACGATGAGCTTCCCGGCCAATGCACCAAATGATACCGGAGAAACTGACGGAAGCCAAGCACAGAGAGATGGACACAGGTTTCTTCAGGAAGGAAGAGATTCTTTATTGGATCACCGATCGGGACTCAGAGGGACTAATGTCACCAAAATACAGCAAGTTCTGAGCCCCGGACAATAGTGCAGGCTCCTTATATAGGCACATAACTCCTCCCATATTAAGCTCCACCCGCACATTCTCTTGACCAATCAATACAAATAAGAATTAACTTCCTGCTTGACCGCATGGCTTGTCCAGCACAATGGAGGAGGGGAATACTATATCCTGTATTCTTGCACATGCTCCGTACACTACTGATCGTATCTTGCCTCGTGCAACCAACTGATCGATACGTCAGCATATGCACGTACACATGCCACGTGGTAATCTCGGCCTACTAAATTTATTTTTACCGAGATTCCACCACAATATGTCAAAAGTATGCCTCTTAAAGTACCATGATATTCCAATTTTATGCAGTTTATTGCAACAGTGTGCCAATTATATGCCTCTAAAGCTGATTGTCATGATGTGCCTAGTTTATGCCTCTAAAGCTGATTGTTGTGGTGTGTCAATATTATGCAACTAAAGTTGCTATGTCGTGCCATGTTTATACATCTAAAGCTGATTGCCATGGTGTACCAAGTTTCTGCATCTGAAGCTGATTGCCATGGTGTGCCAAGTTTATACATCTAAAAGTGATTGTCATGGTGTGCCAAGTTTAGGCATCTAAAGCTGCCATGATGTTCCAGTTGTATGCCTCCATAACTGATTGCCATGGTGTGCCAATTGTATGCACCTAAAGTTGCCACAATCTTTAAGAGTAGTTACATAGGATTTTCCTGAGGCTGATTTATATCTAAACCATTGGACTGTTTTAGCGGTTGGTCTTGTCCACTTTTCCTCAAATTACCCTCATGTACATATTTGTAATGGGCAATGATTCAAGTGAGGATAGGACCTGCAAGTCAAGTATTTGCTTTAGGTCTGCCCAAGTGCATTGGTAAGTAGCATGAATAGTGGGCAGGGATTGAACTAAAGCTAAAGGAGCTTTTTACACATCTGGCAACTGTTGAATAATAGCTAGTTGTTCACTTGGTGTCCATGGCTTATACTCTTCCTACCTTTTTGGACCTGTTTGAACCTCTACTGGTCCACTTTCAAAAGCTTACTGCCTCTTTTTCTTTATCTTTTTTCTTTCCACCATGAGTGTGTCCATTCACAACGTGGATCCAGTATTCCTTTTTGGGTAATAGGATTTACAGTGGATGCAGGGACTTGAGATCTAATTTTCTCTTTAGGGACCAATTTATGTATGGTTCCTTCCTTCCTGGGTAAAGGGGTGGATAGTCAGGTTTCCTTTTGGGATTCTTTTGCAGGAGCAAAGGGTCCAAAACATTGGTAATAGGGTATTCCTTTCCTGGTAGTTTCTCTACAACCACATTTAGTTAATTCAACCGCTGTATCATACCATTTCTGAGCAACTTCTACTAAGTCATTATCCTCTTACCACCCTCTATAATTTGCCATAAATTCTTTACATATCTGGGGGTCAAGGGTGCCCTCTGAGGGCATGTCAGCTTCAAGTAATTTCTTTATTGTCTTAGTAGCTCCTTGTCATTTATGATGTTTGACTATAGTGAGAGCTGTAAATTCCTCCTGGGTACTTTGTGAGTTACCCATCTCTAACACCTGTAAGGGGTAATTACTTCCTTAACCAAGATAATACTATACAAACAGTGTTTAAACACTTAGGACCACTGCAGTGGAATTTTCATAGTGTTTGTCATCTTAATTTAAACACAGATCATAGATCTGCCTTGGATGATTCTGACTCTAACTATAAAACAAATGACAAGGCAGACAAACTTGAGCCCCACAGATATATTCTACTGTCTCAAGATTTCAAGATTCCAAGATTTCTTTCACAAGACATTCCACCTGAACATACTATACTACAGGAAAAAAAAAAGTTCTTTAGGGGGAGACCTATTTAAATCCTTACTCACCCAGATATAGGACTCAGAGAGCTACATAGAGAGTGAATCTAGATAGGTAGAAAAGTAAAAAAAATTCTCACCTGCTGCAGCTTAAGATTCACCATCTACAACTCCCGGTTTCCCAGTAGTTTGTCCGGATGGAATGGATTGTCTCCTCCTGGGTTTTGGCACCAAAATTGTAGACAAAAATAACCCAACGATATGTTCAAGGAAAACCAGATTGTAAATTTGAGCCCTCGGGGAAGCAATCAGACACACACGGTTGTTTGTGAATCAAAAGATGCTTCTGCTTTTTTAATGGAAAAGCATACAAGGCTATATAGTAAATACATTTGTGACTTGCACGACAAGAACAGGATGCTTGAAGGCACTTTATACCCTAAAAGGAATTTACAGAACTAAGCATATTTCAACCGATATGTATGTATGTATGTATGTGTGAAGTTACTTAGGACATAAGAAGTGGGGGCTGAGGGTGACAGCTGCAATCGTCACAAGAAAGAGATGGTGCTTACATGTCAGGCACTAAAACTAAGATAAAGTTCAAAGCACATCATGTCAAGTTAGCCAGTTTTAAACAGACTGGTCATCCGGTCACCTGTAACATGAGCCTTGGTTCAGGTATAATCCTACACACCTCTAAAGCTGATTACCATTGTATGCCTCTAAAACTGATTGCCATGGTGTGCCAATTGTATGCATCTAAATCTGATTGCCATGGTGTGCCAATTGTATGCATCTAAATATGATTGCCATGGTGTGACAATTTTATGTCTCTAGAAATGATTGCTATGGTGTGCCAATGTTATGCCTATACAACTGATTGCCATGGTGTGTCAATTGTATGCCTCTAAAGCTGATTGCCATGGTGTTCATTTTTAAAATATGCATTAAAAGCAAGTGGGTCTTGAAAAAGTAATTTTAATTTTAAAATTTGGTGTCGATCCATAAAAGTTTGGGAAGCCCTGCATTAGAGGAAACGTACAATGCATGAATAGTTTTGTTTGGAAAGTGTATCAAGTTTCAGATTTAAAAAAATACCTTTATATAAAAGTATTAACAAACAACAATTACTTGTCTAAATACATTTTTCATAGATCACATGCATAATTGTACATACGTAATAGTAAAATGTTTTGGTTGTATGTTTAAATATTACTTACACCTTTGATATCTGATTCCCATATCATAGATCTCTCTTTGATGTAGAGGTTAGTCTCTGAGTTTGCAGTCAAAATGTAATCTCCAATGTGGGTTGTTTTAAGTGTGTTGTTTAAATATATGTATTGTAACAGCTCAAAATGTGTCTTTGAATTTCTCGTCTCATGAAAAGTAAACTCATTACCAGAAGACGTATTAAAATGCAGACTTCTTAGATATTTTCTCAGCTGAAATAGTTTACAAAGAATGCAACTTTAGTTTTGCATACAACTACAAAGACAAAAAACAATAAGTCTGAGTTGACAAACACACAAATAAGGCTAAAATGTCATTAGTATGATAAACTAACCAACTTGTAAACAACAACTACCACTACATCATATTTTAGAGTAGCAGAGTTATTATGTGTTTATTTGTATGTGCTGAACGTTGTATCCCCATTCTTTTGATTGTGCATCATATATTGTATATGCCACCATTCTGAATGTTTAACCTCTTAAGAACCAGGCTTCCATTTGCTTTTTTTTCTGTACATAAAGGTACACTTCACTGACCAAAAACAAAAAAGAACCCTTACTGTGTAATAGATATACAGATATACCCCTAATGAAAACATGTGTGTTTTTTAGTTGAGTCAATATATATAAACAGCTTGCAAAGGCTTCAGATCTCTGGTCTGCTGACTTTGCAAGCCCTCCTCTTTTTCCACAAACTCTGTGTCTGTCCAATCACAGACTTTCCAATACAGCTCAATAAGAAATCTTTGCAAGATAGGAGCTCTGAGCAATTGTCTGCCTTTAGGAGAACAAGAGGTTAAAGGAACTGTTGTCTGCTTGAAGGCCATGGAGTGTAACATGGATAGTTAAAAAACTTTCAATATCTCTTGAAACCTGCACTTTTTTAAATGGGGGAAAAAAGGACACACTCTTTATCAGGGCCGGACTGGGAAAAAAATTAGGCCCGGGCATTTTTCAATCAGAGCGGCCCCCTAAGAAGGGGGCGGGGCCAGAGAGGGTGTGTTTTGTCATCACTAATGACAATCACGCCCCCTCTCAAAGTGAGCATGTAGGTTCAATACACAGAGCCCCGCTGAAGAGCTCTGGCATTAGAAAAAGGCCCTGTATAAGGCCCTGTATGGGCCCTGTAAAAGGCCCCAAATTTAATAACATGCTTGCGCTGTGTTTGCTTTTAAATTGTCTCTGGTGTCTCCACAGGGGAGATACCGGAGGACAAAAGGGCCAGGAAAGTGTATGGTGCATGTGGGATTGCATGTGTGTAGAGTGTGGTGTGGTATTGTGTAAATAGGTCAATTTAATTTGTGTTTGTGGTGTAATATGTGTGGCTAGGGGCTGTAGAGAGTGTGTGTATAGTGGGCATAGTGTTATAGGGGATGTAGCGAGTGTGTGCATACGGGCTGTAGTGTGTGTGTATAGGTGACGTAGTGTGTGTAGGGGTTGTAGAGAGGGTGTGTTTAGAGAATGTTGTATGTGTTTGCTGACAAGGAATGTAGTGTGTGTGTGTGTGTGTGTGTGTGTGTGTGTGTGTGTAGGAGATCTAGTGTGTAAAGGACCAAGAGTGTGTATAGGAGATTCTGTTTGTGTGTGTGTGTGTGTGTGTATAGAGGATTAAGAGTGCATATAGAGTAAGGGATCTAGCGTGTGTAGTGGTGCAGTGTGAGGGGTGCTGTAGTGTGTGTGTGTGTGTATATATATATATATATATTTGGACGTATTGTATGTGTGAGGGGCGCAGTGTGTGTGTATGTAAGAGGGGTGCTGTGTGTGAGGGTGTTTTTATCTGCCATCACATTCTAGGTTTCTAATTTTCTTTGTCTATTAACTCACTGAGGGTTATTTTATATATAATATATATATATATATATATATATATATATATATGTGTGTGTGTGTGTGTGTGAGTGAGGGTGCTGTCTGTCTGAGGGTGCTATGTGTGAGTGAGGGTGCTGTGTGTGTCTGAAGGTGATGTGTGCTGTGTGTCTGAGGGTGCTGTGTGTGTCTGGGTGCGCTGTGTGTGTCTGGGTGCGCTGTGTGTGTTTGGGTGCTGTGTGTGTGTCTGGGGGTGCTGTGTGTGTGTGTCTGGGGGTGCTGTGTGTGTCTGGGTGTGCTGTGTGTGTGTCTGGGGGTGGTGTGTGTGTCTGGGGGTGCTGTGTGTGTGTGTCTGGGTGCTGTGTGTGTCTGGGGGTGCTGTGTGTGTCTGGGGGTGCTGTGTTTGTGTCGGGGTGCTGTGTGTGTGTCTGTGGGTGCTGTGTGTGTGTCTGGGGGTGCTGTGTGTGTCTGGGGGGTGCTGTGTGTGTCTGGGGGTGCTGTGTGTGTGTCTGGGTGCTGTGTGTGTCTGGGGGTGATGTGTGTGTGAGGGGGCTGTTAGTGTGATTTTTTTTATTTAAATGTAAGTATTTTTTTTATTAGATAAAAAAATCACACTAACAGCCCCCTCACACACACAGCACCCAGACACACACAGCACCCCCAGACACACACAGCACCCCCAGACACACACACAGCACCCCCAGACACACAAACAGCACCCCGACAAAAACACAGCACCCCCAGACACACACAGCACCCCCAGACACACATGTGGTGCTGTGTTTGTGTCGGGGTGCTGTGTGTGTCTGGGGGTGCTGTGTGTGTCTGGGGGTGCTGTGTGTGTCTGGGGGTGCTGTGTTTTTGTCGGGGTGCTGTGTTTGTCTGGGGTTGATGTGTGTGTGGCTGGGGGTGATGTGTGTGTGAGGGGGCTGTTAGTGTGATTTTTTTAATTGTAAGTTTTTTTTTATTGATAATTAAAAAAAAAAAAAGTTATTTCCCCCCCCTCCCTTCTTACCTTTATCCTGGGAGGGGGGGAGATCCGTTCTGCCTGGGTGGAGGAGGGGTGCCATGCTGCCATCCTTCCCTGGTGGTCCAGTGGTGAGAGTGAACTCTAGCCCCTGCCGGCTAGAGTTCACTCTCGCGAGATCTGAGCGTTGCCGTGGTAACCGCGGCAACGCTCAGACCTCGCGAGAGGACCCGGCGGAGCTGCTGGATAGAGCTTCGCCGGTCCTCTCCTCCCTCACTCCCCAGCACCGGCTGCATGTAACAGGGTCTCTGGGCCGGTGAGGGAGGTCTTTGATCTCCCCACCGGCCCATGGAGGCACACAGCAGGGTCGGCGCTCGGATAGCGCTGGCCCTGCAGGGGCCGGCCGGGGAGATCCTGTGATCTCCCCTGCCGGCCTCGGCCCCACGGCCATCGCGGCCCACCGGGCATTTGCCCGGTATGCCCGATGGCCAGTCCGGGCCTGCTCTTTATACATAACACATTTCAGCAAGCTAAAGTGCTATAGGGGTCTTGAGAGCCCCTTTTAAGGAGAACTATAGTGTTAAGAATAAAATCTGTATTCCTAATGAGGATTACGAACTGATCCAGCACGTAGAATTGTGTCACCCCTAGGACTAAAAAGTAATGTATTACCGGGCCTTAGAATGGCCGGACTTAATGCACCAAAGAATAGTCAGGATACTTGCCGAGGTCGGAGGGTACAGAATGAGACACAACGATAAGGGATAGCGAGATGTCAGGGATACCAGAAATAGGGTAGTCACTTTTTCTGCACTATTTGACATTGTACATCGGGATTGACCGCACTAGGGGGTCTCCTCTTCCCTTTGTTTTCTCTCTCTCTCTCTCTCTCATGTATGCATAAGGATCTCCAGACGCCTAGAGGACCGATTGGGTACTGTGTCACCATAAGCACACGCAGGCCATTGAGATCTGAGCCTATCCTATAGGGCTCTGCTACATTTGAGTGAGACCATATAGAATATTCCCTCACTGCACTTATTGAAAACGTTATCTGCACTATTTCTTGCATTTACATTTGTTTCAGATATTTCGCTATGAGTCACGTTTTCCATACATACGTATGTTAACCCATATTTTTTTTTTACTAATCTATAGGGTAGAGAGTCCCTATTTGTGTGGTAGCTGCTATCATTCTATTCAATTATTAACTGAAAGCGCCTTGAAAACACACAAATTCTTATTTCTGTGAACTTTGCGAATCGGATATGTGCTACTATGATCCCCCTCCACCCCCTATTATGCTCAGCAAACTCTTCTGAATAAAAATACTCCCAATAAATTGCTTTGCCAATATTAAGTGAATTTACAGTGCAATATAAGATACCTGACTATTTGTTTTTACAGTTAGAATTTTTATAGATGGATTTAATAGGTTAACAGTTCAAATTACTACATAAATATTTGTGAAAGAGTATATCATGGTATGTTTTGAGTATTTTAGTACATCTATTTTAGCACAAGTTTGTTTCAAAGTTTTAAGCAACATTTTATTTTAGAAGGTTGTTTTACAAGCACATTGAAATATATAGATTTATGTTGTAAACTTAAAGTATGCTACTGTAAAACTGTCATGGTTGCCCCAGAAGTGCTCAACAGGGGATTTGAACTCTGGACTCTTTCTGCCTTGCCTCTGGGCCACACTTCCGCCCTTGTGTCTTCTTAATGTTTATCCTCATCTTGTCTCCAGCACTGGGGGCTGGACTTTACCCGTGGCTGTCTAGCCCACCTGAAGCAGATAATTAATTAGCTGGGTATATAAGCACTGCCTCACCCTGATAACTTTGTCAGTTCATTGACTCTGGTTCCTCTAATTGTGTTTTTGATCCAGTGTTCTCCAGATGGCTCCTGAACTTTTTTTTTTCTCATCGTTTTTCCTGACCTCTAGCATCCTCTGACTTTGGCTTGTCATCGACTATCCTCCTGCTTTTTTCCTTACCTGTACTGCAACTTGGGGCTATATCCTGCACAAACCCTGTGCATAGACTCACAGCCCAGGTGGCTTCTTATCTGGTCACTTTGGCCTGTGTTTATTTGCATGGGTGAGTGTATTACTCTGCACTTCTGACTCCACATCAGATAAGATCCTGACAAAAACAAATCACTAATTTGTGCTCAGCTATAGGAGTATAGAATGACCACTTTTACATACACTTCTAAATGTTTCATTAAAATATAGGGCTAAATGTATTACCTGCAGTGTGTGGGTATTTTTATTTTTTTATTTTTTTTAATGGCAAATTGAAGATGGGTCTATGGAGTATCTTGGGGCATTTTAGTATCTCACATCTTTTTGCCATTTATAATACCGTCACCTTAGCATCCTAATTGTTACAGTGTACATGTGTCAATGACACAGAAATGATGCAAAGGGTCTCACTCTATTCAAACTATCTCCGTTTGTGATTCAATGCCCTTTTGTGGCATTTTGACCAGGGCCGGACTGGGGATACAAAGCAGCCCTCGAAAAAAATGTTATGCCAGCCCCATAAGTCATTGCGCCATATATTGCCGTATGTAATATGTAAGGCTATATCTTACCACCCCAGATGACAGGTGATTGAGTAAAAAAAAATAAAAAATACAAATATATATATATATATATATATATATATATATATATATATATATATATATATATACAAAAATTAATCTTGGCACTCACCCTCTAAGGTACATCCAACAATCAAATCTTGCCTTGGTGCTCCCTTGGCGTATGAATATATACCAATAAGAGTAAGGGGCACTCAAAAGGTCTCCAAATTCTTCAAAGTTTTTTCTATTTGTGTGTCATATCAAAATTTATCCTATCAACGTTTCGGCCCAACAAAAGGGTCTTTTTCAAGATCTTGAAAAAGACCCTTTTGTTGGGTCGAAACGTTGATAGGATAAATTTTGATATGACACACAAATAGAAAAAACTTTGAAGAATTTGGAGACCTTTTGAGTTCCCCTTACTCTTATTGGTATATTATATTATATATATATATATATATATATATTGCTTTTTCTAATATAAAATATTGGTCCTTTCAGAGTAAAATGTTGAATTATACAGTAAGCATACTCACATGCAGACACTGACATCTCAATGACACACACAAGCTCATTGATACACAGCCTCATAGACAAACAATCTCACTGATATACATCAGCTCATTGACATAATAAAACAAGCTCACTCACTAGCAGACGCACACACACAGCTTAATGTAGTGGTACTGGTGTCTATAGCATGTCTCTACAGGTTTTCAACGTAAACACTGACTTTTCAGAGAAAAGGCAGTGTTTACATTGCTTCAAAGTGACACCGCTAGTGACAGTCACTCAGACAGTCACTAGAGGTGCTTCCTGTGTCAGTGCACCTACATTCAGGGCTTCCACACTCTGGAGGCACTGAACGTTCCCCATAGAGATACATTGATTCAATGCATCTCTATGAGGAGATGCTGATTGGTGTAGCGTTTTGCAGCAAATCCTATGGCAAAGCATTGGATTGGCTGAGATCATCAAGCTTGATGATCTTAGCCATAGAGGCAGGGCCAGTCGAGGGGAGACCAGCACACTGCGTGGGGGAAAAAAAGGTGAGCAAAAACATTATTTTTAAAACACTCATATACACCATGACAGACACAGAAACACACATATACCATGACACACACACACCATGACACAGACAGAACCACACACACACACACACCATGACACAGACAGACACACACACCATGACACACACACATATACCATGACACACACACCCCATGATGGGCAGACACACACCCCATGACGGGCAGACACACACCATGACACAGACATACACACACACACCATGACGGACACAGACACACACCATGATGGACACAGACACACACCATGACGGACACAGGCACACACCATGACGGACACACACACACACCATGATGGACAGACACACACCCCATGACAGACAGACAGACACACACACACCATGACACCGACACACACACACCATGACGGACAGACATACACACACACCATGACGGACAGACAGACACACACACCATGACGGACAGACACACACACACACAATGACACAGACAGACACACACCATGACACAGACAGACACACACACACACACCATGACACAGACAGACACACACACACCATGACACAGACAGACACACACACACACCATACACACACACACCATGGTAGACAGACCCACACCATACAGACAGACACACACCATACAGACAGACACACACCAAGCGGCTGGCGGCCGCTGGGGGACTTGTGCTAGAGTCTGGCGGCCGCTGGGGGAGGTCTGCTGGCGGCCGCATGGGAAGCTGAGCTGTGCTGGCTCTGCTCTCCCCCCCTCGCGCTGCTGCATGAGACCGCGGACGGAATATGACGTCATATTCCGCCCGCGGTCTCATTAAGCTGCGCGCTGTGGAGCAGAGCCAGAACAGCTCTCCCAGCGGCCGCCAACAGACCTCCCCCAGCGGCCGCCAGCAGACCCAGGTGTCTGCCCGGCCCCAGGTGCCGATGTCCTATCCGGGAAATTTCCCGGTATCCCGGTGGGCCAGTCCGGCCCTGATTTTGACTCCTTAAAGAGCTTCTATAGTGTTATGAATGCAAAGTTGTATTTCAAAAACTGTAGTGCCCTCTGATCCCCTCGTGGCTCCCACATCAACACATAAATGGTTATTTACCTATCCATTTCCAGCTTCAATCTCCCTCAGTGCTGCGTTGGTGCTCTGCCTCCTCCCACATCAATTGACAAGGGAACCTAATGTGCAGGTGCTGCAAGCGCATTAGGACCTCCCCTATAGGAAAGAATTGCCTCAATGCTTTCCTACGAGGATTTCAATGATGCTGGCTGTCCAGCATCAGTTAAGGAACCTAGAGTCCGGTAAACTCCTAAGAGCACCTCTAGGGGCTGTCTGGTAGACCGCCACGAGAGGCTATCTTAGTACTGCAATGTAATACATTGCAGGACTAAGAGTGACAGAAACGCTGCACCTAGACAACTTTAATGAGCTGAAGTGGTCTGGGTACCTATAGTATCCACTTAAGCACTTTACATTGCTCCTGAAATTATTACCTGTGCTCCAGACCCTTCCTTGTCCTTGGTCTGATCCGTTGCTACTGTTTATCCTGTGACCATGCACCAGTCCTCAATTGTTTCTTGCCTTACGTTTTGCTATCAACTTCATCTTTATTATCTATCTAATAAATATTTATTTTCTCTATATATGTCCTCTTGTGCTTTGTTACTAGGTTGTAGCCTGTACCTTTCTAAGGATCCTTTTCATATCCTGACCGTCCTTAAGGGAATTACATCATGACAAAATAATCCCATCATGGGTCGCTTATTATTTTTAAGGAATTGTTAACATTTTTGTTAAGTCAAACACTTACCTCTCTTGAGTGAAACTGTTTAATCTTATAATTTTTTGATTCAGAGATGTACATATGCAAAGCATGAGCTATTGCATGGACTGCAGCATATACATTGTAAGTTATACGGAAATTTTCAGCATCAAACACGAACTTAGGTAGAGAACTAAGAGAGAATTTCTTCTTGCAAACTTGTCTCTTTCCACTATGATCATCTGCAGGTAGGCACCGGAAATAAGTTAACCATATATTTTGCAAGAATGTGTTATTCGTATACACCGTGGGGCTAGCTCTGTAGAGGAATTCTTGAAAACCTGGAATATATGATTTAGCTGCCACAAGAATAAGTGATCTATTCATTATTTTATTTAATGCATGTTGGTTTAAAAATCCTGTTCTATGTGCTGATATTTCTGATGATAATATTAGTGTTTTCTCACGAAGTTTAATCAGAAAATAAAATGTCATGATTATGTTTGCCAGGTGATCCTCACTGGAAAATATAACAATAACCTTTGCTGTGTATCTCAAAACATTGTTTTCTTGATAATCTGAATCAGAGTTTAACATATATTCAACACAAATTCCATTTTTAATACTCTCTGCTCTTAAACTTTGGCTTGCCATCTCACTACTCTCTGCTGGTGAGTGCAGTATGCCAATCCATGTCCAACCATAGTGTTTCAGCAGTGCAATAATGGCCTTATTATAGGCATTTGTCCCATGGCCGGTATGGAAAACTAATGGATAAGTAGCTTGGTCGTAGAAGTTGTCATTTACAGCTCCATAACTGATCTACGAAATACAGAAAAGTAATCAATGGAAGTTATATGTAACACGTCATAATCTAGATACAGACATATAAATACAACACAAAAGAGAAAAGCTACACTCAACTTTTCATCCATAATTTAAAAGCGCACAGCTGCTACAAATAAATACAGCATAGGAAAAAAAAAAAAAAACTTCATTATTTATTACAGTTAGAAAAACTTTCTAAATTATTTATCTACAAACATTTCCATAGGCTTTAATCATGTCTGCATTAGATAAATAATTTGGGATGGGAGTTGAAGTGGGGTGCACCTCCATAGCCTCTGCTCTGTATACTATTCTTCACCCAGCAGCACACGGGGTAAATGTATATGCAGAGAGGTACACACAGCAGTTATTGACAAACAAAACACCACCAGGTCACTGCAAAAGGACCTTGTGAATTTGTGCTTAGAGGTATGATGTCATATCCATGCCCATGGCTTCACCAGACCTCTCATTACTATGCCAGAAGAAGACCCTAATTCAAAAATGTTGGGGATTGCAGTTACCACCAATGGATCAATAAGGTTAATATGAGCTCAGGTCACCCTGGTTTGAAGATGGTTGTTTGGAGACAGACTGTTATTTTGCAATTTGAAGAAAGTTCTTAAAAAACTGACAAAGTGAATATCTATTTATATACTAATTTAAATTAACAGTAAGATCAGAAACACAAATTACATACCTACAATAATTTGAGTACTAATCAATCTAAAATGCAAAGTGTTGTAAACTAGCAAGAATATATTAATCTGCAAAGTATTTACCATGAAAGTGATTAAATAATAATAAATGAATATTACACCAGATACATCTGTTTTTGTTTGTTTAAGGGATAGCCACAACATTTACATATTATACACAGATAAAGTAAGAAGTGCACGAAAGGGGAAATGGAGTAATAAAGAGTACATATGTTTCCAAGCAGGATTCTTCAAGGCACTTTGACTTCAGTCATTAAAGGGACACTCCAGGCACCCAGATCACTTCTGCCCATTGGAGGGGTCTGGGTGCCAAGTCCCACTACCCTTAACCCTGCAACTGTAAATATTGCAGTTTTTATAAACTGCAATATTTACATTGCAGGGCTAACTCCTCCTCTAGTGGGTTTCTTCTAGACAGCCACTAGAGGGCACTTCCGGGTTTATAGCACAGATTATCTGTGCTATAGCATCGCTGGACATCCTCACGCTATGTGAGGACCTCCAGCGTTGCTGAAATCCCCATAGGAAAGCATTTTTCCTTTGGGGATTTCAGCGACGCTGGAGGTCCTCACATAGCGTGAGGATGTCCAGCGACGCTATAGCACAGATAATGCTTTCCTATGGGGAGGTCTAGTGCGCGGCATTTTCGCGCATGCGCATTAGGTCTCCCCCGCCGGCTGCACATGTGCAATAGGTCTCCGGATGACGGGGAGGAGCGTGGGCGGACCCTGAACCAGCACCGAGGGACATCGGTGATGGATACAGGTAAGTCACTGAAGAGGTTTTAACCCCTTCAGCAACTTGGGATGGGGGGTGGGAGGGAGAGGGGAACTGCAGTGCCAGGAAAACTGATTGTTTTTCTGGAACTGGAGTGTCCCTTTAAGGGATCAGACCAGAAGTCAGTTATTTTTTTTATCATTGCTGCGTCTTTGTAATTGATCCTCGTGTGGTCAGGGGCGGACTGACCGGTCGGGCACTTCGGACATGGTCCGAGGGCCCGGCCGGGAGTGGGGCCAGCCATCAGGGGGCCCGCCCCTTTAAATGCTGCAGCCACCTGAGCGCTCTCTTAAGAGCGCTCAGGCGGCTGCAGCTTCTCACCTCCCCTCCCCTGTAGCTGTGCGGTCCGCGGTGCCCGGCCGGAGTGATAGGAAGGTGCTCAGTGTGCACCTTCCTGTCAGTCCGGCCGGGTACAGGAAACAGAAACTTCTGTTCCGCACGGAACAGGAGTTTCTGTTTCCTGTACCCGGCCGGACTGACAGGATGGTGCACACTCAGTGTGCACCTTCCTATCACTCCGGCCGGCACCACGGACCGGAGTCCAGCTGCTCGGCCACGCTACAGGTGGGGGTGGTGGGGGCAAAAAGAGAAGGGGAGGGGAGGGGAGGGGGGGGCAAAAAGAGGAGGGGAGGGGGGGCAAAAAGAGGAGGGGAAGGGGGGGCAAAAAGAGGAGGGGAGGGGGGGGCAAAAAGAGAAGGGGAGGGGGGCAAAAAGAGAAGGGGAGAGGGGGGCAAAAAGGGAAGGGGGGAAAGAGAAGGGGGGGCAAAACGAGAAGGGGAGGGGGGGGGAAAAGAGAAAGGGAGGGGCGGGGGGCAAAAAGAGAAAAGGAGGGGAGGGGGGAGCAAAAAGAGAAAGGGAGGGGGAGCAAAAAGAGAAAGGGAGGGGAGGGAAGGCAAAAAGAGAAAGGAAGGGGGGCAAAAAGAGAAAAGGAGGGGAGGGGGCAAAAAGAGAAAAGAAGGGGAGGGGAGGCAAAAAGAGAAAGGGAGGGGAGGGGGGGCAAAAAGAGAAAGGGAGGGGGGGCAAAAAGAGAAAAGGAGGGGAGGGGGAGCAAAAAGAGAAAGGGAGGGGAACGGGAGCAAAAAGAGAAAGGGAGGGGAGGGGGGGCAAAAAGAGAAAGGGAGGGGGGCAAAAAGAGAAAAGGAGGGGAGGGGGGCAAAAAGAGAAAAGGAGGGGAGGGGAGGCAAAAAGAGAAAGGGAGGGGAGGGGGGCAAAAAGAGAAAGGGAGGGGAGGGGCAAAAAGAGAAAGGGAGGGGGCAAAAAGAGATGGAGGGGAGGGGGGCAAAAATAGAAAGGGGGGGCAAAAAGAGAAAGGAAGGGGAGGGGGGGCAAAAAGAGAGAGGGAGGGGAGGGAGTAAAAAGAAAGGGGGTAAGAAGAGAGAGGGGGGTAAGAAGAGAGAGGGAGGGGGGTAAGAAGAGAGGGAGGGGGGTAAGAAGAGAGAGTGAGGGTGGTAAGAAGAGAGGGGGGGGGTAAGAAGAGAGGGAGGGGGAGTAAGAAGAGAGGGAGGGGGAGTAAGAAGAGAGAGGGGCGTAAGAAGGGGGGGGAGTAAGAAGAGAGGAGGGGGGGAGTAAGAAGAGAGGGGGAGTAAGAAGAGGGGGAGGGGGGAGTAAGAAGAGGGGAGGGGTAAGAAGAGGGGGGAGGGGGGTAAGAAGAGAGGGGGCGGGAGTAAGAAGGGGGTAAGAAGAGGGGGAGGGGGAGTAAGAAGAGGGGGAGTAAGAAGAGGGAGGAGTAATAAGAGGGGGAGGGGGGGTAAGAAGAGGGGTAGGGGGGAGTAAGAGGAGGGCAATTGCCCCCGTGCGGGCAGCCGGCAGGGGAGGGAGGAAGAGAGGACCCGGGAGCTCAGCCTGCAGCTCCTCTGGGTCCTTCTTGCGCGAGCACAGATCGTTGCCGCGGTTACCACGGCAACGTTACGGCTCTGGCGAAAGTAAACTCTAGCCCTGGAGCTACAGGTTAGAGTTCACTCTCAACAATGTGACCACCAGGGATTCCTGGTGGTTGCAGTGGTGAGAGTGAACTCTAGCCCCATAAACACACTACCCCCACACACCATACACATTCACACACTGCCCCCCATACACACACACTGCCCCCACACACACCATACACATTTACACACATTGCCTCACACACACACACACATACACTGCCCACCCATACACACACAGCCCCCCATACTAACATTGCCACACACATACACAGCCCCCTCATACACACATTGCTCCACACACCCTACACATTCACACACTACACCCCCTCACACACACTACACCCCCACACACACACTGAACCTTTCACACACACTGCACCCCTTACACATTGCACCACTGCTCCTATACCCTACAACAGCCTCATATCCAAGCAGACCCCAGGTAAGTTGTCAAACTGTTCTTAAACGGTTTGACTACTTACTCTGGGAGGGGGGCCCGGCCCTCCTGGCACCATAACGACTACACAGAGCAGTAGTGGTTGTTGTGCATGGATTATTTCTTTAAATAATCTCCAAATGCCCCAGTAGCCAGCAAGCCAGCCAGCCCACAGGCCAGCCAGCCAGCCCATAGGCTGGCCAGTAGCCAGCCAGCCAGCCCACAGGCCACCAGTTAGGCTTACAGCCAGCAAGCCCACAGCCTGCCAACCGCAGCCAGCAAGCCACAGCCTGCCAGCCAGCAAGCCACAGCCAGCAAGCCAACAGCCTGCTAGCCGCAGCCAGCAAGCCCACAGCCTGCCGGCAGTAGCCAGCAAGCCCACAGCCTGCCAGCAAACCCACAGCCTGCCAGCCGCAGCCAGTAAGCCCACAGCCTTCCAGCAAGCCCACAGACTGCCAGCCAACAACAGTAATTAAGGTAAGCGGAGCCAACTTGGCCTAGGTATCAGCGAGCTATGTTGTGTTGCTATATTGTGAATAGGAACCAGAGTGTTGGAGAGACCCCCCTCCAGGCCCCATTAGACTCCATTGTAGTCTCTAATGGGACCTGGAGGAAATTCTTTATAACACACTCTCTAAAGGACACTGAGATAGCCTCTGCTAGAATACTCCCCCCCCCCCCCCTCCATGGACCATTAGCCCTCAATTGTAGTCTCTACTGGGGCCTGGAGGCGACTGTTTCCAGCAGGGTGTCAGGATCGGGACAGGGATCCAACACGCAGAGTACAAACAGTAGCCAGATACATATACCGGACCTTAGAATGGCCGGACTAACGTAAGTAGTACAGTATAGAATGGTCAAAGACAAGCCGAGGTCGAGGGTAACAGAAGACAGGTAAGCGAGAGACAAGCCGAATCAAGGGTAACAGAGATAAGCAGAGTAAGGTAAACAAGCCGGGTCAAAACCAAAAGGGATAATAGAATACACAAGCACTGAGTGACTAGAACAAGCTAGAACCACGACAGGGCAATGAGCTAATGAACGAAGCTCTGTTAAATACCCTGTTCAGAGCAGTAACCACGCCTCCGAGGCGTCCTGATTGGTCCTGCAGCAATTGAGTGACAGGTCGTTCCGGAGGAGTGTCCTGATGACAACTTCCTGCCTAGATGCTGTAAAAGGCAGTCACTCCCTCGCGGCCGGCCTTGCATGACCGGATAGACCTTGGGGAAGGGAGCCATCAGGCCGTCTGGATGGAGGAACAGCTAAGTCTCTACCTCTTTCGGAGGTAGAGACCGCAGGTACCCTGACAGTACCCCCCCTCTCAGATACGCCCACCGGGCGGAATACACCAGGGCGAGAAGGGAATCGAGAGTGAAACGCCCTGCGGAGACGGGGAGCATGCACCTCCTCCTGAGGTACCCAACTTCTCTCCTCAGGACCATAACCCTTCCAATCGACCAGATATTGCAGTTTCCCCCGGGAGATTCGAGAATCAACGATGGAATTGACCTCATACTCCTCCTGACCCTCCACCTGAACTGAGCGGGGAGGGGCGATCGTGGAGGAGAACCTGTTACATATTAATGGTTTTAGCAAGGAAACATGAAATGAATTAGGAATGCGTGAGGCATTAGGCAACGCTAAACGATACGCAACTGGGTTAATTTGAGACAGTACCCTGTAAGGTCCAATATATCGAGGAGCAAACTTCATGGACGGCACCTTTAACCGAATGTTTCTAGTACTTAACCATACTTTATCGCCTGGAACAAACACCGGTGCTGCCCTTCTACGTTTGTCAGCGTGTTTTTTAACCAGCGTAGAATTGTGCTGAAGGATTTGTCGAGTTTGATCCCACAACTCTCTTAAATTGGCAACATGAACATCCACCGACGGTATCCCTTGAGAAGAAGACTCCGAAGGAAGGATGGAAGGATGAAAGCCATAATTCAAGAAAAAAGGGCTAGAATGCGTAGAATCACTAATGAGATTGTTATGTGCAAACTCCGCCCAAGGAATCAAACCGACCCAATCGTCCTGGTGTTCTGAAACGAAACAACGTAAATATTGTTCAACTTTTTGGTTAGTGCGTTCAGCAGCTCCATTGGACTGAGGATGATAGGCAGAGGAGAAATTCAATTTGATGCCTAGTTGGGAGCAGAATGATCTCCAAAAACGGGAAACAAATTGGGAGCCTCTGTCAGAGACAATTTGGGAAGGTATCCCATGCAAACGGAAAAAACTCCCTGGCGAATATCTCCGCTAATTCTGGCGAAGATGGGAGTTTAGGTAAGGGAATGAAGTGAGCCATTTTAGTAAATCTGTCTACCACAGTGAGGATGACAGTCTGCTTTTTAGAGATAGGCAAATCAACAATGAAGTCCATTGCCAGACAGGACCAAGGCTTTTCAGGAACCTCTAAAGGGTGCAGAAATCCGCATGGAAGCGAATGGGGTAGCTTGGTCTTGGTACAAACTTCACATGCCCCGATGAATTCTTTAATATCCTTGCGTAAGTCAGGCCACCAAAAATCTTTAGAGACCAGCGCATAAGTCTTGCGGATGCCAGGATGCCCAGCCACCTTGCTGTTATGGAGACAGCGTAGCACCTCCAGTTGGAGAGCGGCAGGAACGAAGTGTCGATCCCCAGGAGTCTGTTTGGGTGCCAAATGCTGAAACTTCATGATCTCAGAAAGCAGTGGAGAGTGAATCCTGAGATTTGTGTTCGCGATGATATTCCCCTTAGGAACTATGGAGGACAGAAGTGGTTCAGTTATAGTGGATGGTTCATATTGACGAGACAAAGCATCGGCTTTAGAGTTCTTAGAACCAGGTCTATACGTAAGTACATAATTAAAGTGAGTGAGGAACAAAGCCCAGCGAGCCTGCCTGGCGGACAAGCGCTTAGCCTCCCCAATATAAGACAAGTTCTTATGATCCGTTAGGATAGTAACAGGGTGTAGTGTCCCTTCCAGTAAATGTCTCCACTCCTTTAAAGCCTTAATGACCGCTAACAGTTCCCTCTCCCCGATGTCATATCTGCTCTCAGGCCCAGAAAATTTTTTAGAGAAGAAACCACAAGGGTGTAACGGTTTATCCACCCCTAACCTTGAGACAGAACAGCCCCAACTCCTGTCTCAGAAGCATCGACCTCGAGCAAGAAAGGCAGAGTCGTATCAGGATGAACTAGAATGGGAGCTGAGGCAAAAAGTTCCTTGAGAGTCTTAAAAGCACCAAGAGCTTCCTCAGACCAGAACTTAGTATCAGCCCCTTCTTTCGTCATATTGGTAATAGGCGCAATGATAGAGGAGTAACCCTTAATGAAGCGCCTATAGTAGTTGGAAAAACCAATAAACCTTTGGATAGCCTTGAGTCCTTTGGGCAAAGGCCAGTCTAAAATAGATTGGAGTTTACCAGGATCCATTTTAAAACCTTCCCCAGAAATCACGTACCCAAGAAAGTCTACCTGAGACTGATCAAAACTGCACTTCTCCAATTTGCAGTATAGACCATGTTGCAGAAGTTTGTGTAACACCTTTCTGACCTGTCTATGGTGAGTCTCAATCTCCTTAGAGTGTATTAGTATGTCGTCCAGGTAAACAATAACACAATCATGCTGAAACTCCCTAAGTACCTCATTAATCAACTCTTGAAATACTGCAGGAGCATTGCATAGTCCAAATGGCATAACAGTGTATTCGTAATGGCCATACCGGGTATTGAATGCCGTCATCCACTCGTGACCTTGCTGGATTCTCACCAAATTGTAAGCCCCTCTGAGATCTAACTTGGTGAAGATTTTGGAGCCCTTAAGACGATCAAATAACTCGGTAATCAGTGGGATGGGATAGGCATTTCTGACAGTTATTTTATTCAAGCCTCGGTAATCGATACAAGGTCTCAGCGTGCCATCTTTCTTTTTAATGAAAAAGAACCCCGCCCCGACCGGAGAAGAAGACCTCCTGATGAATCCCTTTTCTAAATTCTCCTGAATATACTCCTCTAGAACCGAGTTTTCCTGAACAGACAAAGGATATACATGGCCCCTCGGAGGCATAGTCCCGGGTAGAAGCTTAATTTTACAGTCAAATGACCTGTGTGGCGGCAAAGAATCGGCATTCTTCTTGTCAAACACTGCCCTTAAGTCTAGGTAAAGGTCTGGTATTTGTCTTTCTGTGGACTGAGTAGGATTCTCCTGTATGTTAATATTAGCTAATGGAGAAACCTTGCACAAACACCGATCCTGGCAGCCTTGGCCCCACGAGAGTATCTCCCCTAACTCCCAATCAATAATAGGGTTATGTTCTTTCAACCATGGGTACCCCAGAACTATGGGAACGGAAGGAGACGAAATGAGCAGAAGAGATAAATTCTCCACGTGTAGGATACCAACATTTAACTCAATGGGTATGGTCTCACGAAAGATAACAGGGTCTAGTAGTGGTCTACCATCTATGGCCTCAACGGCTAAGGGTGTCTCCCTTAGCTGGGATGGAAAATTGTTTTTACTAGCAAAGGCTTGGTCGATAAAAGTCTCAGCAGCACCGGAATCTATCAAAGCCATAGCCCTTACTACTTCCCTCCCGCAAGTTAAGGAAACTGGTAGCAGAAGCCTGTGATCTTTATAATTAGGAGTAGAGGACAAAATAGAAACACCCAAGGCCTGTCCTCTAGAGAGACTTAGGTGCGAGCGTTTCCCGGGCGGTTAGAACAGTTTGAGAGTAAATGACCCTTAGCTCCACAATACATACACAAACCCTTTCTTCTCCTGTACTGTCTTTCCTCCTCAGAGAGCCGGGTATACCCTATCTGCATAGGTTCAGGAAGCAAAGATACCGTGGAGTCAGGACTTGGAAAAGCGGGGGCTAACCTAAAAGAAGGTCTCCGGTTCCTCTCTCGAGTGTTCTGTCTCTCTCTTAAACGTTCATCTATACGAGAGATGAACGAAATTAAATCCTCTATATTCTCAGGGAGTTCTCTGGTAGCAACCTCATCAAGGATTACTTCAGATAAGCCATTCAAAAATACATCCATATACGCCTGCTCATTCCACTTGACCTCTGACGCCAGAGACCTGAACTCTAGTGCATAATCCACCAGTGTTCGGTTCTCCTGTTTCAGACGCAACAGTAATCTGGCTGCATTAACCTTTCTACCTGGAGGGTCAAATGTTCTTCTAAAAGCCGCTACAAAGGCGTTATAGTTATAAACTAATGGGTTATCGTTCTCCCATAATGGGTTGGCCCATCTCAGAGCTTTCTCAATAAGTAGGGTGATAATAAATCCTACCTTTGCCCTATCTGTAGGATAAGAGTGAGGTTGCAATTCAAAATGGATACTAATTTGGTTTAAGAAACCACGACACTTCTCAGGAGCCCCACCATAGCGTACTGGGGGGGTAATGCGAGAAGAAGCACCCACTGTGGCTACCTCTAGACCTGAACCGACCGGAGAAACAGGGGTATTACGTATCTCCTCTGGTGGGTTATTGGCACGAGATAATAGAGCCTGTAGCGCAAGCGCCATCTGATCCATTCTGTGATCCATGGCTTCAAACCTAGGATCAGGAGAAGCAAGCTGACTGTTTGTACTTGCAGGATCCATTGGCCCTGTCGTAATGTCAGGATCGGGACAGGGATCCAACACGCAGAGTACAAACAGTAGCCAGATACGTATACCGGACCTTAGAATGGCCGGACTAACGTAAGTAGTACAGTATAGAATGGTCAAAGACAAGCCGAGGTCGAGGGTAACAGAAGACAGGTAAGCGAGAGACAAGCCGAATCAAGGGTAACAGAGATAAGCAGAGTAAGGTAAACAAGCCGGGTCAAAACCAAAAGGGATAATAGAATACACAAGCACTGAGTGACTAGAACAAGCTAGAACCACGACAGGGCAATGAGCTAATGAACGAAGCTCTGTTAAATACCCTGTTCAGAGCAGTAACCACGCCTCCGAGGCGTCCTGATTGGTCCTGCAGCAATTGAGTGACAGGTCGTTCCGGAGGAGTGTCCTGATGACAACTTCCTGCCTAGATGCTGTAAAAGGCAGTCACTCCCTCGCGGCCGGCCTTGCATGACCGGATAGACCTTGGGGAAGGGAGCCATCAGGCCGTCTGGATGGAGGAACAGCTAAGTCTCTACCTCTTTCGGAGGTAGAGACCGCAGGTACCCTGACACTTTGAAACACAGAATAAGTCAGTAATAAAGTCCGCCGGGCTATTGACTTACTCTATTGGCTTGTTTCAACTATTATTTGATTATGGTTGTGTTATATCCTGTTTTTCATGCCATTTCATCTTTTTGCTTTTCCAATTCATTGGGATCTTTGGTTGAGATGATGACAAGCTATCATTTATTTTAAATGTTGTAAGTGCAACCAATTTTTTTTTAGTAATTTTATGTCTTAAGATCTATTTTGTGTCCCATTTTTATCTCCCTCTAGATGCGGTGCTGCTAACTGGGAGCCTAAGAGTGAAGATTGCTTTTGTTTATGATTACCGTATATACTCGAGTATAAGCCGACCCGAATATAAGCCGAGGCCCCTAATTTTACCCCAAAAAACTGGGAAAACTTATTGACTCGAGTATAAGACTAGGGTGAGAAATGCAGCAGCTACTGGTAAATTTCTAAATAAAATTAGATCCTAAAAAAAATATATTAATTGAATATTTATTTACAGTGTGTGTATAATGAATGCAGTGTGTGTATAATGAATGCAGTGTGTGTATAATGAATGCAGTGTGTGTATGAGTGCAGTGTGTGTGTATGAGTGCAGTGTGTGTGTATGAATGCAGTGTGTGTGTATGAATGCAGTGTGTGTGTGTATGAATGCAGTGTGTGTGTGTATGAGTGCAGTGTGTGTGTGTATGAGTGCAGTGTGTGTGTATGAGTGCAGTGTGTGTGTATGAGTGCAGTGTGTGTGTATGAGTGCATTGCGTGTATGAGTGCATTGCGTGTATGAGTGCATTGTGTGTATGAGTGCATTGTGTGTATGAGTGCATTGTGTGTATGAGTGCATTGTGTGTATGAGTGCAGTGTGTGTATGAGTGCAGTGTGTGTGTATGAGTGCAGTGTGTGTGTATGAGTGCAGTGTGTGTATGAGTGCAGTGTGTGTGTATGAGTGCAGTGTGTGTGTATGAGTGCAGTGTGCTTATGAGTGCAGTGTGTGTGTGTGTGTGTGTGTGTGTGTTGCAGAGCCTTAGTGGGGGGTGGGCAATGCTTTTTTTATTTTTTTTATTATTTTAATTTTTTTTTATTATTTATTGTTTTTTTATTTAATTTAATTATTATTATTTTAGTATTATTATTTATTATTTTTTATTTAATTTAATTATTATTTTAGTATTATTATTTATTTAATTATTATTGTTTTTTTTTATTATTATTAATTATTTTCTTTTTCGTCCCCCCTCCCTGCTTGATACATAGCAGGGAGGGGGCTCCTTCCCTGGTGGTCCAGCATTGGCAGTTCAGTGGGGGGGAGAGGGGGGCTGGCAGAGCTGTACTTACCTCTCCTGCAGCTCCTGTCAGCTCTCTCCTCCTCCGGGCCGTCCGTGCAGCTCCCTCTGTCAGCAACCAGTGTAAGTCTCGCGAGAGCCGCGGCTCTCGCGAGACTTACACTGGGAGCTGACCGAGGTGCTGAACGGACGGCGCGGAGGAGGAGAGAGCTGACAGGAGCTGCAGGACAGGTAAGTACAGCTCTGCCAGCACCCCTCTCCCCCCAGTCTGTATTGTGGCAATGCAAATTGCCATAATACAGACTATTGACTCGAGTATAAGCCGAGTTGGGGTTTTTTAGCACAAAAAATGTGCTAAAAAACTCGGCTTATGCTCGAGTATATACGGCATACTGCCTGTAACGAACTCTGGTATAACCGGTACCCGTTTGTCTATTTCCTCCCGAACTGCCTGAGCGTGAGTGATTATAGCTCGCAGTTCAAGTGCTGAGTCGAAAGATTCTCCATACGAATGACAGTCTCCCAAATATATTCTCCCTGTAAAGCAGACAGGTACCCAAACATCAGCTGAAACTTGATGAAGGGTGTAACAGGAATGGTTTTAATGGGTGCCACACTGACTTTTATGCAAGTCCCCAAGGGGCACTCCCACATGGACCTTGTGGGGGGACAGGGACACAAAGATTACAGACAATAATAATACAGTGACAAAGCGTGACACTCCCAATACAAACAGATAATTCCCTTCTCTTTGCCTGTGAGATAATAACTCAATTATCTCCAGGCAGAAAAAAATAATTTTTCACAAAACTTGCAAAACAACCCAAAACACATAAAATGCCTGAAATTGTAGGAGGGGTTGCCAGCCTATATATACCCTCCTCCTACCGACCGTCCTACGTTTTGGAACACAAACACACTCTCTCTTTTTATATGGAAGTTCCATTATTTCTCCATATTAATAATGAAAATCCACTATACTGTGTGGGAACAAAATTAGTTTAGTAGCCGGTCGACATTTCAGTCCAACCTGAGGACTGAAATGTCGACAGGCTACTAAACTCATTTTGTTCCCACACAGTATAGTGGATTTTCATTATTAATATGGAGAAATAAAGAAATACTCGAACTTCTACATCAGTCAGTGAGTGCAGCCTATTGTCTTCTATTTTATATGATGAAGCGAAGACTGAGCACCTGGAAAACATCACTAATTTAAGCAAGTGTGCAAGGACTTTTGTATTTTGTATATACGTACGCATGTGCGCACACAAACTATCCAATATGCAAACACACCCTGTACACTGCAGACTTGGAGGCAGACCCTGTGGGTGGGCTTGGATGCAGGCCTGAGCTGTGTTAGGGGCCCCAAAATTTCTGATGGCGGCCCTGACTACAGTTGATATGCCCTATGTGAAGGAATGCCCCATCACTGTTCAGCTACTTACTTCAGTTTTTGTCATCATGTTCCAGTTTGTTAGTTATTTTGTTCGGTTTCCAAACTGAGACCACCCCAGAGACCAATTAGAACATGGAACATTGTATGTCTTGTATGAAAACCACTGAGAAAATCGTTAATTGAAGGCTCCGCAGGGTTGCCGCCATTTCGTGCATACAAATACACGTGGTTGGAACAATAGATGGAGGCCATCTTGTCTCCCGAACGCTGCCAGCGGAACCTGGTCATCGGCTGCCTGGAACTCATTTCGGCCAGGCATTCTCACGAACACCGGTCTCTATGGATCTACTCTACGTTTTCCTTCCCATTCACTTAGACGAACGGCATTCGGGAGTTCCAGAATACCGAACACAGGGAGCATTCTCCATGAATCAGCTAGACTCTATCTTATGTAGTTTTCATGCAAAACCCCACAAATGGAGACCGGCTCTTGCCACACTTTTCATGGAACTGTTTCTGGGCTTCGACCTCGTGGCAGACCGGTCAAATCTTCACTGTGGTGCCGATCACAAACTACCTAATGGATCTGGCTAATTTTCGGATATATTGTTCCCCCAGATTAAGGCTACACATGTGACTTGACATGTGGCTACACTTTTGTGGAGTTCCAATGCATTTTATTGGGGTACTTCCGGGGTGGTTATAAAATGTTAACTTTTTCTGTACCAGGAGATAATTGAGTTTAGTACTTTCTCTGACTCAATTATTTCCCTGGCTCAGAGGAGGAGTTACTTCACTGTATAAATTGAATGTCTGTTTTCCATTAAACCAGTCTTGTCCCAGCATTAAGCTTTGGCTCATGTGTGGGTTATTATGCGATACCAGCGATATTGTAACCTGTGGATTACTGGAGTATGATTACTATGGGAAAATGGTATGCATGGCGGTAATACCTTGGCAGACCATCACACCCTGCAATCTTCCTGCAACAATCAAGAATGGTTGCCAGTAAGGATGGATATTCTCCAACAGTGTCTATCAAAAAGAGGAAACCATGCTGGCCATTAGATGGACTCTAAATCAGGCGCGTTATTTTGTTACACCACAAACACAAAAAGCAAACCAAACAATTAAGCACCACCGGTGAAAAAATATACAATGCATAAAATAGTAATTACCCCTTGTTAAAATGTAGAGGAAAGACTATTTTGTATTTATTTTTTATTTATATTTTTTATTTATTTTTTATATTTTTTATTTTTTATTTTTATTTTTTTATATATTTATTTTTATTTTTTATTTTTTATTTTTTTATCTTTTAGCTTTTATTTTTTATATATATATTTTTATTATTTTTTATTTTTTATCTTTTATTTATGTTGTATTTTATTAACATTATTATTTTCATTATGATTTTCATCATATGTTTTTTGGTAGTCAGTATTGACACTTCACATCTTCAGATACATTCTCTTTATACACTTTTCTTTATTTTTATATTTTTTTATTTTTACACATGGCATATGGGGTAACCATCAGATATATCATCTATGTTAATTTAACAAGACTGTTTTAAACATTATCCTGTCCTGTCGGTCCGCTTGGTACAGCGGATTATATTTGGTCCTATCACTCCATTTCTAACAATTAAGGGTTCTCCATGTAGAGCATTCACGGAGGTGTGGGTGTTGCTATAACTACGATACACTTTTTTTCGAGACGCACAATTATCACGTCAGCACGTTGGGTTTACCGGGCGCACTATGATTATGTCATCACGCACCGGACCACGTTTTTGCACATGCGCACTGACACCCAACACGGAATCGGACAGAAATCAGTTTACATAGATGGGGTAAGTTACTTATTTATTGGCACTGTATATAAATGGTATTTTTGGACACTATGATTATTTTGATAAAGACCCTGAAGGGTCGAAACGTTGATGTGAAGGTGATTTATTGAAATATATTTTTTTGAAAATCCAAGTGAGTGCTCCTGTTTCCTTTTTTGTCTATTTATTGCTGGGAAGCACCCGGGTTAAGTTGCATTGTAAATATTGAAGGTTGAGTGCCAGAGTCTGGACATTTTTTTACAAACATATATATACACACACACAGATATATACACACAGATATACAAACATATATACACACACACAGATATATATATACACGCACGCACAGATTGACACACGCACGCACAGATATACACGGACGCACAGATATACACACACACAGAGGTGAGAGGGGGTCATACTGTGAGTGAGGGGGAAGTGATGGTGTGAGGGAGAGGGAGTCATGGTGTGAGGGAGGGGGGAAGGTGAGAGGGGGGTCATACTGTGAGGGAGCGGGGAGTGATGGTGTGTTGGTGAGAGAGAGGGGGGAGTGATGGTGTGATGGTGAGAGGGACTAAATACTTTATTTTATTCCCTAATGGTCCAGCGTGGGCTCCCTGGTAGTCCAGTGGTGATATCCAGTGATATCCGGTCTGCAGCTCCGCAGTGCAGACCATGAGTTTCACGAGGCCCACTCAGAGTATTGCCGAAGTAAACCCACGGCCAGGGCCGGCCTTAGGGGTGTGCGAGCTGTGCGGCCGCACAGGGCGCCATGGAGCAGGGGGCGCCGTGCGGCCGCACAGCCGTTTTAAAAAAAAAAAAAAAAAAAAAATTTTTTTTTTTTTTTACATTTGCAGCGGGGGCGGAGCTTACCGTGCGGCGGGGGCGGAGCTAAAAGCGCCGGAAAACTGCTGCAGGGGAAGCAGGAAGGAGTCCCTGCTTCCCCACCAAACAGTCACCAGGAGCTGCACTGCCTCCACAATTAACTCCACAGGTAACTGTGTGATTGCCAGGTGAGTGTGACTCTCTGCCTATGTGTATGACTGTCTGCCTCTGTGTGTGTGTGTGTGTGTGTGTTACTGTCTGTGTGTGTGTGTGTGTGTGTGTGTGTATGACTGTCTGCCTCTGTGTGTGTGTGTGTTACTGTCTGTGTGTGTGTGTGTATGATTGTCTGCCTCTGTGTGTGTGTCTGTGTGTATGACTGTCTGCCTCTGTGTGTGTGTCTGTGTGTATGACTGTCTGCCTCTGTGTGTATGACTATCTGCCTGTGTGTGTCTGTGTGTGTGTGTGTATGACTGTCTGCGTGTGTGTATGACTGTCTGCGTGTGTGTATGACTGTCTGCGTGTGTGTATGACTGTCTGCGTGTGTGTATGACTGTCTGCGTGTGTGTGTATATGACTGTCTGCCACTGTGTGTCTGTGTGTATTACTGTCTGCCTCTGTGTGTTTGTCTGTGTGTATTACTGTGATGTAATTCCAGTAAAATACAAGTTTAGCAGGCTAAGATTGCCACAAGGCATATGTATGTATATGTGTTTGTAGTATCAGTTAGTTAATCACACGTAGCTAAGATACTGTCATCACTGTACTGACCAGGTGCAGGAATGTAAGAACTGGAATTACGCGTCCCTCTCCTTTGTATCAGATGAGCCACGTGGTTAGACCGGATGGATGAGTTTAGACTCTATTCATTAAATAGGTTAAGGGTATGTGTGGGTGTAGTTAATTGTGGGAGGAGCTACAGTGCTATATAAGGAATGTACTCTATGTATTCAGTACTCAGACTTTGCTGTATTTTGGTGACGCTAGTCCCTCTGAGTCCCGATCGGTGATCCAATAAAGAATCTCTTCCTTCCTGAAGAAACCTGTGTCCATCTCTCTGTGCTTGGCTTCCGTCAGTTTCTCCGGTATCATTTGGTGCATTGGCCGGGAAGCTCATCGTTCAACGGTAGCTGAGAGGCAGAGGCGTGAGACGGTCTATCTTTGCCCACGTTCTCTACGGCTGCACCCCTGAACTTCTGCGTGGACCTCCCTTCGTCTCGGCGCCACTGGTCTGTTGTCCAGGAGATCATCGGCCTCTACGTGAGAAGTGCTGGGGTGTCCCCGTCGATGAGTGTGAACTCAGGTTCAGGAACGAGGAGGTAAGATAACTGCTGTTTTAGACGGCAGGACCCGCTAGGGGTATACCGATTGTGCGGTAGGCCCAAAGGGGTTTTTGAATCTGTATCTGCCCCCTCTGTCGGAGGGAAGGAGCGAAGGCGCACCGCTCGATCGAACGCTCTTTAGTCAGACCGTTTGATTTGGTTAGTCAGGCGGGGTCCTGGTGTAAATAGCCCTAGCCGGACACCGGTGTCTTGTCTAGACTAGCGTTCTAGGGTGTATATTACGTTCGCTAGGTCGGAGGGACCGGGAGACTAAGCGGCGCCTGTGTAAATTCGGTTCGCTAGTTCTCATCCTATCTGGGCTAAGTGGGAAGGCGTGTAAATTTGGAACCCACTAGACTTTTGATAGTGCGACTAAGAGGCGCCTGTGTAAATTCGGTTCTCTAGCTCGCTATATATGTGGTGATTGGGCAGTGTGGCTAACCAAAACGGGTGTATATAGTTTTAGGTAGTCCATTCAAGGTACTGGCCAATAGTTTAGTTGGGAATTGTAAATGTGTTAAAGATTGTTTAGTAAAGTGTATATCTTGTTAGATAGCGCGAGCTCAGCCGTCTAGCGAGAGTGTTAATAGTGTGTTGCTGTATTATAGTGCACGGTACCATAACCCTGTATATTTACTGACATTATATAATAAGTACTAATCATTGTCGTCCATTGCATGTTTAACACCATAACCACTAATAATTGTATTGTGACCTTAACTTGTGCTTTGACCTATGCTAACCGTACTGTAACCGCTATTTGTAAAAGACGATGTTACTGGGGTGTGTTATAGACGGGTAATTCGTATATAGAGAATTATAGCGTGGGTGACTGTATAGTTACGCCAAAGGGCATAATATTGATTATATAGTGACTGGTGTAACAGCTGTGTGTGTACGGGAATTCCCTGAGTGTTTATTGTTATTGTGTACGTTTCACTTGGTAACCGTACCACGTGGTGCTGTTGCCAGAGGAAACGGGTGTGACTGTTGAATAGTACGCGTGTATAGTATTCGTTGTCGACGACGTTCCATTGTTAAGTATGGGTGCGTCGCAGTCAACGATTCCGGATCCCTTAGGATGTATGGTTAAGAATTTTAAAAAGGGATTCAAAGTTTGTGATTTTGGGGTTAAGATGTCCCCTGTACGTTTGGTCACTTTGTGCACTAGGGAGTGGCCTACTTTGGTTGCGGCATGGCCGCCACGTGGCAGTTTGGATCCAACTCTGGTACAGCGCTTACACGTGGCTGTATCAGGTAGGCCTGAACTTTACGGCCAGTTTCCTTATATTGATTGTTGGAGACAGGCCGTAAATGACTCGCCAAAATGGCTCCGGACATGCCACGAGGAGCAGTGTCGCCTCATGGTAGCTAGGACTTGTTCGTCCACTAGGACTGGTGTTAGGCCCATTTTGGACACGCCCCCTGAGTCCGAGATCCCTTTGCCGCCCCCTTACTTTCCGGTAAGAGGAAGTGACGCAAATACAGGAAGTCCTGTAACCCTTCCCTCATTACCCTCATCCACTTCCGCTTCCTCCTCCAGTACAGGATCCACCCCCCCTCGTACTAAATCTCCCCTTCCGGAACCAGAACCCACCCCCATTAGAAACGAATATCCTGATTTGGCGCCACTTCAGACTTCCGGTCAAGCTTCATCTAGCTCGACCCGAAGTGTTTTATTTACAACCTTTTCCCAAAACCAACCTCCCACATCCCCATACCCTATCTCTCCCCGACCGGAACCCATGACTGACGCCTCTCTACGTAGCCCCATCCAAACCCGACAGTTGACTGGTGCCCAACAATTAAAGCACTATCAGATGCCTCTTCGTCTGAATCCCGGGTCAGCTTATATCGATGCCGCAGGTCAAATGGCACACGCTGACCCTGTCTTCGTATATGTCCCTTTCACCACTACCGACCTTTTAAACTGGAAGACCCATAATTCCTCGTATACTGAGAAACCACAAGCCATGACTGATCTGTTCACCTCAATAGTACAGACACATAATCCGACATGGGCTGATTGCCAGCAGTTATTAATGACTTTATTTAACAATGAGGAAAGGACAAGAATAAATCAAGCAGCCATTAAAGCATTAGAGGATAGAGCCCGTGCTTTGAACCAAGCTAATCCAGCAGCATGGGCCGCAACACATTATCCCAACACTGATCCCGATTGGAACGTAAATGGTGCTGATATGGTTCAACTCAGAGCCTATAGAGACGCTATAATTGCTGGCATGAAAGCCGGAGGAAAGAAAGCCATTAACATGTCGAAGACAGTTGAGGTGATCCAGAAAAGCGATGAAGCGCCCAGTGTCTTTTATGACCGATTATTGGAGGCGTACCGCTTGTACACCCCCTTTAATCCGGAAGACGCAGACAATTCCCGAATGGTTAACTCCGCCTTTGTCAGCCAAGCTTACGGAGATATTAAGCGCAAGCTACAAAAGTTAGAAGGGTTTGCAGGTATGTCAATCTCCCAACTAATGGAGGTAGCTAATAAGGTCTATATGAATAGGGAAACAGAAAGCAAGAAAGAGGAGGAGCGCAAGATGCGTAAAAAGGCTGATATGCTAGCGGTAGCGATCGCAGGCGTAGATAAACGGGGCCCAGATAGAGGCAATAATAGATGGAGTAGGGAGCCTTTGAGTAGGGATCAGTGTGCGTATTGCAAGGAAGAAGGGCATTGGAGGAACGAATGTCCGCAAAGAGAGCAGTACGAGAGAGACCAACCCAGGGCAGGCTACGGAAACTTTAGAGGCAGAGCGAGAGGTAGAGGAGGTCCCGGAGGGAGTAATGGTTATAGAGGGAGTAATGGGAACAGAGGAAGTGTTAGGGAAGACAGGTATATTCCAGCAGCGCAAAGGTCCCGCGATAGAGAAGGTAGGGACTTTGTAGGATTGGCTGACACGGTCATGGAGGACTATTGATACCGACCGGGCTCCATCCCCCTTGGTCGAGCGGAGCCTATGGTTGATGTATCAATAGGGGGGAAAAGGAGTGCGTTCATGATCGACACTGGTGCTGAACATTCAGTGGTGACTAATCTAGTTGCTCCTCCATCTGGAAGGACTATTACTGTGATAGGAGCAACTGGAAGAAGTGCTGAAAGACCGGTTCTTAAAAGTCGACTCTGTACATTGGGAGGCCACGTAGTAAAACACCAATTCCTTTATATGCCTGAATGTCCAGTCCAATTGCTGGGACGTGATATGCTATCCAAATTACAAGCGCAGATTACGTTCCTACCAGATGGAACAACATCTTTAAAGTTTAATGGACCTTCAGGTATTATGACTTTATCCGTACCAAAGGAAGAAGAGTGGCGACTTTATACAGTGTTGACTAGCCAAAACCCTAGGAGTGATGAGACATTGTTTAACATACCAGGAGTTTGGGCAGAGAACAACCCACCAGGACTGGCCCGCAATATTCCACCAATAAAAATTGAACTGAAACATGGGGTTTATCCAGTGAGCCTAAGACAATATCACATTCCGCAGAAGGCTAAGAAGAACATCCAATCCTATCTGGATAAGTTCATACGGTATGGTATCCTAAAATTCTGTACTTCCCCCTGGAACACCCCATTGCTGCCTGTTCAAAAGCCCGGCACAGATGAGTATCGACCTGTGCAGGACTTAAGAGCAGTCAATGATGCGGTTGTTAGCATACATCCAGTTGTACCCAATCCATATAACCTGCTTGCTTTAATTCCGGGCGGGGCTACTTACTTCACAGTCTTAGATCTCAAAGATGCCTTCTTTTGCCTCCGAATTGCCGCAGAAAGTCAATGTATTTTCGCTTTCCAATGGGAGAACGCTGTAACGGGCTCAAAACGCCAAATGACTTGGACAAGACTGCCCCAAGGGTTTAAAAATTCACCTACCCTATTTGGTTCAGCCCTAAGTCAAGATCTATTGGATTTCGAGTCCATCCCAGGAGAGTGTGTATTGTTACAATATGTAGATGACTTGTTGATAGCAGCAGTTACAAAAGAAATCTGTCAGCAAGCAACGCACGATCTACTACACATTCTCTGGAAGGCAGGATACAAGGTGTCTAGAAAGAAGGCTCAGTTGTGTTTGCCAACTGTCAAGTATCTAGGATTCCATATCTCTGAAGGTCAAAGAATTATGGGGCCAGAGAGAAAAGAAGCTGTCTGCCAAATACCAATACCCAAGAATAGAAGACAAGTGCGAGAATTCTTGGGGGCAGCAGGCTTCTGTAGGATATGGATTCCCAGTTATGCGATACTAGCAAAACCTCTGTACGCAGCTATCAAAGGTACAGAGCACGACCCCTTCTTATGGACCCAAGAACAGCAAACGGCATTTGAAGATGTGAAGAAGGCTTTGATGAGTGCCCCAGCATTAGGTCTACCTGATCACACACGACCATTCTACTTATATGTACACGAGCAAAGAAGAATGGCTGTGGGAGTATTGACACAGTACTTGGGATCATGGCAAAGACCTGTTGCCTACATGTCTAAGCAACTGGATGCAGTGGCCAGCGGACTTCCACCTTGTCTAAGAGCCGTAGCTGCAGCCGCCCTGCTAGTAGCTGAAGCCGATAAACTCACTCTGGGTCAAGAACTTTATGTACGAGTCCCACATGCAGTACAGACGTTGTTGGATTACAAAGGAAATCATTGGTTTAGTAATAGCCGTATGACCAAGTATCAAGCAATGTTGTGTGAAAACCCAAGAGTGCATTTAGAGACTGTAAACACCTTAAATCCAGCTACCCTTTTGCCACAACCTACTGAAAGTCAACATGATTGTTTGGAAGTAATGGATGAAGTATTCTCAAGTAGACCAGATCTTCGTGATTTTCCCATCCAGAACCCCGATGTTCAATATTACACCGACGGCAGTAGTTATGTGAAAGAAGGGATCCGCTATGCAGGATATGCAGTGACAACAATAGACAAGGTGATAGAAGCTCGGCCACTGGCGAAAGGAACATCAGCACAAAAGGCAGAATTAATAGCACTAACACGAGCGTTACAATTGGCTGAAGGTTTAAGAGTAAATATCTATACGGACTCTAAGTATGCGTTTTTAACCACTCATGCCCACGGAGCTTTGTATAAAGAAAGAGGACTACTGAATTCAGAAGGCAAAGAAATCAAGTACGCAGCTGAAATCCTACAACTATTGGAAGCAGTGTGGGAGCCGAAAGAAGTCGGTATCATACATTGTCGAGCGCATCTGAGAGGAGATGGTGATGTAACCAAGGGAAATCGGATGGCAGATAGTGCAGCTAAGCGTGCTGCTGAATCAGGAAGACAGGAGTATGTGGGGCATATAGCTGCTCTTATACCAACTCCACTGTCTCAATGGACTCCAGTTTATACAGCTCAAGAAGAGGAGTGGTTAAAGACTGAACCGGGAAAGTATTTGGAGAACAAGTGGTATCAGCTAGAAGATGGAAGAATAGTCATACCAGCATCACTAGCGGTAGAAATTGTCCAAAATTATCACAACGGGACACATTCTGGGAGAGACAGTACTGAAGAATCTCTTAGAAAACATTTCTACATACCAAGATTGTCCAACTTGACTCAGGCCATTGTACGCAGATGTGTAACGTGTGCTAAGAATAATGCAAGACAAGGACCAGTAAAGCCACCAGGAGTCCAGTTTATGGGGGGACTCCCCATGTCCGATCTACAAATAGACTTTACAGTAATGCCTAAATCGGGTGGACATCGTTACCTGTTGGTAATTGTGTGCACCTATTCAGGCTGGGTAGAAGCATGTCCTACTCGTACAGAGAAAGCAGGAGAAGTTGTAAGATTCCTGCTACGAGAAATAATACCCCGATATGGACTACCCTGTTCTATAGGATCGGACAATGGTCCAGCTTTTGTTCATCAGTGCCTACAACAACTGACTCATATGCTTGGTATAAAGTGGAGGCTTCATACTGCATATAGACCCCAGAGTTCTGGTAAGGTAGAGAGAATGAATAGAACTATAAAGAACCAGTTGGCTAAAATGTGTCAGGAAACCCAACTTAAGTGGAACGTTCTCTTACCCATAGCTTTATTGCGAATCCGCAGTACCCCTACCAGAAGGATGGGCCTCTCTCCTTTTGAAATCATGTATGGGCGACCACCTCCCGTACTTGGTAACTTAAGGGGGGACTTGAGTCAGTTGGGAGAAGGAATTACCCGGCAGCAGGTTGTAGAGTTGGGTAAGACTATGGAGGAGGTACAGAAATGGGTACAAGATAGATTACCTGTGAATATTTATCCCCCTGTTCATAGTTATCATCCAGGAGATCAAGTGTGGATTAAAGAGTGGAATAATGTACCGTTAGGGCCCAAGTGGAGAGGTCCTTATGTTGTTCTCTTGTCTACCCCTACAGCAATAAAAGTAGCAGAAGTGACTCCGTGGATACATCACTCCAGGGTTAAACCAGCAGCAGTCGATTCTTGGCAAGTTACAGCAGATCCAGAGAATCCCTGCAAGATCCGGTTAAAACGCACTACTCAGTCGGAGTAACAAGGAATTATTGTGGATTACAAATTTTATTGTTACAGGTGTGAGTGAGAAGGCCATAATAAAGCCTGTCCGCTTACCATCACATAGTGTATAAGCCAGGAAAGTCTCGAAGGGACACCTGTGAAGATGAGCAGAACTCCATTCCCTGCAGCCCCTCACATCCTGGAAGCTGAGGCGCCATCGCACGGACGAAGACTGAGGATGACGGCGAAAGATGTGCTTTTGATAGTGTTTATTTATATGTGTTTTTATATTCAGGAAGGTAGAGGTACCGACACTCCTAGCTGTGAGGTATGCATTAAGACTACGAGAACAGGTAACCATATTTCCCAAACCCTAATTTGGCATTCACAGTACGAGTGTAAAGGAGAGGTATCAAAATGTAGATACCTAAATATAGACTATAGTGTGTGCCATTTAGGAGTAGGAGAACCTAAGTGCTTCAGTCCAGAGTATCAACCTCGTACAATTTGGTTGACTCTCAGGAATGGAGATCCTCAGGGGACCCTAATTAATAAGACGGTGTTAGAATCCGTATATTCTTCGGGTGTTCTGCTATTTGATGCATGTAAGGCGATATCAAGTGGTAGAAAACCGTGGAATGTATGTGGGGATCTTAGATGGGAGAGGACGTATGGGTCTAATGATAAATATATTTGTCCCAGTAGTAAAAATAAATATGTGAGTCCTAGATGCCCAAATAAAGACTATAACTTTTGCCCATATTGGTCTTGTGTGGGGTGGGCAACTTGGGGACAGACAGTAGACAAAGACATGATAGTGACTAAGTTGCCGACTAGCCCTTATTGTAAGTCTATGGAATGCAACCCAGTCCATATACTTATTAATAACCCCGACAAGTTCCTAGATAAGTATGGAAATTTATTTGGGTTTCAGATATACGGGACGGGTTTAGATCCTGGGACATTATTGTTTATAGGAATAGAGACTGATACGGTATCCTCCCAGACTCATCAAGTATACCATTCCTTTTATGAAGAGATGAGTATAGATAATAAGATCCCCCATAACGCTAAAAACCTGTTCATTGACCTAGCTGAAAGTATTGCCGGTAGTCTTAATGTTACCAACTGCTATGTGTGTGGAGGTACTAACATGGGAGACCAATGGCCTTGGGAAGCAAAGGAGGTAATGTCCGGTTCTGAGGCAGTTGACCAATTAATATCTACATAAGCCGATTATCATATGAGTGTTAGAGGTAAATCTGAGTGGAGATTAAAGACCTCCATCATAGGTTATGTTTGCATAGCAAGGAAAGGAATAATGTATAATACTTCTGTAGGAGAATTAACTTGTCTAGGGCAAAAAGCTTATGATGATGATACTAAAAATACAACTTGGTGGTCGGCTTCAAATGTCTCAGAACCATCTAACCCGTTTGCTAGATATGCCAGTTTAAAGGATGTGTGGTTTGATTTATCCATCACATCTACCTGGAGAGCCCCAGCAAATTTGTACTGGATCTGTGGTAAGAAAGCCTATTCGGAGCTGCCACAGGACTGGGAAGGGGCATGTGTGTTGGGTATGCTCAAACCATCCTTCTTCTTGTTACCGATTGAAACAGGTGAGACTTTAGGTGTTAAAGTGTATGATGTGAATCATAGGAAGAAAAGGGGACCCATAGAGATAGGCGCCTGGGAAGATGATGAATGGCCTCCCCAGCGTATTATAGATTACTATGGGCCAGCCACGTGGGCTGAGGATGGTACCTTTGGTTATAGAACCCCAATTTATATGCTCAACCGTATTATAAGATTACAGGCGGTGGTTGAGATTATCACAAATGAGACATCACAAGCACTCAATCTTCTAGCGAAGCATAACACCAGGATGAGGACAGCAGTCTACCAAAATAGATTAGCCTTGGATTACCTTTTGGCAGTAGAGGGAGGTGTATGTGGGAAGTTTAACCTAAGTAATTGCTGTCTTCAAATAGATGACGAAGGGCAAGCAATAGCTGAGCTTACTAGCCATATGGTTAAACTAGCGCATGTGCCTACTCAGGTATGGAAAGGGTACAATCCAAGTAGTTGGTTTGGTAGCTGGTATGAGTGGTTTGGAGGGCTTAAGGCAGTGGTAGGTGGAGTCCTACTGATTTTACTGTTGTGTCTACTCCTACCGTGTCTTATACCCTTAGTAGTTAGGTCTGTGCAAAGCCTGATAGGAAGTATAGCAGAGAGGAAGGCTGCTGCACAGATAATGGCGATATATAAGTATAAGGCTCTAGATCAGGGAGAACCAATGCAAGAAGATGAATGTTGAAGATTCACATCATAAGATAAGTCTGGTCTGGTTCATGGTAACCTGAGGTATATGCAAACCAAGGTTAAGTGATGCCTCAAGTAATTGTGAAATATCAGAGGCATCAAAGGGGGGAATGTGATGTAATTCCAGTAAAATACAAGTTTAGCAGGCTAAGATTGCCACAAGGCATATGTATGTATATGTGTTTGTAGTATCAGTTAGTTAATCACACGTAGCTAAGATACTGTCATCACTGTACTGACCAGGTGCAGGAATGTAAGAACTGGAATTACGCGTCCCTCTCCTTTGTATCAGATGAGCCACGTGGTTAGACCGGATGGATGAGTTTAGACTCTATTCATTAAATAGGTTAAGGGTATGTGTGGGTGTAGTTAATTGTGGGAGGAGCTACAGTGCTATATAAGGAATGTACTCTATGTATTCAGTACTCAGACTTTGCTGTATTTTGGTGACGCTAGTCCCTCTGAGTCCCGATCGGTGATCCAATAAAGAATCTCTTCCTTCCTGAAGAAACCTGTGTCCATCTCTCTGTGCTTGGCTTCCGTCAGTTTCTCCGGTATCATTACTGTCTGCCTCTGTGTGTGTGACTGTGTATGACTGCCTCTGTGTGTATGACTGTCTGCCTCTGTGTGTATGACTGTCTGCCTCTGTGTGTATGACTGTCTGCCTCTGTGTGTATGACTGTCTGCCTCTGTGTGTATGACTGTCTGCCTCTGTGTGTATGACTGTCTGCCTCTGTGTGTATGACTGTCTGCCTCTGTGTGCATGACTGTCTGCCTCTGTGTGCATGACTGTCTGCCTCTGTGTGTCTGTGTGCATGACTGTCTGCCTGTGTGTGTGTGTGTGTGTGTATGACTGTCTGCCTCTGTGTGTATGACTGTCTGCCTCTGTGTGTATGACTGTCTGCCTCTGTGTGTCTGTGTGTATTACTGTCTGCCTCTGTGTGTGTCTGTGTGTATTACTGTCTGTGTGTGTCTGTGTGTATGACTGACTGTCTGCCTGTGTGTGTCTGTGTGTATGACTGTCTGCCTTTGTGTGTCTGTGTGTGTGTGTATGACTGTCTGCCTGTGTGTGTGTGTATGACTGTCTGCTTGTGTGTGTGTGTGGATGTCTTCCTGTGTGTGTATGGCCGTCTGACTCTGTGTGTGTGTGTGTGTGTGTGTCACATACAACCAATACACGCATATCACACACTGTTAATATACCCATTACAAATATCACACATAGCATACATATCACACACAGTCATCACACGTACTATTACATACACAGACAACACAAACATAACAGCATACATGGATGACGGGGGGGGGGGGGGGGCGCTGTGAAGATTTTTCGCACAGGGCGTCTAAATGCCTAAGGCCGGCCCTGCCCACGGCAATGCTCTGATTGATCAGATCTTGCGAGACACATGGTCTGCAGCTCTGCACACTGTGAAGCTGCAGACCAGTGTCTGCAATTTGCGCAGGAGGGGCATCACACTTGTTCGATATGCCGCCGGGCCCCCTCCTGGTGTCGAGTTCTTGGTCAGTGACCCAGGACCCGACACAGCCTGCCCCGGGCACCCCCCTAATGAGTGACACCAGGGGCGGACAGCCCCCTCCACCCCCTCTTAGCACAGCACTGCTACTCTGTACCACTCTAATAATTGCTCTTGTGAGATTTAACCACATTGAAACGGTTTCCTCATGAGGATCTCTGTATATAGAGAGGAATACAATTTCAAGTTCCACCCTACTAGACAGGCTGAAATGTTAACTTCCACTGAAAGATCCATGGCACAGAGGAGACGTTTGGTTTACCAGGACTGAATTTTCACTCGCCCTGTCGCCCTTGACTGTGAATGACAATGCTCCCCTTGCCATCTCCTCTTCTATGAATATTGTGCACAATAGATTAGTCACATCTACTTTGTTAGAGTCCCAGGCAAGGCAACAGTCAAGTCATTGACTGACTCAAATTCTTTAATGACAAATATGAAAATTGTTTAAAATAAAAAAACACTATTTGTGTGAATTCATTATATACATAATGTGTAGTGGACATTCATATTCTGCTGGTTTACATCATGCTGCTTTTCATAAAATTCTGAGCAGGTGAGTTATGGTGCTTACAGTAGTATGAATTACTTTTCATACTTTGCTTTAACGTAGGACTCAATTTAATATATTTAAATAAGCTTTTTAAATAATTTAATATTTTTGTAAAAACTTTGAAAATCATATCATATTTTAATTTATATTTATTTTTATATGATACATTTTTGATACTGTTAAAAGCTTGCCCAAAAATATTAAAGCAAGGCGTAGCGGAGGGCAGTATTATAATCCACGATCTCCGCTGGTATTACAGGTAAATCCACAGTCAGCGCTGAAAAGTAAGGCATTGTCCCAAATCCTCCCAATAACCGGACGAAACACAGTATGGGAGTCAACTAACTGGCTTTATTCACAGGCTTCCATATTTATACAGTTCCCCATGCAAGGGGTTTCCCTACAGATATTTCAGGGGATTTCTCCCAACAGGCATTGTATTTCTCCCAGCAGGCATTGCTGCACGGATACTCCCACTAAAATGGACGGTTAAGTGGATTATCCCCTCGTGCAGCAAAACCGACAATTTACTTAAAAATACACATTGTGAGCTTTATTCGGTACATTGACATGACCAAACGTTCAGTAGATAGCTGGGGTCTGAGCGCCTCTTTTGTGAGAATACCGCTCAGATCCCAGCTGAAATGACCGAACGCCGCATTAATTACTTTTTACATGGAAATTCCTCTCAATCTGCCGATTGAACTTAGGGGAACTAAATTACCGAAAACCGGGCTCCCGAACGGTATGGAAGTACAGCGGTGTTCGTGTCGTCGAGTAGCCGTTTTTAGTTCCAGGCACTCGACGACCAAACACCGCTGCAGAAACAAAGGATCCAAGATGGCCGACCGTCGCGTGGTCGGTAGTCGAACGACGGCCACCTAGGAGAGCCTCAAATTACCGATTGCAACATTGTTGCAATCGGTTAACAAGCGCCACACGTCCCTGAATGTGTGGTCTATCAGGGGAGCCCGCATTCGTTTCACGAATAGCCCGGTTAGCCGCTGTTCGTGAAACGAAGAATTTGCATACTAGTAGCTTACGGCTGCCAGCAGGCGAATTACCATGGTCCCAGAATACACAGTACAATACATACAGCCTATGGCATAACATACAGACAACCTTTAATACATGTATAGTCCAGAAGTGGCTAGGTTTGCCACAATGCTCCCCCAGAACCAAGCCGGCATAGACAGTCTGATCCCAACGGATCGGCTTGGGGAGGTCCGGGAGAGTACTCACAGATCACTTCTCAAGTTCAGTTTGTCTAGAAAACCCGTCGGCGTTACCGTTTTGTTTCCCTGGGTGGTAGTGGATTGTAAAGTCAAACGGCTGCAGTGCCAAACTCCAGTGCAGCAGCCGGGCATTGTCTCCAGCCACACGGTTTAGCCACACCAACGGGTTGTGTGATCTGTGAGTAGTGAAAAAGGTTGTCCATACAAATACGGCTGTAACTTTTTGAGGGCCCACACCACGGCCAGGCATTCTTTCTCAATGGCGGCGTAGCTTACTTCTCGTGGCAATAATTTTCAGCTCAGGTAAGCTACGGGGTGTTCTCCGCCATCGGCTCCATCTTGGCTCAGTACTGCCCCAATCCAAACATTGAAGCATCTGTGTGAACAAGAGATCTTTTGTTGGATCAGGAGCAGCCAGTACAGGGGCATTAGTTAGAGCAGTCTTTAGTTGTTGGAATACCTGATCACACTCTGGGGCCCAGATAACCTGTCGGGGAAGGTTCTTGCGGGTCAAGTCAGTCAGGGGTTTGGCCAGGGAGCTATAATTGTGCACGAACTTTCCATAGTAGCTTGCGGTACCTAGAAACGCTAGTACTTAGGTTTTGGTTCTCGGGGTGGGCCATTTTGCTACGGCTTCGATTTTGGCTGGTTCAGGTTTCTATTACCCACACCCCACCCGGTGGCCCAAGTACTGCACTTCTGCCATCCCTATATGACACTTGCTGGGTTTTAGGGTTAACCCTGCCTCTCCAATACGGTCTAGAATGACCCCTATATGTTGTAGGTGCTCTTCCCAGGTCTGGCTACATATGGCAATGTCGTCTAAATACGCACATGCATAACCTTGGAAACCGTCCAGTAGCCGGTCTACCATCCGCTGAAAGGTTGCCGGGGCGTTATTCATCCCGAAAGGCATGACCCGAAATTGGTACAGGCCAAACGTGGTGACAAAGGCCGACTTAGGGATGGCATCTTCGGCTAGTGGAATCTGCCAGTATCCCTTACACAAATCTATGGTAGTGAGATACTGGCCACGTGCCATCTTATCTAACAGCTCGTCTATCCGGGGCATCGGGTAGGCATCCGACACCGTTTTGTCGTTTAGCCTCCGGTAGTCCTTCTTAGGTACCAGCACTACCGGCGATGCCCAGGGGCAATCGGAAGGTTCGATAACCCCTAGCTGCAACATTTCGTCCAGCTCAGTCTTCATATGTGTCCTGACTGATTCAGAGACACGATATGGAGCCTGCCGCATAGGTAGCTGTCCCGGGGTTTCGACTCGGTGGGTGGCCAGCAGAGTGTACCCAGGCAAATTGGAGAAGGTAGCCCCTACCCCTGAGCAGGGGCCAATCACATAGGTGGTGTCACATCTCTGTTCCATCTCTGTTCCACCACCTGATATGGACCTTGCCAGATGGCCTGCAGCTTGTCTGTGCGGAACAGTTTCAAAATCAGAACCTTTTGTCCCACCTGAAAGCTGTGGTCTCTGGCCCCCCTATCGTACCAGCGGCGCTGGCGTTGTTGGGCCGCCTGGAGGTTAGTGCGCACCACCTGAGTTAGTGCCTCCAGACGGTCCCTAAACTCCAGTACGTATGATACAATAGGGGTTCCGTCGGGGCTACTTTCTCCCTCCCAGTGTTCCCTAATTAGGTCCAGTGGCCCTCGCACCCTTCTCCCAAACAGTAACTCGAAAGGGGAAAACCCTGTGGACTCTTGGGGTACCTCTCTATAAGCGAAGAGCAAATGGGGTAGAAAGCGCTCCCAGTCTTTATGGGCCTCTCCAAACGTACGGAGCATATGTTTCAGCGTACCATTAAACCTTTCGCATAGACCATTGGACTGGGGGTGATACGCTGAATTTACTATTGGCTTAATGCCACATATCTTCCATAATTGTTGGGTGACCACAGCGGTAAACTGGGTGCCCCTATCGGATATGATTTCTTGGGGAAATCCCACTCGGGAGAATATTTTCATTAGGGCCTCTGCCACCGTCTCTGCGTGAATATTGGTGAGGGCGATAGCCTCGGGATACCGGGTAGCATAGTCTACTACAGTTAAGATATACTTCTTCCCGGAGGGACTGGGCTTTGGTAAGGGTCCCACTATATCTACGGCCACCCTACTAAAAGGTTCTTCAATAATGGGAAGAGGACATAGCTTGGCTTTGTGGCGGTCACCTCGTTTGCCTACCTGCTGGCAAATGTCACAGGAGGTGCAGTATTGCCTCACATCCTTAGAGATCCCTGGCCAGAAGAAGGCGTGGGTCAATCTGTACCGGGTCCGGGTCATCCCTAGATGCCCAGACAGGGGAATGTCGTGCGCAATCCTAAGGAGTTCTTGCCTATACTTCTGGGGGACCACTAACTGTTTAGTCGTTACTGTGACCGACCCTCCCACTCCTCTTTCAGCAATGCGGTAAAGTAGCCCTTTCTCCCAGGTGTACCGCTCCCCCTCTAGCTCAGCCTGGTCGGTGTGTACCCTGTCCCTGTATACCTGTAGCGTGGGGTCGGACTTAACCTCGGCCTCAAACTTAGTTGGGGTATCCCAGGACATACATGTCGTGTGAGGGTCTGGGTCTCTTACCTGAGCCTCAGAGTGTGTTGGTGGAACCGTGGTGCGAGCCTGTTGCCGTGTGGTCACTGGATGGGCTTCCTGGTAGGGAGCCTGGGGTACTAAAGCAGAGGTCATCTGGCCCAAGTCATTCCCCAGTACAACATCTGCTGGAAAATTTTGCATGAGGCCCACTTCTATCATCCCCTCTCCCACACCCCAATTCAAATGTACTTTGGCCGTGGGTAATCGATACACTGCTCCCCCTGCTACTCGTACTGCCACGGATCTGCCAGTGTGTGCCGAGTCAGTGACCAAATGGGGTGCGATCAGGGTTAAGGTAGCTCCTGAATCCCGCAGCCCCTGGACCTCCTTCCCCTCCAGAGTCACCAGCTGTCGATGATGCTGTCTGTTATCGGTGGCTCGGACTGACATCACCTCATGCAAGATGCCCAGGGGTTCTTCCGCTTGAACACTCAACATCTCCTGAGTGGCCGGCTCTCGGTGATAATGACGGGCAGCAGCCCTTGGCACTGGGTTCGGTCATCCTTGATTCCAGGCGGGCTTGCCCCGGTTTTGGGTGCACTCGCGGGCCATATGCCCCCACTGTTTGCATGTGTGGCATTGGATGTTGGCACGCCGGTTATACCTGGAGGGTGGGGGTAAGTTCCCTTGGGATGGATGAAAAGGGGAGGCTGTGTGAGCGGAAGGTGGTATAGTGCTGGGTAGTCCCGAGGTCGAGGATAGTCAAAATACCGATCCGCCAGTCGAGCTGCTTCGGTTAAGGTGAGGGGTTTCCTGTCTCGCACCCATTCCTGCGCCTCTGGGGACAAACCATAAAAAAATTGCTCCAACAGCATTAACTGTCGCAATCCTTCCATAGTAGTGGCTTGGCTGGCTTGGATCCACCCGTGGGAGGCCTGGTCCAGCTTGTGTGCCCATTCAGCATGAGAATCTTTCTCTGGTTTTCGCAGGTTTCTAAATGTGCGCCGGTATGCCTCTGGGGTAATGGCATACCTCTCCAATATCGCTCGCTTCACTTTCTCATAATCCTTGCTGTCCTCGCTGGGTGCAGCACGATACGCTTCTGCTGCCCGCCCTGCTAGCTTGCCTGCCAGCAAGGGGACCCATACTGCCTGCTCCAAGTCATGTAAATCACACAGCCTTTCAAAATCCTGTAAATACCCATCAATCTCATCCTTCTCCTCACAAAATACTTTAAAGGCATTGTAACGGATCACCTGGCACCCCGACCGGGTACCTCCGTTAATGGATGCTCCTAGTGCTTCCTGAGGACTCCAAGCACTCTAGCAGACACCACAATCACCGAATCCGAGAAACCTTTTAAATTCTCCCAAGCATATGAATGCTGTAGACCATTGAATAGGAACCATACGAATAGGCTTGTACTCCTAGCAGTCAACTGGAACAGCATGCAATAAATCCTTCCCCCCAATAATGAGACGACACATCACTTTGAGGGTAAAACAGGAACTCTGGACTGGCTCATCCAGCCTGGCTTTTATTTCCAACTCACACATACAGGCCACACCCAGGGGGAGGCATAAAAGAACCAATTACATAGATGTTACCTCCCACACATCCCCTCCCCTTAGTGTGACACATAATCCCATTATGCATACAGTGTAAAATATACTTTTGCACAACTTTCCTAACTTTAAAACCATACATCACATTCACATAAAAATACATATCCACAATCAATCCATTCAGGGGAACAACATATTAAAAAATGGCATGGATCAGACCAGGGGTTCAAAAGTTACTAAAAGTATATTTTAAAACCCCTAGCTTTCCAGGTTTACAGGGCCTTCTCTGTGCTGGAGAAGTAATTCAATTATCTCCCATCACAGAGACAGACTCCATTAAGCACATGGGGACACAAAGACAGTAAAACACTTTAAAATACATAAATTCACCTTTTACACATAACACACAGACATTTCACCTATCCCCAGATAGCTGGGATCTGCGCGCACAAAACTACCGAATAGCGCGCAGATCCTACTCACACAGTACAATTGCCATGGAGCTAAAGTCTTTCCCATAGTCTTTCATTATATGAATAGGCTCCATGGTATAGCTATCTGGGGTATCACATTCCCATAAGGTCTGGTCCATAGTCCAAAGGCAAGAGGCGGGCAAGCAGCCCCCTCCAAGGACACGTGGCGAGTTCGGTTTCGCCACACTTCTCCCCTTTACCCCCCAGACTAACAGGGTATCTGACCTCCTGCCGGTCTGTGCCCTGGTTAGTCCAGCAACCCACCCATGAATCACAAACAGCAGTACCTCCCACCCACAATAACTGGTTACTACACCTGGGTAGAGGAGAACTTTGTCCAGGTCCAGGTGCCTCACCACGGCTGTGTGGGGGACTGGTAGTCTGCCTTGATGGGTTGCTGAGTGGGCAGAGACCAGCGGTACTCTGCCCTGGTGCCAGCGCTACCACTGAAGTAACCTGATTGGAGCCTGGTTGTGGGAGGGGGAGACCGACCGTCTCCCCTCTGGGTACACAGCTCTGCTGCTGGAGACAGACTGTCTCCCCTTTGGCTAAACAGCCCTGTCGTGGGGGGGCAGGACCGACCGTCCCTACCCCCTGTGCTGGAAGTGCAGAGACCACTGTCCCATCTGCACAGGTGTGGGGCTTACAGTCTCCCCCTGGTACATTAAGCTGCCGCTGGGGAGAGGTGGTAACCAGCTCCTCTCCCATTAGAACACTCTGCCGCTGGGGAATGGAGACTGGGCTCTCTATTCCCTGTACATTAATGATCCGCCGCTGGGGAGAGATGGTAACAATCTCCTCTCCCATGCCTACTTTCAGTCTTTGTGGAGGGAAACCGACTGTCTCTCCTCCCAATTCAGTGTCCTGCTGCTGGGGAATAGAGACTGGGCTCTCTATTCCCAAAAAATCACGCTGCTGCTGGGGGGTAGGACCAACTACCTCTGCCCCCTGTAACTCAGCCTTCCGCTGGGGAGGGAGGACGCTGCTCTCCTCTCCCTGCACTTCACACTGCCTTCCCGGCATATCACTCTGCTGCTGGGGGGTAGGACCAACTACCTCTGCCCCCTGTAACTCAGCCTGCCGCTGGGGAATGGAGACTGGGCTCCCAATTCCCTGCAATTCACACTGCCGCTGGGGAATGGAGACTGGGCTCCCAATTCCCAATAAATCACGCTGCTGCTGGGGGGTAGGACCCACTACCTCTGCCCCCTGTAACTCGGGCGCAGAGACCACGGTCCCATCTGCACTGGTGTGGGGCTTACTGTCTCCCCTTGGTGTGCTAAGCTGCCGCTGGGGAGAGGGGGTAACAAACTCCTCTCCCTTACACACTTTCAGCAGCTGGGGAGCAGGGCTGACCCTCTGTACTCCCTGTAGGCAGGGCGCAGAGACCACGGTCCCATCTGCGCTGGTGAGGGGTTTACTGTCTCCCCTTGGTGGGTTAGGTTGTCGGTGGGGAGAGGGGGTAACAAACTCCTCTCCCTTACACACCTTCAGCCGCTGGGGAGAGGGGATAACAGGTTCCTCTCCCTGCACCGTAGACTGCCGCTGGGGAGCAAGAACGGCACCTTCAGCTCCCTGTAACGCACACTGCCGCTGGGGATCTGGGCCGACTGCCCAGCATCCCTGTAGGGCCGGTAGAGAGACCGCAGTCCCATCTCCACCTGCCATCTGTGGGTCTTCCCAGGACCAATCCGTGAGGCCCCTCAACATTTGTGAGTAAGGGCCACCTGCTTCCCCACCTGGCAACTCTGGCTGCTGCTGGGCATCTGGGCCGGCTGCCCAGCATCCCGGTGGAGAGACCTTGGTCCCATCTCTACCTGCCTGTTGTGGTTCCTCACAGGACCAGTCTATGAGGACCCCCACTTCGGGTTCCTCCCGCCGCCTCAGGGAAAGACGGCTAACCTCCTCGGATGCAGCCTCTACTCGGCTGCTGTAACGCTCGTGCTGCTGAGCATACTTCCTCTCTTTCGCCAACCGGAATTCTCGGTCCAGCCTTGTGTTTCGCTCGGCCATGACCTGGTTCCAGATCACCCGGCATGTCTCCATGGGTATATCATCCCCATACTCGGCCACTCGCTGCCTCACCTCGGCCAGCCAATCATCTCCAGAGCCAGAACCTTCCATACTAGTCTGCTCGCAGGGGCGCTGCACGAGTGCTAGCGTTGCCCTCAATTTGTAAATCCAAACAGTGTCTCTGAGCTGCTTTACCTCGCACTAGGACGCCATCCCACCGCTTGCCACCAATGTAACGGATCACCTGGCACCCCGACCGGGTACCTCCGTTAATGGATGCTCCTAGTGCTTCCTGAGGACTCCAAGCACTCTAGCAGACACCACAATCACCGAATCCGAGAAACCTTTTAAATTCTCCCAAGCATATGAATGCTGTAGACCATTGAATAGGAACCATACGAATAGGCTTGTACTCCTAGCAGTCAACTGGAACAGCATGCAATAAATCCTTCCCCCCCAATAATGAGACGACACATCACTTTGAGGGTAAAACAGGAACTCTGGACTGGCTCATCCAGCCTGGCTTTTATTTCCAACTCACACATACAGGCCACACCCAGGGGGAGGCATAAAAGAACCAATTACATAGATGTTACCTCCCACACATCCCCTCCCCTTAGTGTGACACATAATCCCATTATGCATACAGTGTAAAATATACTTTTACACAACTTTCCTAACTTTAAAACCATACATCACATTCACATAAAAATACATATCCACAATCAATCCATTCAGGGGAACAACATATTAAAAAATGGCATGGATCAGACCAGGGGTTCAAAAGTTACTAAAAGTATCTTTTAAAACCCCTAGCTTTCCAGGTTTACAGGGCCTTCTCTGTGCTGGAGAAGTAATTCAATTATCTCCCATCACAGAGACAGACTCCATTAAGCACATGGGGACACAAAGACAGTAAAACACTTTAAAATACATAAATTCACCTTTTACACATAACACACAGACATTTCACCTATCCCCAGATAGCTGGGATCTGCGCGCACAAAACTACCGAATAGCGCGCAGATCCTACTCACACAGTACAATTGCCATGGAGCTAAAGTCTTTCCCATAGTCTTTCATTATATGAATAGGCTCCATGGTATAGCTATCTGGGGTATCACATTCCCATAAGGTCTGGTCCATAGTCCAAAGGCAAGAGGCGGGCAAGCAGCCCCCTCCAAGGACACGTGGCGAGTTCGGTTTCGCCACAGGCATGATTGGGGATTTTGGGTTTTACCTGGCTGTAGAGTGACCCAGTCGTGGATTCCGCTCGGGACGGTGTATGCTGTGGACTGTGTGCCATCACGTACTCCTGCACATTCGCCATTACCATTTGCAGCATGGCCTCTGATATAGGCTGTGGCAGAAATTCCAGCCTGGTCCTCTTTTTTCTCTGGTAGAGGGTCTCTTCCATGGCTGCAGGGGGTGTAGCGCTGCGTGCTCGGTCTCCCTCCATCAGCTCGGCAATTAGTACAGCCTTGGGTTTGCTGCTGGCTATCTTACCCCTGGCTTCTAGCAGTTCCTTTAACGTCTGTCTCTTTAGCTTAGAATAATCCGTCTCCATTCACTTCGGTAGTCGGTTCATTCGCTGAATTCCACTTGCCATTCCCTTTTCTCATTCGGCAGTTACAATTGCACGAATTGCGCTTTTCGGCTGTAAGGTTGGATCCCGTCACTTGCCACCAGTAGCGGAGGGCAGTATTATAATCCACGATCTCCGCTGGTATTACAGTTAAATCCACAGTCAGCGCTGAAAAGTAAGGCAATGTCCCAAATCCTCCCAATAACCAGACGAAACACAGTATGGGAGTCAACTAACTGGCTTTATTCACAGGCTTCCATATTTATACAGTTCCCCATGCAAGGGGTTTCCCTACAGATATTTCAGGGGATTTCTCCCAACAGGCATTGTATTTCTCCCAGCAGGCATTGCTGCACGAGAGGGATACTCCCACTAAAATGGACGGTTAAGTGGATTATCCCCTCGTGCAGCAAAACCGACAATTTACTTAAAAATACACACTGTGCGCTTTATTCGGTACATTGACATGACCGAACGTTCGGTAGATAGCTGGGGTCTGAGCGCCTCTTTTGTTAGAATACCGCTCAGATCCCAGCTGAAATTACCGAACGCCGCATCAATTACTTTTTACATGGAAATTCCCCTCAATCTGCCGATTGAACTTAGGGGAACTAAATTACAGAAAACCGGGCTCCCGAACGGTATGGAAGTACAGCGGTGTTCGTGTCGTCGAGTAGCTGTTTTTAGTTCCAGGTGCTCAGCGACCAAACACCGCTGCAGAAACAAAGGATCCAAGATGGCCGACCGTCGCGTGGTCGGTAGTCGAACGACGGCCACCTAGGAGAGCCTCTAATTACCGATTGCAACATTGTTGAAATCGGTTAACAAGCGCCACACGTCCCTGAATGTGTGGTCTATCAGCCCGGTTAGCTGCTGTTCGTGAAACAAAGTGTTTGCATGCTAGTAGCTTACGGCTGCCAGCAGGCGAATTACCATAGTCCCAGAATACACAGTACAATACATACAGCCTACGGCATAACATACAGACAACCTTTAATACATGTATAGTCCAGAAGTGGCTAGGTTTGCCACACAAGGCCTGTTGGAAAAAAATGTTTTACCTATGCAGTGCTTAGTGAATATTCCCCTAGACATACAGAGCTATATATGTTATGTTACAGGGTGTCAGTCTAATGTCCTGCTTTCTACTTCTGCATTTCTTATGACGTAGCTAAAGTATTACTGTATACATATCTTGAAAGACCAAATGGTCAGTAGGCCTGATTATAATACAAGATACTTATGTTTTGAATGGGTTAAACTGGCATTTTTAAAAAAAAAAAAACATGCAATATTTTTCTATCTTTTCACAGCATCAAATCCAGCAGTCAATTGGGCAAAGGCCAGAATGAGACCTCTTCAAAGAAATATTTTAAGCTTCTGGAACAAACAAACAGCTTGGACATGCCTATGAAACTCAACAGTCATGCCCTGAAGAGCTTTCTCTGGTGGACTTCGTCACATTTCCTGCAGTCAGGCCTTTCTTTCCAAATTAAGTCGTTCAGAATTTTAACAGATGCCTCAGGTCTCGGCTGGGGTGCTCACATGGGAGAAAAGAAGAAAAGATTTAAGAAGTTCATCGAATTACAAACAACAGAAGGCTGTCTGGCTGGCTCTCTTTCCAGAAACAGAATCAACATGTCCAGATCTGGTTGTACAATTCTACAACAGTAGCATATATCAACAAACAAGGAGGAACACGGTCAGCTTGTTTGAAAAATCTATGTTCCAGAATCATGCTATGGTCAGAGTATCACCTTCTGTCTATTTCAGCAGTACATATAAAAGGAGAATTCAACATTCTGGCAGACGCCCTAGGTCATCAAGGTCAAAACAAGATTTGCATATTTAAACCCTTCAAACAGGCCAGAGGTCATAGACTCCCTTTCTATTCCATGGAATTTCGGCCTATCCTATGATTTTCCTCCTATTTCTCTTATTCTGAGGATTCTAAAGAAGATCAGGATGGAAGGAGTAAGAATAATCATAATTCTGCTAGGGTGGCTGAGATGGCGTTAGTTCACCGTTCTCCTAAATATGTCTGTATCAGTCTATTGGAAAACTTCCCCTGTCAGTAGAAAATCCTGGCACAGTCCATGGTACCTCTTCCAACTCTGAAGTAATTCAACCTGACGGCCTGGTTTCTGAATACCAGATCTTAAAAGAAAAAGGTTTGTCTCCTGAAGATATTGAGATTTTAATGTCTCCATAAAAAGAAGCAACTTCCATGGTTTATTCCAGAATATGGAAGAAATTTTCTTACTGGTGTGTCAAGATCAAAGAAAATCTTGTAACCGCTTCCAATCCAAACATCCTTAAATTCCTTCAAATGGGCTTTGCGAAAGGATTGAAACATGCTACTTATGGTCCAAATTTCTATCAGTTTCTTCTCATTCAGATGTTTGGCTTTGAATATTCTAATCACTAGGTTTTTCAAAGCTGTGTCTCGTTTAGTTCGTACCATCAGGGAAACCTTTCCACCATGGGATCTTAATTTGGTTTTATCAGCACTCTGTGAACCTCCTTTTGAACCTATTGAAAAGTCTTCTCTCAAGGTTTTATCGTTCAAGACTTTATTTTTGGTGGCAATTACCTCGGCAAAAAGATTGGGAGAGCTTCAAGCTCTTAATTCAGTTTTCTTCCTCTTTTAGTTTTCCATCAGGACAAAGTGGTTTTAAAGCTGGATCCTTATTGTATTGCCAAGGTTTGTTCTATGTCTAACATCAATCAAGAAATAATTTTACCAACTTTTTGGGTAAAAAATTTAAATTCCACTGCCTGGACGTTAAGAGATTGTTACTCCAGTACTTAGAAAGTACAAGGTCCTTTAAGAAAACAAACATGCTTTTTGTCTTGTTTTATGGTATCTAAAGGCTCTCTGGCCAGATGGTTAAAGGACTCCATTCGTTTGGCATATTCTTCATCTAACGTTCCTACACCTATCTCCATTAAAGCTCATTGTACCAGAGCTATGTCCACATCTTGGGCCATGAGGGCTTCAGCTACACCTTCTCAAATTTGTTTTGCAGCCACGTGATCATCTCTTCACACATTTGCTAAACCTTACAAATTAGACATACTGGCCTCGGAAGTCGCAACTTTTGGGCGCAAGGTTTTGCAAGCAGTTGTAAAATGAGTCCTGCCCTTAGGGGATTGCTTTGGTTATCCCTGTTGTAAAGCACTGCCTCTAATCTGAAGGGAAAAGCATACATTTTTACTTACTGTAAATGTTTTTTTCCTGAAGATTAGATACAGTGTTCACTTCCCACCCTGATTTTCCAATAAGCTAAATGTTGCAGTTATTCGGCTTTTGTATTGTTTGGGGTTCCTAGAGGTAAGAGGCACTTTATAGTGCCAAAGGTAATTTGGGGGAGGTGCTTAAAATTTGGGAGGTTTGCCTGTTTTTTTTTTCCCCTCCAGTTTAGAAATCCCTGTTGTAAAGCACTGCCTCTAATCTTCAGGAAAAATAAATTTATGGTAAGTAAAATTGTATGCTTTAACTTACCGTTTTCTAGTGTTGAGACTCCCTTAGCGCTAGCTAGGTCTCCTCCTCCTGCAACGTGTGCATTCAAGCTTCCACATAGGAAAGCATTTAATCATTGCTTTTCTGGGGGGAACAAAAGATGTTAGACCAATGTCAGATAGTGAAGTTAAACTTCACCAGGGACCTGGATGCGATTCTGGTGACTTTCTGGAAGACAACGGAGTTAACCCTACAATGTTTTACATTGCAGGGTTAAATAGACCGGATCACTGTACCTAGACAATTTCAATGAGATGCATGATAAGGATGCCTAGTGTCCCTTTAAAAGAATCCACAGAGAAAAGCTTTTCTGTATGGCCCATACAGAACAGACCCAAAGATCAGAGCATTTGTTTCTTTTTCAGTACAATTTAGATTGTTACAGCAGGGCTCAAAACGTCCAGTCTTATTCCACTACACAGGCCTAAATTTTACTTGCCATTGCAAGTTTGGAGAGTCTAAAGCACTCACTAGAGTTTAGTTTTCACTCAACATTGGTTAGCAGAAACATTGAGCCCTGGTTAGAGTGGGAGGGATATGTACTAACTAGATGCATTCATAAGGCCTAGTTTGCTGCTTCAAAGCAACTCTCTTGCACTAGACACATTTCTAACATTAAAACATGTGCCTCAAGGAATTACTATTGGGTACAATCATTAATTTTTTTAGATCTGTTCTATAAAGAAATATTTTATAATATGGCAAAACAAGAGAATGTTTCTCACTTGTGTATAGCCATAGATGGAGAGGATGTCTGCCATTGAGCGTGTTACTGAAGAGAGAAAATGTCCAATGAACGCCACAACTGTATAATTCTTCTTGCAGCTGTAATTAAAGGGGTGATTTCTTCCTCCTGATAGAATTCTTAATGTGGCTTCCTGTGCTTTATTAGCTAAGAAACAAGAGTCATAGATTGAATACCCCAGGGTGGTGTTTGGTAGAAGGTTTCTGTCATTATTAATTTCTTGAACAGCAAAATCAAAAGCCAGAAAATGACGGATGAAACGAAGGGATGGCCTGAAAAGTTGAAGATATATGTTAAATGAACATTTGTCAAATCAATACTATACATATATACAGTGTATACCAATATCTATTAAGTAAGTTACAAATCAGAAAACAGTTTTTGGGGGGTTTTTTGTGGCATTTTTCCTATTTAAAATTTTTAGCGATTGACTGCTTAATGGTTCCTAAACTAGACCTCAATGGTCCAGTTATCATCAGAATTCAAAGGAAAACATTAAAAAATATCTAAATCCTACATAGGCCAGACATCACTATATTCAAAGAATGACAAAGCTCACATGAGAATTTCTTAATTTCTTTATCTTTGCTGGTATGTGAATGCATGTGTAATTTAAATTTACGTTTATATTGTCCCTATACAATCAAAATAACGTCATTACATTAATATTAAAAAGTCACTATAGGCACCATAATTGCTTCATCTTGTTGAAGTGGTTACAGTGTCTAGAGTCTCCTGGCTCTGTTCTTCAATTACAAACTACAGACCTACTTGTTCAATTGCTACCATAATTATTGTTCACTAAGATCCTTGCAGATAGACTACAGCTGTACTTACCAACCCTAGTTCATGCAGACCAGGTGAGCTTTATCCCCCGCATGGAAGCCAGGGACCATGCAAGGGCTCTAGCACAGATACATCAAGCCCAGTAGAGGTTGTAGGGTCTTCTTGTGTACTCTACAGAAGTGGAGAAGTCCATTGACCGAGTTAACTGGGGCTTTCTAATCACAGCACTTTTGGTTTGGGCCTGGGTCCAAATATGTTTGCCTGGGGCATGTGCCTTAGAGGTCACTCCCACCTCAATGGTTTGCTTCAATGGTACCTTAACAGACTAATTCCCTATATACAATGGCACCAGATAACTGTGTCTGTTATCGCCACTACACTTTGCCCTTGCATTCGAACCACAATTTTAATTTGCAAAAGTTAAAAGGTACCCTCTGCATTTTATTAGTGACTAGGCAGGAATAACTTGCTACTCACTATTTAGTAAACAGCATCCCATTTATGGGCATAAGGGAGGTGTTAAACCTCTATTATAGTGATGTGGGTGTCATAATGACCCACATAGGCTCTTTTAACTAAGCAAATTCCAATATATTCAAATAAAATATATAGGTATCAGTTTCATTATTCCAACAAATATTTATTGGCTCCCAAAATGCCTTTAACAACAGTAATTTAATCTATCCTAACTGATAAATTACTTTAGGAAGTCAGGAAGTCGATAAACATGATTCCCTCTTAAATTAAGGCCTATGTGTCTTATAAAACTATATCTCATAATCTCTATATTATCCCACATGGATAAATCAAATCTATCCTCTCATGCAGTTTTGCCCCCTTCCTATTGATTGTAAGCTTACTTGAGAAGGATCCTCATTATCTCTCGTTTCTATTCACCTAAATGTGTTTGTCATAAATTATCTGTATGATTTTCTTATTTATTTTACAACATTGTGGCATAAGCTTGCACAATAAATGATAACATTCATTATAAATTTGTCTTTACAATTTGGTATTCAAATATTGTAACTTACATATCACATACTTTAGTTGTTGAATACACATGGGCATGAGTATATGATTTGTAATGATTAGAGTAGTGATAGTTAAATAACAGAATAATTCCACCCAAAATCAGATCTCCATCTCTGAAATATCCCTCAATGTCTTCTTCGACATTAGGCTTCGACCAATCCTTTGACAATTGTGCTGCATCTGAACAGTCAGAACATAGGAGTAATATGATAGCCAGAACTTTTAAAAGTTTATATCTGTAGAAGAAATAGACATAAATCAGTTTCTATTTGGTCTAGAGAGAATAAAACCGTTTCAATGAGAAAAGAATGTAGTAAGGAAAGACTGTTTTAGGTCTCCATTCAACAGCCTGTTAACATTTTTAATTGCAGAAAACCCGAGCCATAAAGGATTAACATTGTAAGACTAATTATAAGTTTAGGACATGGCATAAAATGAAAACATTGTGTCAAGATTATGTTACATATGTTGATATTTTGTAATGAAACCTCTTTATTTTACCTAAAATGTGATATGAAAAACAATAAAGCTAGTTTGGAACAAACTGTAGTTTATTTTACTTGTATAATTTAGTCCCAGTAGTCCCCTAACATTTTATGAATATTCAAGTACTCCCTTTATGTTCTCTATGTCTGTGCATGAGACCTTAACAAGAGAGATTTTAGGTTTTAGAGGAAATTATCACTTGTAATTTATGGCATAGCTTCTGAGAAGGCCTCCTTGCACTACTGCAGGCTTGGTACAGAACCATCTATTTCAGTTCAAAGGTCATCAACACAAACTACCTAAACTCCAAGCTCGTCTTGGCCTTGTGCAGCCTACACAAGTATTCATTTTACCTTACTCTAGTAAAAAACAGCCGCCTCCCTTGAAGCTCATGGGGCACTTCCGCATCCAGCCCAGTCGTGTTTTTTTCCTGTTGCTGTTCGCGCTTTTAGTTCAACAAAACCGTAAGTTTGTTCATGTAGCCCACGTTGGGCTACGCTATCACTGACATTCAACATGTATTCGCCCAACATTCAACCTTTCCGGGTACCAGTTGCAGTTCCGTCTGTATTCTACCTTCATTCGGATATAACGAATCTCACTACTAATGTAAATCTGTCCTATTTCAATCATACATAGCATCACCGTGATACCTCAATTGTGTTTATTCATTCTGCTTACTGTATTTGCCCCTCATTCGGCCATTTAAATCTTATCATATGCAATTCAGTGAGTCATCCTACATTTTAATGTATAATGCTGTGCCATATTCAGTTTTTAATATTTGCAACTTATTGTCGTCAGCCCACACAGCCTTGGTTATACTTTTCAACTCTGAGAAGATCGGCATTTGTTATTTATGTTCACCAGGACTCTTCCAGCCTCAGTACATATATGTATTCTGTATGTATTCAGGCACTCAGTGGGCCCACATTGTTTAGTAATTATATAGCTTCATGTTGCAACTGAAGGTCTAAATTTTGCCAGGCCCAAACTTGTGCCTATAAATGAAGTTGGCATTTATGGTACTGCCTGTTAATCATCTGTCTTTTTTTACTGTCTGTCAGGAGCTCGAGACGGATGGACACAGACTGAGCGGGCTCCGTCGTAGTGGCTCATAAAACGGCAAATTAAAGCATCCATCTGCACTACAAACGTCCCAAGACAGCCCCAATAATGTCGCTGAACCGGACCAAAAAGTTGACAGACACAAAAGAAAAGGCGACTTTTTTTGCTTCCCGCACACTGTCCAGCAAAGCCTCGAGCCAGCAGGCCCAAGATGGTGCGGAGTCAGACACGGACAGTGATCACATGGAGAGCAGTGCTGTTACCACGGCAATCCTGCAACGCATGCTGGACGATGTAGCCTGTAAAATGCATGCAACGGTGAAGTTGGCGATAGAGGAGCTCAGAAAGGGCATCAGGGAGCTGGGCAGCTGGACCTCCCACCTAGAGAACAGGGTGGAGGAAATGGTCATGGCCCTCAACTCCATGGCGGATAAAATGGAGGACATGGAGAGCAGGCTGGAGAGGTACGAAAACAAAATAATGGATCTGGAGGACCGATCCCGCCGGAACAACTTATGGATGCGGGGGATCCCAGAAGACGTTCCCCAACCTGAGCTCACCGCTTATGTGATGGAGTTTTTCCACGGAATACGGCCTGACATATCGGAAAACATGTTAATCCTAGACAAGATCCATAGAGTGGCCAGACCCACACACCTCCCATCAACTGCCCCCAGAAATGTGCTCATGAGAGTGCACTTTTTTCCATATCAAGGAATTCCTAATGAAGACCCACCGCACAAAGAAAGACTTACAAGACAAATTTAAAGATATAATGATCTTTGCCGACCTCTCCACGGAAACTCTGAGAAGAAGGCAGGTATACCGGTAAGTCACGGAGACGGCAGCACTCCATACCATACAGATGGGGCTTTCCATTGAAGCTCCTGATCTCCAGAGACGGAAAGATACACACAGTGGTTTCTAATCAAGACAGCACAGACCTCCTGCACTCATGGGGCATTACGATGAAAGCTACTTCGACAGGGCAAGCCCGTGGAACCAAGATGCAGGGGGAGTGGAGAGCTGCCAAGCAGAAGCAGAATGCTTCCCGCCCAGATAGCTAGATGGCGAGACCACAGGCTCCAATTATGGGACGTTAACGGTACACCCGTACAGAGTCAAGCAACAAAAAGCTCTGACTGAGCTTGACAATACATGCACCTCCCAACCGGTATCTTCTTCAGGGGACATGGCGCACCCAGTGGGGGGTGGGTTCTGGACGGGGACGGGGTGGGTGCACCTTGCCATAACCCATGCCCAGGGCAAACAGCCAAAGTGGCCATGAGGCCTAACACCTAGGCCACTCACACTCAGGAAGGGGGGCAACACCTGATAACGAGGACACAGGGTGCGAATCCAGGCTGGAAACATACCCCTCCCTCCCCCCCGGCTTCTGTCGCTACTCACGGCAGCTGCTACAAACTCACCTAAAAAATTTTTTTCAAAACTCACAGGTCTCACAGCCTGACCCATGTGTCCCAGGCGCCCCAAACCCCTATCCGAAATCCAAGCTATGCTCGACGCATGGCCAGAACAAGAAATCTCCCCACAAACTGACCAAAAAGCCTCCAAGGTAATGGGAGACATACCCTCTACCAATAGACATCACAAGTCCCAAACCCATTTAATTATTATAGCAAAATAGAATGGCACAATCATAAAACAAAACATGGCAACAAAGAAAAAAATTAAATGACCCCTGTTCAAAAGTCTGCATACCCTTAGTTCGTAATACTATGTATTGCCCCCTTTAGCATCAATGACAACGTGCAGTCTTATGTAGTAGTTGTCTATGAGGTCCATAATTCTTGAATTAGATTTGCTGATATCAGCCAAGAATCTCCAATGAGACACAAAGGGGTATTTTATAAACATTATCTTTGTGTTTGTATATGATGTTTGTATCACACAGCTATGTTACATTGCTGCCAGCCACCCCATGTTTGTCTTATTAAGATTTTATAAGTATGTAGGGGCAGCACCCCTTCCTGTCTCAACAGAGAAATGTGCCTTTTAGCTGATACCGGCAAGGTGATTTGTATGTTTTATAGCCCTATTTAGAGTTAATAAGTATGTAGGGATTTATAAAACACCCCTTCATGTCTCATTAGAGATGTTTACACTTTGTCTGATACCAGCAAAGTTTATTGTATGTATAGAAGCCCTATAGAGGCTTAAATGTGAAAGGGTTTATAAAATACCCCTTCCTGTCTCATTGGAGATTCTTGGCTGATATCAGCAAATCTAATGGCTAGAGTAGGTCTCACCTTTTGGGGCATGCCTTGACGTGGCAGGTGAGCTTATATTCAAATGGCCATTGGAATAAAACTAAAGAGTCTCCATTTTGTTTAAATGTACATAGGGATTTAGGCCAGAGCGCAGGTAACGGTCTCTTCGTTTTTACTTTGTATTTTGAGCTGTTGGATACTAAGCTACTGGTGCTGTAAGCGCGGTGCTTTATCTTTGTGTTTGTAAATGATGTTTGTATCACACAGCTGTGTTACATTGCTACCAGCCACCCCATGTTTGTCTTATTAAGAGTTTATAAGTATGTAGGGGCAGCACCCCTTCCTGTCTCAACAGAGAAATGTGCCTTTTAGCTGATACCGGCAAGGTGATTTGTATGTTTTATAGCCATATTTAGGGTTAATAAGTATGTAGGGGTTTATAAAACACCCCTTCATGTCTCATTAGAGATGTTTACACTTTGTCTGCTACAATAAACTTTGCTGGTATGTGTAGACGCCCTATAAAGGGTTAAATGTGAAAGGGTTTATAAAATACCCCTTCCTGTCTCACTGGAGATTCTTGGCTGATATCAGCAAATCTAATGGCTAGAGTAGGACTCACCTTTTGGGGCTTGCCTTGACATGGCAGGTGAGCTTATATTCAAATGGCCATTGGAATAAAACTAAAGAGCCTCCATTTTGTTCAAAAGTACATAGGGATTTAGGCCAGATCGCAGGTAACGTTCTCTTTGTTTTTGCATGAACTGTGTGACGGACTGCCTGGCACCCCAACTGGGTGCCTCCACCAACCGATGCTCCTAGTGCTTACCGATGACTCCAAGCACTCCACCAGACACCATCAGCACCGTAGACTCCCACAAACCGCTGCAGCTTGGTTGGAGATCTCGCCGTCCTCCACCCACCTTGGATCCAAGACCAGGATCCAGCTTCCAGTGGGGGAACCTCTCCTGCTCCAGAGAGTATAGCAGGAACAGCTCTTATAAGAGCTAGTGATTATAATTCCAGGGAGTATAAGGAGTATAGCAATCCCCAGAGTGAATATAGCTGTCCCCTCCACACATGAGACGAGACTCTATGTTGAGGGTGAAGAGGAACTGATTTTAATGGTGCCACACTTGGCCTTTTATGACAATCCCCATGCAAGGGGCACTCCCTCATGGACCTTGTGGGGAACTCCATTACAAAGTCACAGACCAATAACACCAGTGTTACAATGCATGACACTCCCATATACAATACAATAAGCCTTCCCTTTTACTTAGGAGATAATTGAGTCAAGCACTATACTAAACTCAATTATCTCAATTAATCACCCAGATCAGTTCAGAGGTTCAGGAATTTCCTGGAAGTCATAGTTTTTACCGACCGCACGCACGGTCCCATGCCCAAAACGGTTCCATTAAATGTTTGTGAAAAATGCAAAAAAAAAATCACTTTCACTGACAATATCATCACTGTGATATGTTTTACTGTTTTGAAACACTAATATTTGTGTTTAGCAAAGTCTCCCGAGTAAAACAGTACCCCCTCCCCCCCACCCCCCAATATACAGGTTTTAGGGTGTTTTGGAAAATTACAGGGTTAAATATAGTGCTAACAAATTAAATTATCTGGACTTTTGGCTTGGGTTGTCAAGCAGGTCCCTCAAATTGCAATCAATAAAGTTACTTAATTATTTTAAAATAATACAAAAATATGCACGTATAATTTAAATATATATACATATTTATATATTTAAATTCGATGTGTATATTTCTGACATTGTTTATGCAATTATGTATATAGATATATAGATTTCATATTATTTTTATTTATTTATATATATATGTAATTTCATTCTAAGTGTATTTTGATATATATGATCCTGATGAAAGTCTGATAAGACTGAAACGTTGATCTCTTGATGTTTTAATCGTTTTTTCATTAAACTTTGGACTTTTAAACCGTGAGTGCAGCCATCTATCTTTGGCTGGCACCCGGCCATTAAGGGACATTGGAGCGTGAGTGCAGGAGCTATTTTTTATATATATATATATATATAAACATATATATATATAAACATCAAAATACAGTTAGAATAATATTGCATATATTTTTTTATTTATTTTATTATTTTTACATTTTTTAAATTTATTTTTATTTATCATTTATATTTTATAATACTTAATATATCATATATATGTACAATATATATACGTGTGGAATTTAATTCTAAGTGTTTTTATATTAATATATGTATATATTTATATAAAAATACACTTAATCTGTCATTATATATATATATTTTATTATTATTATTATTATTATTATTATTATTATTATTATCTACTACAAGAGAAATCTCAATGTGTAGCATGAATTTACAAAATATTTTTTAGCAGGAGTAAATACACTCTCTTCTGACATCTAGTGGTTAGTAATACATTTTCAACCTCTACTCTTTGGCTTGCATGAAATACTGGATTATTTTATTATAATCTGGCAATCAATGGGCTACAGTTGTCAGGGCCGCCATCAGGGGGTGACAACCATAACGGTTGTCACGGGCCCGGCGGCCCTAGGGGGCCCGGCCGCCCGGGCCCCACGTGTAGCGCATGCTGATGGGGCCCATCGGGTGGCCCACTCACTTAGGGCCACCCCATGGGCCCTGTATCTTCAGGGGCCCGGTCAGCGCTGCGGCCGTGCAATAGCGCGACCGGGCCCCTTTAAAAAAAATCCCAACCGCAAAGTACTGCTGGGAGGAAGTAGCCGTCAGTTCCTTCCAGCTCCCTCCCCTCTCCTCAGCACCGCGCGGGAGGCAAGAAAGACAGGCCGCAGCCCGCAGGAGCCACGCCGACTCCCATCAGCCACAGCCTTCCACCTGCAAATAAAGGTAAGAAAAATTAGCTGTATTTGTGTATGTATGTCTGTGTGTATGTTAGAATGTCTGTATGTATGTTAGAATGTCTGTGTGTATGTTAGAATGTCTGTGTGTATGTTAGAATGTCTGTGTGTATGTTAGAATGTCTGTATGTATGTTAGAATGTCTGTGTGTATGTTAGAATGTCTGTATGTATGTTAGAATGTCTGTGTGTATGTTAGAATATCTGTATGTATGTTAGAATGTCTGTGTGTATGTTAGAATGTCTGTGTGTATGTTAGAATGTCTGTGTGTATGTTAGAATGTCTGTGTGTATGTCAGAATGTCTGTGTGTATGTCAGTATGTCTGTGTGTATGTCAGAATGTCTGTGTGTATGTCAGTATGTCTGTGTGTGTTAGAATGTCTGTATGTATGTTAGAATGTCTGTATGTATGTTAGAATGTCTGTGTGTATGTTAGAATGTCTGTATGTATGTTAGAATGTCTGTATGTATGTTAGAATGTCTGTGTGTATGTTAGAATGTCTGTATGTATGTTAGAATGTCTGTGTGTATGTTAGAATGTCTGTATGTATGTTAGAATGTCTGTGTGTATGTTAGAATGTCTGTATGTATGTTAGAATGTCTGTATGTATGTTAGAATGTCTGTGTGTATGTTAGAATGTCTGTGTGTATGTTAGAATGTCTGTGTGTATGTTAGAATGTCTGTGTGTATGTTAGAATGTCTGTGTGTATGTTAGAATGTCTGTATGTATGTTAGAATGTCTGTATGTATGTTAGAATGTCTGTGTGTATGTTAGAATGTCTGTGTGTATGTTAGAATGTCTGTGTGTATGTTAGAATGTCTGTGTGTATGTCAGTATGTCTGTGTGTATGTCAGAATGTCTGTGTTTATGTCAGTATGTCTGTGTGTGTTAGAATGTCTGTATGTATGTTAGAATGTCTGTATGTATGTTAGAATGTCTGTGTGTATGTTAGAATGTCTGTGTGTATGTCAGTATGTCTGTGTGTATGTCAGAATGTCTGTGTGTATGTCAGAATGTCTGTGTGTATGTCAGTATGTCTGTGTGTGTTAGAATGTCTGTATGTATGTTAGAATGTCTGTATGTATGTTAGAATGTCTGTATGTATGTTAGAATGTCTGTGTGTATGTTAGAATGTCTGTATGTATGTTAGAATGTCTGTATGTATGTTAGAATGTCTGTGTGTATGTCAGTATGTCTGTGTGTATGTCAGAATGTCTGTGTGTATGTCAGAATGTCTGTGTGTATGTCAGTATGTATGTGTGTGTTAGAATGTCTGTATGTATGTTAGAATGTCTGTATGTATGTTAGAATGTCTGTATGTATGTTAGAATGTCTGTATGTATGTTAGAATGTCTGTGTGTATGTTAGAATGTCTGTATGTATGTTAGAATGTCTGTGTGTATGTTAGAATGTCTGTATGTATGTTAGAATGTCTGTGTGTATGTTAGAATGGCTGTGTGTATGTTAGAATGTCTGTGTGTATGTTAGAATGTCTGTGTGTATGTCAGTATGTCTGTGTGTATGTCAGAATGTCTGTGTTTATGTCAGTATGTCTGTGTGTGTTAGAATGTCTGTATGTATGTTAGAATGTCTGTATGTATGTTAGAATGTCTGTGTGTATGTTAGAATGTCTGTGTGTGTGTCAGTATGTCTGTGTGTATGTCAGAATGTCTGTGTGTATGTCAGAATGTCTGTGTGTATGTCAGTATGTCTGTGTGTGTTAGAATGTCTGTATGTATGTTAGAATGTCTGTATGTATGTTAGAATGTCTGTATGTATGTTAGAATGTCTGTATGTATGTTAGAATGTCTGTGTGTATGTTAGAATGTCTGTGTGTATGTCAGTATGTCTGTGTGTATGTCAGAATGTCTGTGTGTATGTCAGTATGTATGTGTGTGTTAGAATGTCTGTATGTATGTTAGAATGTCTGTATGTATGTTAGAATGTCTGTATGTATGTTAGAATGTCTGTGTGTATGTTAGAATGTCTGTATGTATGTTAGAATGTCTGTGTGTATGTTAGAATGTCTGTATGTATGTTAGAATGTCTGTGTGTATGTTAGAATGTCTGTATGTATGTTAGAATGTCTGTACGTATGTCAGAATGTCTGTGTGTATGTCAGAATGTCTGTGTGTATGTCAGAATGTCTGTATGTATGTCAGTAAGTCTGTGTGTATGTCAGAATGTCTGTGTGTATGTCAGTATGTCTGTACGTATGTCAGTATGTCTGTACGTATGTAAGAATGTCTGTATGTCAGTATGTCTGTACGTATGTCAGTATGTCTGTATGTATGTCAGAATGTCTGTGTGTATGTCAGAATGTTTGTGACTGTCTGTGTGTGTATGTCAGTATGTCTATATGTATGTATGCCAGTATGAATTAATGTATGTCTGTGTGTATGTATGTGATGTCGGTGTATGTGTGTGTAAGTCCTCATGCATGTGTGTCTGTATGTATGTATGTTAGTATGTGTCTATCTGTCACCAGTGGCGTACACATGATCCATGGGGCCCCGGTGCGAAAATTGATCCATGGGCCCCCCCCCAACCCCCCGCGCTTACTCTGGCGGACCGGGACCGCAACACATTGGGCGGGCACCTGGTCGCAGGGTGTGCAGGGCTGCGAACCCTGCGACCGCGGTATGTACGCCAGTGCATACAGATGCACACACTTAAAGGACCACTACAGACACCCAGATCACATCAGCTCAATGAAGTGGTCTGGGTGTCAGGTCCCTCTGGTTTTAACCCTGCAGCTGAAAACATAGCAGTTTCAGAGAAACTGCTATGTTTCACTGAGGGGTAATCCAGCCTCTAGTGGCTGTCTCACTGACAGCCGCTAGAGGCGCTTCCGCGATTCTAAGACACTGAACGTCCATAGAAAAGCATTGAGTAATGCTTTCCTATGGGCGGTTTGAATGCGTGCGCGGCTCTTGCCGCGCATGCGCATTCGGAGCTGAGAGGCGGAGGGTTCCCCTGCGCCAAGGGAGTCCGGCGCTGGAGAAAGGTAAGTGCTGAAGACACACACACACTCTCACGAACAGACGCATACACACTAGCTAACAGACACACACATTTACTGACAGAGACACACTCAGCGACAGACATACATACGCACTCACTTACAAAACATACACTCTCACTGACAAACACACACTCACTAACAGACATCAAACAGACTCACTAACACACACACAAACACACTCAGTAACAGACACACACAGTAACACAATCACTGACACTCACTAGCAGACACACACTCACTCACTGACACTAGCAGACACACACACTCTAACACACACACAAACACACACAGTAACAGACACACACAGTAACACACTCACTGACACTCACTAGCAGACACAAACACTAACACACACACTCACACTAACACACACTAACACACACACTCACACTAACACACACTAACACTCACACACACACACACACACACACACACACACACTCACACTCACACTAACACACACTAACACTCACACTCACACTTACACACACACACACTCACACTAACACTAACACACACTAACACTCACACACTAACACTCACACACTAACACTCACACACTAACACTCACACTAACACACACTAACACACACTAACACTTACACACACACACTCACACTAACACACACTAACACTCACACTAACACACACTAACACTCACACACACACACACACTAACGTTTTTTTGTATTTAATCCCCCCAGCCTCCTTACCTTTTGGAGTGCTGAGGGGATTCCCTGGGGTCCAGTGGTGCTGCTGGGCTCCTGGGGGTCCGGTCACCCGACGGGCAGTCAGGCTGGCGGGCGCGCGAGGGAGCACTCTCCCCTGAGTGCTTCCTCTTCAGCTCCCTCGCGCGCCGCGTACTGATACCGGCGCCGGAAGATGACGTCATCTTCCGGCGCCGGCATCCCTACGCGGTGCGCGAGGGAGCTGAAGAGGAAGCACTCAGGGGAGAGTGCTCCCTCGCGCGCTCGCAGGACCGGCCAGCCGGGTGGCAGCAGGGCCAGCCTCGGGGGGGCCCGGAGGTGGCCGGCTCTAGGGCCCCCCAGGAGAAGAGGCTGGCCCAGTGGCTACATACCGGGTCGCAGGGGCGGCCGGGCCCCCTGGTGGGCTGGGCCCGGTCGCAGCCGCGACCCCTGCGACCCTGGTATGTACGCCACTGTCTGTCACTATGTATGCCTGTGTGTCTGTATATGTGTGTATGTCTCAGTATGTGTGTGTTAGTACGTATGCCTATATGCGTGTATTTCTGTTTCAGTATGTGTGTCTGTTAGTATGTATTTGTGTGTGTGTGTGTGTGTCTGTGTCCTTTTGTATCAGTGTGTGTTTTTGTGTCTGTGTGTATTCCTGTGGGTGGGATTTGGAGGCGGACCCTGTGGGCGGGATTGGAGGCGGGCCCCAGGGGGCCCAGACCCTGAGCTGAGTTAGGGGCCCCAAAATTTCTGGTGGCGGCCCTGACAGTTGTACTATATAATTCACAATTAACTATTTATTTAGAAGCAATTCTGTATCCAGAACACCCCCAGGCCTTTTCTAGTCAAGAATATAGGTTTGACCAATTTGGGGTTTATTAACTAAAATGTTGATGTAACAATTGATGTCTTTTCACCCATGGTTTCATAAATCTAGCTATAATTGTAGATAAAAATGTCCCTAACTACTATAGAGTAGGCCACACCGAGTGAACACTTAATGTAAAAGATACATTGTATATTAGATGCACTCAATTGATTTAAACAATTGAGTACCTAAAGATTTCATTTTACACATATGCATACATACACACACACACACACACATACACACACACACACATATATATAGTGTAGTTTATATACTTTTTCTGGCTATTCTCAGCCAACTTGCACCTTTCACTTTCAGGCACATCTTCTTCTATCTCTGACACCCCACCTCCCTCCCCTTCTCTAACATCAGTTGTTTTAAGTTTTAAACTCTATCAGATTGATCATTATTGCCACTAACAGTCTTTGTCAATCTTTTGGGTAGTCATTTGTGTTATTTTTCTCTCACATTGAACTTTTGGTATGGATTCTCAGTTCCTGTTAGGTGTTACTGCCAAAGATCACCCAAATATGTGTTCAGCAACATCTCCTGAGTACAGGGATACCACCTCTGAATAGGCCTATTGGGTTGGTTGGGGGGTGTAATGCCAAACATCTGACATGTGTTTTGCAAATTTGACATATCTTTTTAAATATCCCAGTATATTTTTTTGCCATGAGCGTGCATATATTTGAAAAGCTGACACCCCACGGTATTGTATATGGATTGTTTTAATGCCTTTGATGCAATCGTTTTAGCCCAAAAAATCAGAGAAAGTGTGTGGTGGTAATTTTTCAATTTTTATTTTTACACACACATTGCTTTTTGACTGTGATTTAGGAGAGCCTGTTGGTTATTGAAAGAAAACCCTCCAGGTTGTTTTCTGCAAGGCCTCCTGAGCACACCCATGCTTGTAAATGGGGGTAGATCAAATGGGGCTACTTTAGGATGCCCACCAGCTTAGTTAATGCCCAGCAAAGTTTAAATTCTGGCACATTGATGGGAGCCCATTGCTGCTTTGCCAAAAAAGGACTACGACTTAGAAGCACGGAACTGATGGGCATATAAATTAGTTTGGGCGAAAATGTTCCCCAATACATCATCGCCCAGAAACACCTGCATAAACTGCTGAGGGCAAAATCCTGTGACATCCACATTGATGCCAGGATTTGCAGTAAAGGGTGGGATATCTGGCTTCTGGCGATGAGGCACTGCTCACTCCTCAGCAGTACTGTCAGCTGGAGCAGCACGTCTCCTTCTGGCAGGGGGACTAGCAGCCACACATACATCATAACTAGAAACATCACTAGCAGCAGATACTGTATCTAGTGATGTATCTGAGCCTTTGGGTCTCACAAAAAAATGATTTAAAAAATGAACCCCTAAAAAATGCAAATACAGCAAAAAAGTGCTGCTGTGCAAGAGCCAGTGATTATTAGACATGTGCAATTCATTTCGTTCCAAATGTCAATTCGGTTGAATTTCGGGAAATTTGGTCATTCGGATTCTTCCCAATGTCCGAATTGCCGAAGTTCCAAATTGCCGAAGTTCCAAAGTTCTGAAATTGCAGAATTTCCGAAGTTCCGAATTTCTGAAGTGCCGAAGTTCCGAAGCACAGTATTGCCAAAGTACTAATATACCTACCCAGTGGAAGAATGAAGAATGTTACACTGTATACAAGTTTAAATAAAAAGTATACAAACATAGCCAGGATTCAGCTGTAAGCATTTGCAACACTTGCAACAATCAAGTAACACACATTCATATAAAATGTAAGTTACTTAGAAAGTCAATGGAATGACAGAAATGAATAAGCAGATAACTCCCTAATTCCCACAGTATTATGGAGCTATCTACTAAAAGGCTGAAAGACCTAAATTGGTCTTTCTGCCAAATTTACTAATACTAAGTAAAGATTACTTAGTATTAGTAAATTATGCCCCTACTCGATATACTGTGAGTAGGGACATGTCTAGTAAACAGTGAGTAAACAGTGAGCAGACACGTGTCCCCCTTCACGAGCCCCTACCCATGCTGCACGAGTGGGGGCTTCTAACCTGAAGGTGGGAACTATTGCTCCCCCCCAGGCCCCCACCCCTGAGCGGCGGGTGGGGGCCCTAAAGTAAAATAAGGGGGAACACTTATTTTTCCCCCCAGCACCCACCCCTGAGCAGCGGGTGGAGGCCCTAAAGTAAAATAAGGGGGGACCTATTGTCCTCCCCCCGGCCCCCACCCCTGAGCGGCAGGTGAGGGCCCTAAATTAGAATAAGGGGGGGACCTATTGTCTTCCCACCCCGGCACCCACCCCTGAGCGGCAGGTGGGGGCTGTAAATTAGAATAAGGGGGGCACCTATTGTCCTCCCCCCCTGGCTCCCACCCCTGAGTGGTGGGTGGTGGCCCTAAATTAGAATAAGGGGGAGGACCTATTGTCCTCACCCTGGGCCCCAACCCTGAGCAGTGGGTGGGGGCCCTAAATTAGAATAAGGGGGGGACCTATTGTCCTCCCCCCTGGGTCCCACCCCTGAGCAGTGGGGGGGGGCTAAATAAAAATGTAACACCCCCCAAGTGACTAGGGGTCCCCAAACCCATAGTCATCCCCTCCCAAAAAAATGTATTAACCCCCTACCTACCCCCCTCACCCTAAAAATAATGAAGGGGGGACCAATAACTAGGTACCTGTAAAAAAAAAAAAAACTTACCATTTGATGTCTTTTTATTCTAAAATCTTATTTTTTCAGCCCCAAAAAAGGCCAAATAAAAATCCATAATAACCATCACACTTTGAAGAAAAAAAGAAAACCAGAGCGCAAAAACATAATCTATCTTCACTCATGGAAGGCTCCGCGCAGACTGAGCTCTGCAGGGTAGGGGAAGGCTTATAAAGCCTTGCCCTGACCTGCAGTTAGGCTCAGAGCCCTCTGGTTGGTTGGTTTAAGCCATCCAATAAGAGTGGTCTGACAGGTAAATGAAGAGACTGACAGGTACGTATCTACATTTACCTGTCACAGCACCCTGATTGGTTAGATTGAAATCCAGCCAATCAGAGTGCTCTGTGTCATTTTACACAGCGTGGGAAAGTTCTTTGGAATTTTCTCACGCTGTGTAATTTGACTCATAACATTACTCTGATTGGTTAATTGAAATACCATGGGAATTAGGGAGTTATCTACTAAGCGGCTGCAAGAGAAGTACCGAAGTGCCGAAATGCCAATGTCCTGAAGTGCCGAAGTTGCCAAAGTCCCGAAGTATCGATAGCCGAAGTTCCGAAGTGCCAAACTGAACTGAAATGCCGAAGTTCCGAATTGCCGAAGTCCTGAATTTCGGAATGCCGAACCGAACCGAATATTTCCCTATGCACATCCCTAGTGATTATAGTGATCACTGGCAAGATAGGGGTTAATGGCTCTGAAAATAGCCTTTGGGTCTCACAATTTTACTAATCCCTACCTAAAACTACCTGAATCTCTCTACCTAAAATGCAAATCTCTCTCCCTCTCTCACTAAAACACAAGTGAAGAGAGGGAGGAAGATCCATACTGATCAGTCAATATTCACTAATATTGACCTGATCAGACAAATGGGGATCATAGTTAGAAAACAAAATTGTTATAGGGCAAGCTCTGATTGGATGACCCTAGCCTGCCTCTATGATAAGGCAGGCTAGGGACACCCCGAGAAGGCCCATGATGCACTGCCTTTAGAAAGGCAACACCATCTTGGGAGCCACATGGCGGGAAGGGGGTTAATAGAAGAAGTTTATTTTTTAAATGTAATTTTTTTCATTTTGTTAAAAAAAAATGTATTATCTTCACTGAGTGCCTCGACCCAATACCATCAGAGCAGCTGGAAGTGATCATGATCGCTTCCGGGGCTCAAATTTGCTGCGGACATATCAGGTATGTCCGTGGTCCTTAGGGACCGTTTTTTGTCGGACGTACCTGATACGTCTGTGGTCAGGAAGGGGTTAAATTTGAAATTCAATTAGAATTCTCACTTTAGTGAATTACCTTGTAAAGTGAGAATTTAAAACAAATTGAAGATTTATTTCAAATTTTAAAGCAAGAGTAGTCAAACTGAAAGCATTGCTGACAATTTTTTCCATTTCGGCTATTTTCACCTTACATTTGAAATCCACTTGTAATTCTCTGTGGAGTCTCACTTTATTAATTAGTCCTATCTGAATTATTTTTTAAATTCCCCTGATATGCTTACATAATAATAAAAAAAAAACAGATCTTACACCTTAGTGTGCTTACTTTACACTTTGTATTTCCTGCTCTGTTCATTAAAGTTTGATATTGGAGACTCCTGCAGGCTCTAGTTGCTAATTAACAGAACAGGAGATTAAAAAAATATGAAATGAAATAAACTGTGCGATAAGGATAGTTGTAAAATAATAAACAGGAAATATTATGCTGTTATGAGAATTTATACAGGGCTTCGTCATGCCCAAAGGAAAAAACTAAATCACATTTAACATTTAGACAATTAATAATAATTTTTCTAATATTTTTACAGGAAGTAAAGGACTTCAAACAGATGGCCACTAGTTTTGCAAATAGAAATGTATCACATAACAGACTAACTTTATACACTGACATTATAGCTGAGACTTAATCTATATTCTGAAATCAACATTTAATATATTCTTTATTTCTATTGTGAAATATTTTTGAGGAGCAGTACATATTTCTGATTTCTATTAACTCAATGGGCTGATACGAGAAAACATTTTATTTAAATATCACTTGCATTTCCATATGTTTACAATAAGGTTATATGATATTCCTGTGAGACAAAAAAACAAAAACATTCTGCGGCTTAAATTACAGCTATGTGACAGCTGGCTAAAATGTGTGTTCTGTGTCTATGGAAATGCTGGCTTTATTAACCATTTCAATGCCACAAGGGGCTGTAGCAAGCATGCTGTTCATTGTGATGTAAACTAAGGAAACCATAGATAAAGGCTGTTGTGGGTGAATATTGTCAGGATGCTGTGCTGTTCTCTTGTGCATGCTTTTTGAAGGTAACACAATATGTAAATGACCAGTTCAGTTGGATTATTTTTTTATTTACATTATGCTATATTTGTTCATTTTTTTTTTTCCGGTAGATAGATACATTTTGTTTCATGATAAACTCTATGCTGTCAATAACAGAATGATACAACTGCCATTATGGTTTAGTACATTTTACATTGTTGGTACATTTGAATAGTAATAAAGAGCTTTATTGGATTCAAACTGCTGTGCTTGTGATTGTTTTACTCTTTGTTGTCTGTGACTATCACCAGTCCCTTTACCTATGGTAAAGATTTTCTGCTGTTGAGATTTGTTGTTATGGAAATGTTTCTTTACTGTTACAGAATGCATTTAAAAAAAATCTCCAGATCAGTTTAATAATAAAATTGAAAATGAGCATTTTCGTGAATTGAAAAGCAACAGACCTTTTCACCCAACAACTGTATTCACTAAATACCAAATTTCAGTGAATGAAAACCAGATTTAAAAAAAGAAATAGAAATAAAATAATGATAATAATAATAATAATAATAATAATAATACAAATTGCAACCTAGCTATAGCCACAACCTATTTAAACCTACATTTTAAAGTTGTTTTTTTACTTCACTACAATCCAATGTTTAGTAAATAAAAAAGTGCAACTGCAAACTATGTTTATTTCCTGGAGGTGAATTTCCTTATAAATATTATACCTTATTTTATTTTATATTTGTTGGTTTTATAATTACAAGCATCAGCTTATTCCACAATGTTGTACAGTGAGCAAGCAAAACAAATCACACAGTTACTTTATACGAAATAACCTTAGGACACAAACAAGAGGTGATAAGTATCCTTCTAAAATAATCTTGCGATTTAGAGAAGGGGAGTCCAAATGGAAGTCCCCCACATGTCGAAGTCCTAAAAGTCCTATTATGCTATGAAGCATTAAGGCCTCTTTAGCATCTCTGAACTACAGGAAAGGGGCATAGCTACATGAGAGGTTAACTGTATTGTACAGACAAGAGAAGAGTGTTTGTGTAGAGCTAAGTAACTAAACTGATTTACGCAAGCACATTAAAGTTGTGGCAGTGATAAAAATCCCTGTTATTTATGGAAATTCAGAGACAGAGTACGAATATTTTCTAAAGTATTTCACATTTTAGGCCAAATCAGCCAGACTTAAAACTCTGGGATATTGTTACAATTTTGGCCTGCGGTTTGTTTTTCTGGTTTACAGAAAATTACTTGAAAGTGTAAGTTACCGGGCAATTAAATGAATTGGAAATTGTGCTCAATTCTAAAATCTGATATACGGCAATCACTGGCAGTTAAATTGCCATTCCCCAAATAGAGAATATTGCTAAATTACTATTCATATACAAGTAATACTCTGATGATAGAATCCAGCCTTTAACGTCAGCAGCAACCTATCAACATGATATCATTATTGAATAAAGAGTAAATGTATATAGGAGTTTATCATGCCCAATTGTTATTATTATTTTTGTTGTAAAACAACTACATAACTGCTTCAACATTTCTCTTACTTTTTTAAGCAATATTTCAATTGAAAAAACATATAAAATTAAACGTTATAATACTTACATAGCCATCAATGTATTGAAAAGCACAGTAATAATGATCATTTCAAAATCTTCAAGATTTTAACTTGGAGATGGGAGTTGGAATATTTAGTAGGTCAGTTGATGAATCGACGAATCTTGTACACTATTGTTCAAAGCTTTGCAGCTTAAGAAGAAAAACAAAATGATAGCATACTTTTCAAAGCACCACAATCTTATAGCTTTTGATGATGTGATCCACGGAAGCAGTTCAGAGGCAGATGTGCAAAGACTGATGTGCTCTAATGCACTTCTTAAGTAAGTAGGTAATGTATTTTACATTCTAAATTAAACTATGCACTGAGTATTTTGCCAACTTGGGGGTGTAGCTTCGAACTATTTTTAAATGGTATATAATCACAGATCACCTTACAATTATGGTACAAATGTATAACATGGATCAAAACATGTTATAGTAAAGAAAAAAAAAAAAAAAACAACCATGGTATGATCAATCAATGTACTCTGTGCGCCTGTCATGGGAAATGAAGAAAAAATAGCAGCCGGCATATGCGCTAACATTACCCAAATCCCCATTAAAACACGGACACAGGTTATACTGTTGGAAAATATTAGTCCACAGCTTTATTAAATTATTAATAAAATAATTAAGAAATAACAAATGGGGTCACTGCCAACAAATTTTATTAAAGTTAACATCCCCCCCATATACATAACATACCCCTAGCAATGACCCCACAATAATAACAATAGATAACAATCTAAATAGCATGTTAATACAGTAACTGGCCGCCTAATATGACCACATTTCCACCAGGTTAAATTGTAGGGGTGTACCGAGACACCGCTACCCACCATATCGATTGTAGGGGTGTACCAAGACACCGCTACCTACCATATCCATTGTAGGGGTGTACCAAGACACCGCTACCCACCAGTTCCAGTGTAGGGTGTACCAAGACACCACCACACCCCCAGGTTCGGAGCCACCGACGGGCTCGAACCTACCAACCACGTGAAACACTGCCCAATCCACACTAAACCTCAGGATGCCCACTTTCTCCTCCATCTACCCTCCGATTTAACCAGGCAATTCCCTGCCACAGCTCAGGACTTGACACCTAAAGCTCCTGAGCGACCCCCACCACACCGGAATAAGGCCTGTTGAATGCCTTCCTGAAGGCCTAATTTAAACAGATCACACCTTACATCCGAAAACGTACCCCATCCCCCTGGAGTACCCAGGGAGCTTGCCTCCCAGTTCGTTGTGTCTCACTGTTACACCGCCCCCACATCTGATAAATACCGCCATCAATTTTTTATTAATTCGTCCTCGCCACCGAGACCGGGTACCTAGTATGTCTCCAATGTAACCGAGGAACCATCTCGGACTGCACCACCACCACACCTGTGGCCAGCTCCCATAGCCAGTCCACCTCCCTCTGCCTCCACCTGTTCAATTCCTTTTCCGGGACCATGTCGATACCCTTCCCGCCCTTGCGGATTACCAGAATATCCTGGACAGTACCCCTTGGTACCTTCTGGAAAATTTTCTCCACTATTGCCTTGCCACCAAAACCCCCGAAAACCAAAACCACTCCAGCTCCACCAATTCCAAAGAAAAGCCCAGTTGCGCTTGACCCGAACCGCGGCTCCCTTCTGCGCCCCTTAGATGTAAGAGTGGCCCACCAACCATGTCACCAAACCTGAAACGAAAGTAATTAGCGACAAGGCATAGCCCCAAACACAAACCCATACGTCCATAGCCATTAAACCAAATAGACCGGCCGTAAACAGGACTTAAACCATACTTACTCCCACCTGCCTAAACGTTTCCCCAGGTCCTCACTTAAAACCAGACGGGACGCCTCTGTCGCCGCCATTATCCGGGAAGCATGGGCCCCAAAGTGCCCGGGATCCAAATCCGACATTGTCAAACCCCTCCGAACAAACCCCTGCGGGAATTGAATCATGACAGCGCCGATACGTTCCCTTTTACCAGTAAGCCACCCGGGATGTCCGGGCGAAGCTCCAAGTAACATAATGTGCTTGACGCCGGGCGTACCCCTGACCCCGGCAAGGAATATAGCTTTACCAAACCTCCTTTACCAGACACATCCGTTCTTGTACAACCCTACCGAATCATTACCTTAACTGACTGAGGTTCGACAACCGAGTGTAGAACCCCCCAACACCTACCTGAAAGGCACTCACCAGCTCCCCAATCCGAATTGCTCCAAGCCCCCGAGAAGGCCACCGCAAACAAACTCATCGCAAAAGTAGAGTAACACACCACCAGGCGTTGCGTTACCCAAGGAAACCAGCCGCCCGGCACCGACATATTTCATACCTCTCCGTAAGACCCGTGATGCCTGACGGACGTGACAACATTCCGTCACTTCCTCCCAATCGGTCAGTTTGAACCCTAACGCCAATGCTGCCATGCTCCTGTCCATTGCCGATGGAGCTAACGCTGAAAGAACAAGTGACTTAGGAACCACAGCAAGGTATCCCTTCGCCCCTCCTTTGACTGGGACCTCCCAGTGAAACCAACCGCCTCGTCCCACATATCCCAAACCTTCACATAGGCAGTCCCCGTGCCCGGTGCCATAGGATTCCGTATCAATACTCCAAGCATGGCGTCTCGAGTAGTGATGTCGCGAACCCAAAATTTTCGGTTCGCGAACGGGAACTTCCGCAAACGTTGGCGAACCGGGCAGGCGAATTTTAAAACCCACAGGGACTGTTTCTGGCCACAAAATTGATGGAAAAGTTGTTTGAAGGGGACTAACACATTGACTGTGGCATGCCGGAGGGGGATCCATGGCAAAACTCCCATGGAAAATTACACAGTTGATGCAGAGTCTGGTTTTAATCCATAAAGGGCAGAAATCACCTAACATTCCTAAATCGCAATGAATATGGATTGACACCTGACATATGACATATTGACACCTTGACATATGGATTGACACCTGTCCTCAGAGCCCCTGATGCACACGGACACAGAGCAGAATAGGGACTGTTCCCCTTACATAGGGTCACTTGGCAGGTATGGATTGACACCTGTGCTCAAAGCCCCTGATACACACTGACACAGAGCAGAATAGAGACTGTTCCCTCTACATAGGGTCACTTGGCAGGTATGGATTGACACCTGTCCTCAAAGCCCCTGATACACACTGACACAGAGCAGAATAGAGACTGTTCCCCGTCCTCAGAGACCATGATACACACTGACACAGAGCAGAATAGAGACCGGGGATCTAGTAGCGTGGACACCCAGCACAGGTCGTTCTCCTTCAGCCTTTTTATACGAGGGTCCCTCAACAGGCACGACAGCATGAAAGACCCCATTTGCACAAGGTTGGATGCCGAGCTACTCATTTCCCGTTCCTCCTCCTCACACAGAGTAGAATAGAGACTGTTCCCTGTCCTCAGAGACCATGATACACACTGACACAGAGCAGAATAGAGACTGTTCCCCGTCCTCAAAGCCCCTGATACACACTGACAAAGAGCAGAATAGAGACTGTTCCCCCTACATAGGGTCACTTGGCAGATATGGATTGACACCCATCCTAAGGATCCCTGAAACACACTGACACAGAGCAGAATAGAGACTGTTCCCCCTACATAGGGTCACTTGGCAGGTATGGATTGACACCTTTCCTCAGAGACCATGATACACACTGACACAGAGCAGAATAGAGACTGTTCCCCCTACATAGGGTCACTTGGCAGATATGGATTGACACCTATCCTAAGGATCCCTGATACACACTGACACAGAGCAGAATAGGGACGGTTCCCCCTACATAGGGTCACTTGGCAGATATGTATTGACACCTGTCCTCAGGGACCCTGCTACACACTGGGGGAGGACACCTACTCTCCCCCCCCAGCCCCCACCCCTGAGTGGTGGGTGGGGGCCCTAAATATAAATCCCCCCCAATCAAAGGTGACTAGGGGTCCCCAAGCCCCTAGTCACCCACCCATCCACCCCAAAAGAAGTTACCCCCTACCTACCCCCCTCACCCTAAAAAATAGTGAGGGAGGAATAAAATAACTAACCTGTAAAGAAAAATTCAACTTACCATTTGACATCTTCTTTTTTCTAAAATCTTATTTTTTCAGCCCCAAAAAAAGGCCAAATAAAAAGCCATAAGAACAGACGCAATTTAAAAAAAAAAAAAGCGCAAAAAAACATAATCCATCTTCACCCTTGGAGGGCTCCGCGCAGACTGAGCTCTGCAGGGCGGGGAAGGCTTATAAAGCCTTGCCACGCCCTGCAATTAGGCTAAGAACACTCTGATTGTCTGGTTTAAGCCAATCAGAGTGCTCTTTGTCATTTTACACAGCGTGGGAAAATTCTAAAGAACTTTCCCACGCTGTGTAAAATGGCACAGAACACTCTGATTGGTTACATTCCAAGCCCACCAATAAGAGTGCTCTTTGTCATTTTACACAGCGGGGGAAAATTCCAAAGAACTTTCCCACGCTGTGTAAAATGACACAGTGATTGGTGGGCTTGACATCTAACCAATCAGAGTGCTCTGTGTCATTTCACACAGCGTGGGAAAGTTCTTTGGAATTTTCCCACGCTGTGTAAAATGACAAAGAGCACTCTGATTGGCTTAAATCAGCCAATCAGAGTGTTCTTAGCCTAATTTCAGGGCGTGGCAAGGCTTTATAAGCCTACCCCCGCCCTGCAGAGCTCAGTCTGCGCGGAGCCCTCCATGGGTGAAGATGGATAATTTTTTTTTTTGCGCTCGTTTTTTTTTTTTTTTTAAATTGCATCGGTTCTTATGGCTTTTTATTTGGCCTTTTTGGGGGCTGAAAAAAGAAGATTTTAGAAAAAAGAAGACGTCAAATGGTAAATTTTATTTTTCTTTACAGGTTAGTTATTTTGTTCCCCCTTCACTATTTTTTAGCGTGAGGCGGGTAGGTAGGGGGTAACTTTTTTGGGGCGGGGGTGGCTGACTAGGGGCTTGGGGAGCCCTAGTCACCTTTGATTGGGGGGGAATTTTTATTTAGGGCCCCCACACACCACTCAGGGGTTGGGGCTGGAGGGGGACAGTAGGTCCCCCCCTTATTGTTTTTTTAGGGCTCCCACCCACCGCTCAGGGGTGGGGCCGGGGGGGAGGACAGTAGGTCCCCCCCTCATTATTTTTATGGCCTCCACCCACCGCGCAGGGGTGGGGGCCGGGGGGAGGACAGTAGGTCCCCCCCCTCATTATTTTTATAGCCCCCACCCACACGCAGAGGTGGGGGCGGGGGGAGGACAGTAGGTCCTCCCCTATTGTGATTTATGGCCCCCACACACCGTGCAGGGGTGGGGGCTGGGGGGGAGGACAGTAGGTCCCCCCCTCATTATTTTTATGGCCCCTACCCACCGAGCAGGGGTGGGTGCGGGGGGAGGACAGTAGGGCCTCCCCCATTGTGATTTATGGCCCCCACCCACCGCGCAGGGGTGGGGGCTGGGGGGGAGGGCAGTAGGTCCCCCCCTCATTTTTTTTATGGCCCCCACCCACCGCGCAGGGGGAGGGGCGGGGGGAGGACAGTAGGTCCTCCCCCATTGTGATTTATGGCCCCCACCCACCGCGCAGGGGTGGGGGACGGGGGGAGGACAGTAGGTCCCCCCCTCATTACTTTTATGGCCCCCACCCACCACGCAGGGATCCTTAGGATAGGTGTCAGTCCATATCTGCCAAGTGACCCTATGTAGGGGGAACAGTCCCTATTCTGCTCTGTGCCAGTGTGTATCAGGGATCCTTAGGATAGGTGTCAATCCATATCTGCCAAGTGACCCTATGTAGGGGGAACAGTCCCTATTCTGCTCTGTGTCAGTGTGTATCAGGGATCCTTAGGATAGGTGTCAATCCATATCTGCCAAGTGACCCTATGTAAGGGGAACAGTCCCTATTCTGCTCTGTGTCAGTGTGTATCAGGGTCCCTGAGGACAGGTGTCAATCCATATCTGCCAAGTGACCCTATGTAGGGGGAACAGTCCCTATTCTGCTCTGTGTCAGTGTGTATCAGGGATCCTTAGGATAGGTGTCAATCCATATCTGCCAAGTGACCCTATGTAGGGGGAACAGTCCCTATTCTGCTCTGTGTCAGTGTGTATCAGGGTCTCTGAGAACAGGTGTCAATCCATATGTCAAGGTGTCAATATGTCATATGTCAGGTGTCAATCCATATCCATTGTGATTTAGGAATGTTAGGTAATTTATGCCCTTTATGGATTAAAAACAGATTCTGCATCAACTGTGTAATTTTCCATGGGAGTTTTGCCATGGATCCCCCTCCGGCATGCCACAGTCCAGGTGTTAGTCCCCTTGAAACAACTTTTCCATCACTATTGTGTCCAGAAAGAGTCCCTGTGGGTTTTAAAATTCGCCTGCCCATTGAAAACTATTGCGGTTCGCCCGGTTCGCCCGTTCGCGATCATTTGCGGAAGTTCGCGTTCGCCGTCGCGAACCGAAAATTTTATGTTCGCGACATCACTACAGATACCTTTACAATTATGGTACAAATGTATAACATGGATCAAAACATGTTATAGTAAAAAAAAAAACAAAAAAAAAAACAACCATGGTATGATCAATCAATATACTCTGCTATTTTTTCTTCATTTCCCATGTGTCAATGGTGTTCTTAGAAAAAGAAACACATAATTGTAACCAGACGAGTTGAGCACACAGGAACAGAGGGGTTGAAGGCCCAGCGCAATGAGCTTACATGCTAAAGGTAGTGGGGTAGAGTGACACATGGTAAAGGTAGGAGTAGAAAAGTAGGTTGGCAGAATAGTATTTGCTGAGGACTTACTGGTTTGTTGACAGTTGCAGGAGAGGAATCAAAGTGCAGAAAGGGCTATAAATAGTTTAATTGATACGCTTCCTGAAGAAGTGACTTTTCAATGATTTTTTGATGGAGTGGAGACTGGCTGAATGTTTAACAGGGAAGGGAAGAGAGTTCAACTGGAACAATGCAGCCATAGAGAAGTCTTGAAGGCAGTGGTGTATTTTGGATTTGTGCAGCCCCAGGCATGATGAAACTTGGGCACCCCACAATCTAAAAGTACCACGCCCCTTCCTTCAAGGCCGCACCTCTTCCTGTTTAAGACCAACATGCAGTTTGACTGACAGACACCCACTGACAAACTCACTCACTGACAGGTACACACGAGGGTCATAATAACCGTAATTTCACCATCTGTATCAGCCTTATTGAATTCTGAGGAACCCCACAGCGTTCTCAAACCCCATGGGGAAGAAGGCAAAAAAAACAAAGGCAGGATGCACCCCGAATGGGCATGAATATTGGGGATACACATGAATATTGGGGATACACTCTCAGATACACATGCAGTGACATGCATTCACTGACAGACACACACACACACTAACACACACATTCACTGACAGACATAACAGATGCACACTCTCAGACATACACTGAAAGACACATACACTCACTAACAGATACACACTCATAAACATACACTGACAAACCAAAAAAAAAAATCTCTAGGCACTCTCCAGGTGTTCAAGTCACAGGAAGATTTATTGGAACAAAAAAGAAGCAGCAACATTTCAACCTGCTAAGAGATCTTTATCAAGCTTGACAAAAGCCTCTTGGCAGGTCCAAACGTTGCTGCTTCTTTTTTTGTTTCAATAAATCTGTCTGCGGCTTGAACACCTAGAGTGTCAGGAGATTTTCTTTTTGTTTGACTTATGGTTGTGGGATTTCTGGTTCTGCTCCAATGCACAGGGTGTCTGCTGAGACTGAGTGTGGCTCCTATCTTAAATTTTTGAAACATACACTAACAGACACACACGCGCACACATACACACACACACACACACACACATTCGCTAACAGGCACACACTGACAGGCACACACCTACAGACACACTAACAGACATAAACTGACAGATACATACACTCACTGACTAACAGACACACACTCACAGACATATCCTGACAGACACACACATTCAGTGACAGTGTCAGGCCCCCTCTCGCCTGCCTCATCTCATGGTCCCACGCCGCATCTGCCTCTCTCCTCACGGAGATGCCGTGCCAGGACTCCTCTGCCTCATCTCAGCTGACCCACTATCCACCAATGCATGGCCGCAGCATCCCAAGCAAGGCACCGAGGATCTGCATGGAACTCTGTTTCCTTAAGACAAAGGGGAATGACCTAGGGTGCACGCACGCTGAAAACCACGTCTTCTTAAAGGTACAGAAAGCAGTCAATACCAAAAGGGGTGGAGCTAAAGTAAATTGACCTACCTCTTCTCTCTATTTAAACACCACTCCTCCAATAATTCATAGCTCAGTTATACTGTGCTCCTGTTGTTTAAGACCTTTAGTGACTATTCTGCTGTATCCTGCTATTGACCTCTGCCTAATTTATCGCTTCCGAACCTGTCCTGCCTTTCCTGACCATTTGGCTTTCCTGACTATTCTCCATCTGAACCTTCTGTACTGTGAATCTGGTTTACGCTCTTCTGCATCGTGGGCTTCATTTACTAAACAGTGATTCATGACAGAATATATGAGCCAATTATGGAGCTCTTAGACATGGCTGAAATGCTTGACATCCTGACAAGACAAGTAACTGGCCTAACTAAGCAGTACAAGCACAAGTGAGGACACCTATAGACGCTGCATCTCAATCACTGGTATCCACCCATCTGGTACCTCTCCCGGAAGATATGTCTATGGCACCAGAACCACAGATTACCATGCCAGATAAGTTTACAGGTGACCAATTGAAATACCGATCCTTCATCATGTCCTGTGAGTTGATGTTTGATCTACAACCACACACATACCACTCTGATTCCATCAAAGTATGTACCATAATATAACTCCTTTCCGGTCCTCCTCAAGAATGGGCACACAAATTAATATACGTGCCAATGACCCTAATGTTCAAAATTGGGATACTTTCATAGCTCTGATGTCTTTCATGTACGACGACCCAAACAGACAAGATACTGCTCTAACAGTCATGAGAGCTTTGCGACAAAGGTGCAGACCAGTGGAAGAATATATCACCGATTTCAAACACTACACTAAAGATGGACGGGGGCGGAATCTGATTGCCAAAGAAGACAGGTGCATGTTCATAGAGCTCCAGGCCATGAGGGTCATAATAACCGTAATTTCACCATCTGTATCAGCCTTATTGTATTCTGAGGAACCCCACAGCGTTCTCAAACCCCATGGGGAAGAAGGTGAAAAAAACAAAGGCAGGATGCACCCCGAATGGGCATGAATATTGGGGATCTGTGGCGGCAGGCTCATGGCGCTCACCAGCCCAAGATTGCATTCCTCCCTGGGGACTGCTTGGACCTCTCCAATGACTTCTCCTGCAAAACGGTGCTTCCACTGCCGACCCCCTCTACTGAAGCCAGATTTAGCTCCGGTGACAACAACAACCTGCACAAAATGTACAGGCTGACATGGCTACAAAATGCCAGGACCTGCATGGCTTGAGAGGCCGAATCACTGCACCTAATTCAAATTCCTACACACTGCAGATCACATCTCTGCAAATTGCAAAAGTAGAATCATACATATGAGCACCACTTTGCAACACAAGACGACTCCCGCTACCGGAATAACCTAAAAAATCAGAGGGATCTCTAAAAATATAAATAGGAGATAACTGTATAATTGGTTCAGGAGACACCTGGATCAATGGACAGTGAGGTCAGTGTGGGTGGTACCAGATCCACCCAGGGCTTACTCCTTACTGATTTAGAGTGGGATTTATTCCTTTTCTTGAAGCCTATCCCTGAAGCAGAACTACCACACGTGGTGAGACGGTTGCTGACAGCCTTACTGACGCCTAGACAGGCCAAAGCAGCAGTGACCGAAGGAATATTCAGAGTGCCCAAACCAGCAAAGATGCCACCTATGGTATCAAGGGACCTGATAGTCCAATTCCAAAATGGAAAAGACAAGGCAGCAGTCCTGAGTGCTCTGAGGGGCAGGTCACCTTACACCTTTGAAGAAATGTCACTGACATTCTATGCAGATCTCTATGACAGCACGCTGGCACGTCGGGAGCTAACACCACTCACCTCCTTTCTAAAAATAGATGGAACCCAGCTACAGTAGTGGAATTTGTACCCAAACCGTCCACATCGGACAACTATGTCACAGCCCCAAACTGAACCCAAACAAGACTGCCTCTCACAAGGCCAGTTCCGGACACCTGTAATTAGGAAGCCTCCTCCCCTTATTGAGCAAAAGTTTCAAACCTCACTCATACATAGAGCAGGATAGTTACCTCAACACTTCTCAGACCGACTATCTATTTCCTCCACTGTTTCCCACCCCCCTTGCCTATGGGTAACTTAGGCTAGGATGTGTAAGGAACACACTTGAACCAGACTAGAATATATGCATATTCCACTAACAAGCTTAGAATTCTAGTTATGAACCATCTCTCTCTCAAATCACTATTGTTAACACTGGCACCATTACTCTCTATAAACACCACACATCTAACACTAAACAAGCCACCACCTAACACTTAACTATGTAAAAAATCAACAGCCTAACAAATGTGCAACTTATTACTATGAGATATGCCTTTGTTTTACTACCAGTCTACTTATTGTTTTTTTCTATGTATACCTCATGTCAACCTGTGGGTAAAATAAAGAATAAAAATAAATGAAAAACAGTTCCGTTTGGGTCTCTCTGAACCCCTCTGTAACGAACCGTTTTGCACACAAGAGGTTAAAAAACGTTTAGGCAATATTCCCCTTTTCAGATGCACAGGCAGCTACTGCAATCACTAATCTCCCGAATTGCAAACACATGAATACTCAAACTCCCGAACTGCAAACACATGAATTCACCAATCTCCCGAACTGCAAACACATGAATTCACCAATCTCCTGAATTGCAAACACATGAATTCACCAATCTCCCGACCTGGAACCAGGGGAATGCTCCAAACTCCCGAACAGGAAACACACGAATGCTGTAAACAGCCGAACAGGAAAAAACATACAAACAGTTTACACTCCTGGCAGTCGCACTGTAACATCATACAATCCCATTCCCCCCAAGACCGAGACGACACTTCGTTTGAGGGTCAAGCAGAACTGGTTTACTGGGGCTACTTGCCTGGCTTTTATGCAGTTCTCCCACCTGGTGGACACTCCCCTGGGGGACCAGATGGAAGACTGGGAAACATATTGGACATTGACCAATCACAAGCTTACAATCCCACAATGCATCACAATCCCTCCTCTCTGTCCTGGAGATAATTGGGAAGTAATCCAATTATCTCCAAGGACAGAGGCAAAACTTCATTAGCCACATGGCAGACAACGGACAATAAAAGACATAAAAATACATACTGTTACATTTATCACATAGAACATACACATTCTACCTATCCCCAGATAGCTTAGATCTGAGCGCACATTATTACCGGATGGCGCTCAGATCACATACATTCAGTTTAATCGCCATGGAGCCAAAGTCTTTCATACAGTCTTTCAGTATACAGCTGGGCTCCATGGCATAGCTATCTGGGGTAGCATGGCTTTAACAGTCCGCAGAAAGGCACAAACCAGCCTTTCTGCAGGGAAATAAAAGGTATAAACTGCCGGGCCATAGTATAAAGGGAGCAGGCGAGCAACCAGGCTCCTCCAGTGGACAGTGGCGAGACTGGTTTCGCCACACCCTCAAAGACAACTTTGCACATTTTGGCATTCCTGATTGGAGAACTTTATACAACAGGCAATTCAGTTAGACAGACGTCTATGGGAAAGGCGTCACTAGAAAGCCTCTTCTTTTTCTCTACCCTTAAGACCAGCTGTTGCTCCTTCCAGTTTCCAGTCGTCTCCTTCCACAACACAGACTGAGGAACCTATGCAAGTAGGACTGGACCAAGGTCATTTACCCCCTGTTGAGTTACAGCGCAGAAGGAGAGAGTCTATGCCTCTACTGTGAACATCAAGCTCCCCAAGAAAAACCAGGGGTAAGCAAACACATATGACACTTCTACCGTCCACATTGATTATCAGTCTCTCTTTCCTTGCAGTGGAATACGAACGTTCATGAATAACAGGCTTTGATCGACTCAGGAGCAAGTGGCTGTTTCCTTGATACTTCCTTGGCTACCGCTTTAAAGATTACTGTAATCAATAAAAATGTTCCATTGGAAATACAAGTGGTAGATGGGTTTTTCCTGAAATCGAGTCCATTACTGAAACAAACCCCTTCCTATCCTGGTTTCTATATGGATACATAAAGAGTACATTGTGTTTGATCTTGTTCCTTCTCCCCTGTTTCTTGTGATCCTCGTTATCCCTTGGTTACGTAACCATGATCCAGTCATTGATTGTACCTCAGGAAGCTTGTCCTTTTCCTCAACTCTGTTCTACTCAATGCCTTCAAAGAAAATAAAACATAAGTTATATACATTCCATATTGGATGCCAGCATGAAGTAAAGTCAGGAGGCTTTACTACCTGAATGTCAGGATTACTAGTTGATCCAGCACATAGAATTGTATCACACCTAGGACTAAAGGTAACGTGTTACCGGTCCTTAAAATGTACCAAACTTAACGTACCAAAGAATAGTCAAAATACTTGCCGAGGTCAGGGACATAGAAGGAGACACAACGATGAGGGAAAGCCAAAAGTCGGGGATACCAGAATACAGGGAAGTCAAACAAAGCCAAAGTCAATAACCAGAAGATAAATGCTCAGGAACACACTCTCGGACAACCACTAAGGGAAACCACAACAGGGCAATGAGGAAAAGGCAAAAGGAGTTTAAATAAGCCTCTCTCAGTCAGCTCTGGGAAATGTGAGTGAGGATTTTCTCTATTATTCATTCACATACCCACTGTATCTGATATATTGCACTATCACTTTGTATGCTCTCTTTTTCTTTTTGAGGTCAAATTGTATAAGAGATCATCAGTTCTACCATTGTGTACGTATACATTTTTGTATATTTGTATATTTCTTCATATTCAGGGCGCGGTTTCCTTCCCTCTTTTTGTTCACGCTATTCTTTTACAAGGTTGGGGTTCCTTGTATTGGTTAGTGCTGCCTATTTGCATTATATAGTGAGCGCCTAATTCATCCATTTTCTATACATAGATGAAAACATAGCAAAGGAATTTCTTTGACCTTCTCCAGCAGGAGCAGACATCTTCTTAGTGGGAAAAAGGGATGGTAGTCTACGACCATGTGTGGACTACCAAGACTCCAAGAGTTAAGTCAAATCACTGTAAAAAATAAAAATTCTCTCCATCTTATCCCTGAATTGATTGAGAGATTACAGAAATAATCTATTTATACCAAGTTAGACTTAAGGCATGCCTATAATCTCCTCCGTGTCAGAGAAGGTGATGAATAGAAAACCACCTTCCTATCCAGATATGGACATTATGAATACGCAGTTGTACCGGATCGCCTGGCACCCCGACTGGGTACCTCCGTTGACAGATGCTCCTAGTGCTTCCCGAGGGCTCCAAGCACTCCACTAGACACCATAACCACCGCAGGCTCCACGAACCGCCTGTCAGGATCGGGACAGGGATCCAACACGCAAAGTACAAACAGGTACAGGGTACGTATACCGGACCTTAGAATGGCCGGACTAACGTACGGAGAGTATAGAGAATGGTCAGAGACAAGCCGAGGTCGAGGGAACGAGAGGACAGGTAAGCGAGGAACAAGCCGGGTCAAGGATAACAGAGGTAAACAGAGTAAGACAAACAAGCCGGGTCGGAACCAAAAGGAAAACTGAAAAACACCAGAGCACTGTGTGACTAGACAGGCTAGAACCACGACAGGGCAATGAGCAACAGGGCGAAGTATGTTTAAATACCCTGGCTAGAGAGTATAGACACGCCTCCGACGAATCCTGATTAGTCTCCAATGGATTGAGTGAGAGGTCGTTCCGGATTGGCGTCATGACGTCGGTCTCCGGGCGCCATGCTACATAAGGAAGTGACTCCCTCGCGGCCGGCGTTTATGTGACCGGGTCGACCGCGAGGAACAGGAGAAACCTGGCGTCCGGACGGATAAACGTTTAAGTCTCTACCTCTCTCGGAGGCAGAGACTTCAGGTACCCTGACAGTACCCCCCCTCTCAGATACGCCCACCGGGCAGAAGGAACCGGGACGAGATGGGAAGCGGGCGTGATACGCCCTGCGGAGACGAGGAGCATGAACATCCTCTTGAGGTACCCAACTCCTCTCCTCAGGACCATATCCCTTCCAATCGACCAGGTATTGTACCTTCCCCCGGGATATTCGAGAATCAATAATAGAGTTAACCTCATACTCCTCCTGACCCTCCACCTGAACAGAGCGAGGAGGGGCTGTTGTGGAGGAAAATCTGTTGCATATAAGTGGTTTCAGTAATGAAACATGAAATGAGTTAGGAATGCGTAAGGTAGTAGGCAGAGCTAGACGATACGCAACTGGATTGATACGAGTCAGCACCCTGTAAGGTCCAATATAACGGGGAGCGAACTTCATGGAAGGCACTTTTAAACGGATGTTCCTTGTGCTCAGCCATACCCTATCACCTGGAACAAAGACCGGAGCCGCCCTTCTACGTTTATCAGCGTGTTTCTTAACCAGCATAGAGTTGTGCATAAGGATTTGTCGAGTTTGATCCCACAACTTCCTCAAATTGGCAACATGAACATCAACCGACGGCACCCCCTGGGAAGGGGAAGCCGACGGAAGAATAGACGGATGAAAGCCATAATTCATGAAGAAGGGGCTTGAATGAGTAGAATCGCAAACGAGATTATTGTGTGCAAACTCCGCCCAAGGAATCAAACCGACCCAATCATCCTGGTGTTCGGAAACAAAACATCGTAAATATTGTTCAATTTTCTGGTTGGTACGTTCAGCAGCTCCGTTAGACTGAGGATGATAGGCAGAAGAAAAGTTCAATTTGATACCAAGTTGCGAACAGAAGGACCTCCAAAAACGGGAAATAAATTGGGAGCCTCTGTCAGATACAATTTGAGAGGGTATCCCATGTAGGCAAAAAATCTCCCTAGCGAATATCTCTGCCAATTCGGGAGAAGACGGGAGTTTAGGCAGAGGAATGAAGTGAGCCATCTTAGTGAATCTGTCAACCACGGTGAGGATAACAGTCTGTTTTTTAGAGATAGGTAGATCGACAATAAAGTCCATGGCCAAACAGGACCATGGTTTCTCTGGAACCTCTAAGGGGTGCAGGAATCCACATGGGAGCGTATGGGGTTGTTTGGTTTTAGTACAAACCTCACATGCAGCGATGAAATATTTAGTATCCCTACGTAAAGCAGGCCACCAGAAGTCTTTAGAGATCAAAGCATACGTCTTGCGAATACCAGGATGTCCCGCCACTTTGCTGTCATGGAAACACTGCAACAGTTCCAGTTGAAGAGCAGGAGGAACGAAATGTCGACCCGCAGGTGTCTGTTTAGGTGCTAGATGTTGCAGCTTAATGATCTCGGCCAGTAACGGGGAATGAATCCTGAGATTCGTATTAGCAACAATATTGCATTTCGGAACTATAGAAGAAAGAACCGGTTCAGGTACAGTAGAAGGTTCATATTGGCGAGATAAAGCATCGGCTTTAGAGTTCTTAGAACCAGGTCTGTAAGTCAGCACATAATTGAAGTGAGTCAGGAATAAGGACCAACGAGCTTGCCTAGAGGACAAACGCTTAGCCTCCCCAATATAGGACAAGTTCTTGTGGTCCGTCAAAATAGTAATAGGGTGTAAGGTCCCCTCCAATAAATGTCTCCACTCCTTTAGGGCTTTAATGACCGCTAACAGTTCCCTGTCTCCGATGTCATATCTGCTCTCAGGCCCAGAAAGTTTCTTGGAAAAAAAAACACAGGGGTGCAATGGTTTGTCCACCCCTAATCTTTGTGACAAAACCGCACCTACTCCTGTCTCAGAGGCATCGACCTCGAGTAGAAACGGCAAAGTCGTATCAGGATGGACTAATATCGGAGCAGAAGCAAAAAGTTCTTTGAGATTCTTGAAAGCAGCGAGAGCCTCAGTAGACCACGTCTTAGTATCCGCGCCCTGTTTGGTCATATTGGTAATGGGCGCAATAATAGAAGAATAACCCTTAATGAAGCGCCTATAATAATTGGAAAACCCAATAAACCTCTGAATAGCCTTGAGTCCCTTGGGCAATGGCCAATCTAAAATAGACTGGAGTTTGTCAGGATCCATTTTAAAGCCTTCCCCAGAAATCACGTATCCAAGAAAGTCTATCTGGGTCTGGTCAAAACTGCATTTTTCCAACTTACAGTATAAACCGTGTTACAGAAGTTTGTGTAATACCTTTCTGACTTGTCTATGGTGGGTTTCAATCTCTCTAGAGTGTATGAGTATGTCATCCAGGTAGACAATAACACAATCATGTTGAAACTCCCTAAGAACTTCGTTAATCAAATCTTGAAAAACTGCAGGTGCATTACAAAGACCAAAAGGCATGACCGTGTACTCATAATGACCATAGCGGGTATTAAACGCTGTCTTCCACTCGTGACCTTGCTGGATTCTCACCAAGTTGTATGCCCCTCTGAGGTCCAACTTCGTGAAAATTTTAGAGCCCTTTAGCCGATCAAAGAGCTTGGTAATCTAGGGGATAGGATAGGCATTTCTGATGGTTATTTTATTCAGGCCTCGGTAATCGATACAAGGTCTGAGTGAACCATCCTTCTTTTTAACAAAAAAAAATCCAGCCCCGGCAGGAGAGGAAGATCTCCTAATGAACCCCTTGTCTAAATTCTCCTGAATATACTCATCTAAAACAGAATTCTCTTTAGTGGATAGAGGGTATACATTGCCCCTGGGAGGCATGGTACCAGGTAATAGATTAATTTTACAATCAAATGTCCTGTGTGGGGGTAGAGTATCAGCGTTCTTCTTGTCGAACACTGCTTTTAAGTCCAGGTACAGAGGAGGTATCTGTATCCCCGTAGACTGGTTAGAACTGTCTGGTGTGTTAATTACAGCCAAAGGAGATACCCTGCGTAAACACCTCTCCTGACAACCCTGACCCCATGAGAGTATCTCCCCTCTCTCCCAATCGATATTAGAGTTATGTCTCTTTAACCATGGGTACCCCAGGACTATGGGAACAGAAGGAGACGAAATGAACATAAGTGATAAGTTCTCCTCGTGTAAGATACCAACCGTTAGGTTAATGGGTATAGTCTCACGAGAGATAACAGGCTCGAGTAGCGGTCTACCATCTATGGCCTCAACGGCCAAGGGTGTATCTCTTAACTGGGATGGGATAGTGTTTTTAGTAGCAAAGGATTGGTCGATAAAATTCTCAGCAGCTCCGGAATCTATCAAGGCCATAGTCTTTAGTACTCCCTTCTCCCATGTTAAAGAAACTGGTAGCAGAAGCCTGTGATCTTTATAATTATGCGTAGAGGACAAAATAGAAACACCCAAGGCCTGTCCTCTAGAGGAACTTAGGTGCGGGCGTTTCCCGAGCGAATAGGACAATTCAGGCGCAAGTGACCTCTGACTCCACAATACATACATAATCTCTCCCTTCTCCTGTACTGTCTCTCCTCTTCTGAGAGGCGAGTATTGCCTATCTGCATAGGTTCAGGAAACAGTGGGGTATTGGAATCAGGACTTAGAAATGCGGGTGCTAATTTAAAGGCAGGTCTCAGGTTCCTCTCTCGAGTGTTCTGTCTCTCTCTTAAACGCTCATCAATACGAGAAATGAACGAAATTAAATCCTCTAAATTCTCAGGGAGTTCCCTAGTAGCAACCTCGTCAAGGATAACATCTGATAACCCGTTCAAGAATACATCCATATAAGCCTGCTCATTCCACTTGACTTCTGACGCCAGAGACCTGAACTCTAGTGCATAATCCACTAGTGTTCGGTTCTCCTGTCTCAGGCGCAACAGTAATCTGGCTGCATTGACCTTTCTACCAGGCGGGTCAAAAGTTCTTCTAAAGGCAGCTACATAGGCATTATAATTATATACCAACGGGTTATCGTTCTCCCATAATGGGTTGGCCCATCTCAGAGCTTTCTCAATGAGTAAGGTAAATAAAGATAAATCCAACCTTTGCCCTATCGGTAGGATAGGAGCGAGGTTGCAATTCAAAGTGAATACTGATCTGGTTTAAAAAACCACGACACTTCTCAGGTGAACCACCATAGCGTACTGGTGGGGTAATACGGGAAGAGGCACCTACAGTGGCTACCTCTAGGCCTGAACTTACAGAGGAAATTGGAGTAGGACGCGTCTCCTCTGGTGGGTTATTAGCACGAGATAATAACGCCTGTAGTGCTAAGGCCATTTGGTCCATTCTGTGTTCCATGGCGTCAAACCTGGAATCAGAGGAACCAACCTGACTGTTCGTACCTGCAGGATCCATTGGACCTATCGTAATGTCAGGATCGGGACAGGGATCCAACACGCAAAGTACAAACAGGTACAGGGTACGTATACCGGACCTTAGAATGGCCGGACTAACGTACGGAGAGTATAGAGAATGGTCAGAGACAAGCCGAGGTCGAGGGAACGAGAGGACGGGTAAGCGAGGAACAAGCCGGGTCAAGGATAACAGAGGTAAACAGAGTAAGACAAACAAGCCGGGTCGGAACCAAAAGGATAACTGAAAAACACCAGAGCACTGTGTGACTAGACAGGCTACAACCACGACAGGGCAATGAGCAACAGGGCGAAGTATGTTTAAATACCCTGGCTAGAGAGGATAGACAAGCCTCCGACGAATCCTGATTAGTCTCCAATGGATTGAGTGACAGGTCGTTCCGGATTGGCGTCATGACGTCGGTCTCCGGGCGCCATGCTACATAAGGAAGTGACTCCCTCGCGGCCGGCGTTTATGTGACCGGGTCGACCGCGAGGAACAGGAGAAACCTGGCGTCCGGACGGATAAACGTTTAAGTCTCTACCTCTCTCGGAGGCAGAGACTTCAGGTACCCTGACACCGCCTCAGCTTGGTTGGGGTCTCGGCGTCTTCCACCCACTCTGGACCCAAGACCAGGATCCAGCTTTCAGTAGGTAGACCTCTCTTAAATCAAGAGAGCAGGAACAGGAACAGCTCTTACAAGAGCTCAGTGATTATACTCTGGGGAGTATAGTGATTATAGCAATCCCCAGAGTGTAGGTAGTTCTCCAATCCCCCAAACATGAGCTGAAACTTCATGAAGGGTAGAACAAGTCTGAGGCTTTATTGGTACAGGTTTGCGTATATACAATTACTCAGGCCAGAGGCACACCCCCTGGACCTGATGGAACACAGGCACACAAAGGACACAAACCAATCAGAACAATACAACAATGTCTGACACTCCCATTTACAGCACTCAATCCCTCCCCTCTGCCTGTGATACAATTAAAAAAGACAATGGGCTAACTCAATGAACTCTAAACAGAAAAAACGTAAATTTTTACAGACCTCAAAAAGTACCCCAAAAAACAACATATCCCCACACCCCCGGATAGCCCTGATCTGGGTGAAAAACAAATCCAAAAATCATCCAGATCGGTTCAGGAATTTTCTTGGAAGTCTTATTTTTGCCCAACCGTGCACATGGTCCCATGCCCAAAACAGTTCCATACACTAGACGACAAAACACCGCTGGACAATCTAAGATAGCCGCCACATGTTTGAATCTGTTCCAGTTAAAAGTCCAAGGGGCAGAAACAGTACTTTTGAACATGGATTATCATAGGGCCCATAGTCCCAGGGTAGGAGGCTGGCAAACAGGCCCCTCCAAAAACCAGTGGCGAAGTGGATTTCGTCACAGCAGTCATGCCATATGGTCTCTGTAGTGCTCCGGCCTCATTCCAACATTTTCCCAATGATACCTTCAGAGATCTCCTTGACTTTTATGGATGATATCCTCATCTTCTCCTCTGATTTACCCACGCATCGCTACCATATGCTGAAGGTATTGAACCGTCTCACACAGCACAAGTTGTATGCTAAAATAGAAAAGTGTATCTTCAAAACAACTTTTGTTGAATTCCTTGGATTCATCATTCAATCCGACAAGGTAGAGATGGATCCATGCAAAGTCAAAGCCATACAACTGTGACTAGAACCCCAAACAAAGAAACAGGTGCAACGGTTTGTGGGTTTTGCTAATTTCTACAGACGTTTCATACGTAACTTCTCACAAATTATACAACCACTCACACAGCTCACAAAGAAAGATGTGAGGTGGTATTGGGACTACCAGACACAAACTGCTTTCCATACACTCAAACATTTGTTCACCACGGTTCCTATACTACATATACCTGAAGAGCACAAACCATTCTTTCTCGAGGATGATGCATCTGACACAGCCACTGGATCAATCCTGTCCCAAAGAGATAAAGAATAACCACATTATACTTGCATGTAAAGATTTTAGTTATTCAGTGATTTAAAAAATTATACAAAGAAAGTGCAAACAGTAGTATTGGCATGTAAACAATAAACCACATATCTACATACATCTCAGATACAAAGATAAATGCTCAGTTATGAAACCCACAAACCAATAGCAATATAGACATACTAACCCAGAGCAGGAGATTCAGCAACCCCAACGTTTCAGCGTCTAGCCTTCCTCAAGGGGGGATCTCAAACAGTGGGGTCTATGTTCCTATTTATATACCAAAGATTTTAGGGGAACTTTAGCCTAATTAAAAAAAGAAGTGTAGAAGGGGCCAAACATGAGACCGATATGTCTACCTGACATACGAGAAAACGTCCGGGTTCCTATGATGTAATCGCACATGTGCAATGTCTGACGTGGCCCACACACTGCATCTGTAACTAGCAGTAGTAGTAATATGAGAGGACCAAATGAGGGGAGGAGCCCTAAAGACAACTTTGTGAATTAGACCTAAACTCTAGAATGAATAAAGAAGAAATAGTGTACCTAGGGTAAAGGGAAAACTGGGAAAAGATAAACTCTAATAAGAGTGTCAGCTAATGACCATAAGAAGGGAAATTAAATGTAAAAATAAATAAATTTTATTAGTATATAACATACGTGCTTCTGTACAAGTAAGTGGTCTAATCGACAGAACAAAAAAATTGAAAATCATAGAAACCTGTCTCTACATAAAGTCTGAGGAGAGGTATTCTGATTGCAATGACCAATGTCGAAAATGAATTGCTGTTAGGTAACAATGCAACCCATTAGGAAATCATAAAAAACAAATCTAATACTGGTGTAGATCTAGCCCTGCACACGTCTGTGTCAGGGTATATACCAGTAGGAGACGGCACAAAGAAATACTGACAATAACGGGAGGGAGGGGGAGGTGAACTAAATGGTTTTCTCAGTGTATATGTGACGGTAATAATACACTGATATGTTCTCTATCAGTTAGATAGAAGACATCGCTGAGGTCCATACTGTCAGGGGTGGCGGTCCGTTGACCGGGACCCCGTATGCCTGATGATGATGATGATAGGAGTCACAGTGTGGAAATTAACTATCAGGGCCTGGTGCTGGATAACCACATGCCCCCTGGTGTTGAGCACCAGCGTTTGTGCAGCGACATGTCAGGGCCCTGATGCAGCTCCTGCGGATCCCAGGTGCCAGATGACAATGTGCAGACCTCCCAGGATCTGAATAGGGAGGCTCTGCAGCAGATATGTATCAAGTACTAGAAAAAATACTAGAAAAAAGGCAAGACTAGAACAGGCACCAAAGAAGATAGAAAGACAAGACTAGAAGAACCCAGAACCGGAGAAGGACAGAAAGCAGAACCCAGAACATGTACACAATACATGAGGGAAACAAGAACAGGATATGAACAGGACAGGACTGTACATGAACTGGGAATACAGTACTGATATGTGCAATAAACATTTGAGATTTTGACTTACATAAATGGCCAAGATGTATGCAGCCCACCACTGCGCCAAAGTACTCCAATTACGGTAGGTCCTAACTGCCTAGATATGCATGACCAAATAAACAATAATACAACACACACACTACTTACCTGCTAAGGAATGAGCAGAGGAAATGAAACCACTGCCTGCAGGACCAGACTGAAACAAAAAGATTAATGGGAAGGTAACGGGTGTGGCAGCAAAAACAAACATTTAAAGGAATCCAAGAGACTGGGAATTCCAGGAACGGAATACAGAATGAACCCAGAAAACCCAGCATAAAGAAATCCAGACATAGAAAACCAGAAAAAACAAGAAAAACTACAAAATAATTGTAAAAAAGAGTACTGGATACCAGAAGCCATTGCCAGAAATGATCCACAGCCAGGAACAGGATGTGACACATATGCTAACTGAAATAATTTAATGAGGGTTTACCGGACACTATAGAAAGTATATTCAAGATATAGACTATTAGAGTAGTCCCAGTAAATACCCCTGGTGCTACAGCGGCACTAAGGTCTTAACTGTTAGAGTAATATCTGTAAATTATTTTGGTATTGAAACGGTACCCAATGCCTAAACCACCAGCTTTTAGTAAAAAGGTAAAGTAGTTCCTCATTTTGATATTTAAACTTAGTGCCTGAGTCAGCTGTGAATACAATTGCGGCACAAATTGCCGTACTGGAAACGAGACACCCAGTCAAAAGGAAAAGGTCCCTTGACCTAAACCCTTACACAATTAGCTAAAGATAATAATGAAAAGATTAATTGAGAAAAGTTCAGTTAGCAGTGATCCCTGAGTTAATAGCGCATAAATATCTAAGAGTTCTAATACATCCCTCTCAGAGCAGGCTCTCTAATTAGGTGGTTGAAGAGGCCGCCTAAGGCCTCGCACTGACTGGGGCCTCCCGGCCGCCTAAACAACCTGAGGGCAGACTGTATCGGGACCTCGGTCAGTGACTCAGGACACGACACTAGGAGGGGGCCCGGCAGCTTGCTCAGTATGCCGCCGAGTGTGAGGCCCCTCCTGTCTGCCCGGCCAGCCATCACAGACAGTGGTCTGCAGGTCCGCAGTGAGCAGTGCTGCAGACCATGCGTCTCGCGAGACTGGCCAATCAGAGCGTTGCCACGGGGAACCACGGCAATGCTCTGACAGGTCTCCAGAGCTGCAGACCAGATGTAATGGCCACCGGACCACCAGAGAGCCCACACTGGACCACCAGGGAGTAGACAAAACTATGTGGTCTCCCCCCTCTCCCCATCAGACCCCACTCCCTCAACATCACCCCCTCTCACATCACCCCCCTCCTTCACCATCAACCCCCTCCCTCAACATCACCCCCTCGCTCAACATCCCCTCCCTCTCTCAACATCAACCTCCCTCAAATTGACCCTCCCATCCCTCAACATCAACCCCCTCTCTCACATCAACCCCCCCTCCCTCAACATCAACCCCCTCCCTCACATTAACCCCCCTCCCTCAACATCACCCCTCCTCCCTCAACATCCCCCGCCCTCCCTCACATCATCACCCCCCTTCCCTCTCACATCACCCCCTTCCCTCTCACATCACCCCCTTCCCTCCCACATCACCCCTTCCCTCCCACATTACTCCTCTCCCTCTCACATCAACCCCTCACACATCACCCCCTCACACCACCCCCCTCTCACACCACTCCCCTCTCACATCACCCCTGTCCCTCTGATCATCAACCCCTCACACCATCGCCCCTCTCCCTTTCACATCACCCCTATGCCTCTCACCATCACCCCCTCACATCTCCTTCCCTCCCTCCGACCATCACCCACCCACACCATCACCCCCTTTCACCATCACCCCCACACCATCACCTCCCTGTCACCATCACCCCCTCTCACATCACCCCCTCCACACCATCACTCCCTCTCACCATCACCCTTCTCTCACATCACCCCCTCTCACTATGACCCCCCTCCAGCAATATCACCCTCGTCCCTCACCATCACTCCACCCTCCCTCACCATCACTCCACCCTCCCTCACCATCAACCCCCCCTCCCTCACCATCAATCCCCTCCCTCTTACGATCACCCCCCTTCCTCTTACATCACATCACCCCATCACGTCATAGCTTTGCCATAAACACAATGCACAAAGGCTACAGGCAGTCCCCCATACACACAACACACTTCAAGCAGCTACCCCATATACATAGCATCCCAGACAAAAAAGCAAACATGCTCACAGAGACATACATTCACACACACAATGACACTCTCTGTCAGACACACTCTCAGGCACATACGCAGGTGCATCAATGTGTATATGTGACAGTGTGCATGTATTACAACTCTCTTTTTTTTATTTTTTTGTTGGGGGGCCTCATGTTTGAGTTTTGCCTAAAGCCTCATAAAGTCTAGAGCTGACTCTGATCCCTTCTGTGCTTTCGAGGGCAACTATATCTAGTCCCACTTAGATAAATACAGGTCTCTAATTTAAGTGAGCATGATCGCTTCATGAAGAAAATGAAAAATAAAAAAGTCACAAAAAGCACAGTAGCGAATCGATGTGCTTATCTAAAAAGAGTAACACTAACAAGACTCCTGATGTGCGCATTTCACCCGACCTGGTTCATCAGAGGGGAACCGACCGGTACAGAGAGTTACATTAAAATATGGTAAGGTTGATTCTCATTGGTTCCAGGGAAAAAGAGTATCTAATTGGATAATTTGAAAAACGTCATGAATGACGTAATGCGGCTCCTGCTATTGGTAGTGTCAAATTGAATAGACTGGAGTGACGTTGTCCTGCGGAGAATAGCGAATATTTGAGAATTAACCCTTTACAGTGGTAAAAGGAAGAGGGGAAACTATGGCAGACTGACTGTGATAGAAAAGGCAGTCTGTCAAGTTTAATTAATTAAGAGTGTGTAGTGGTTAGATTAATAATTTTGTCGTTATTTATGTTAATGTAAATGTTTTAATATTAAAACAGGTATTTCTTACAATATTAACATTCACAGGTATTGATTTAATCAAAAGAATTACACACATGTTACCGATACAGTGATTATTTGTTGCTAAGTATAAACAGCATTAGCAGCAGAAGTCTTGGAGGCAAGCTTCAGATTTGGGAGTACGGACAGAGGATAGAAGTAGGTCTATCTAGCAGCATTATTTAGGTCTATCAAGCACCAGAATCTTAAAATGAGCCCTATGTCTAACTGGAAGCCAGTGTAGGGACTAATAAAGGGGGGAGGGGCACAAGGTGAAGGCGGACAGAAAAGTGAGCCTCGCCGCCGCATTTATTATAGATTGCAGCGGTGCAATCTGGGAACACGTAAGACCACTGAGAAGGGGATTGCAGTAGTCAAGGCGAAAGAACAACAGCATGGACCAGCACCTTAGCTGCGTCTGGTGTTAAATTAGGGCAGATGCAAGCTATGTTTTTGAGATGGAAGCGGCAAGATTTGGTGATCGACTGGACATGAGGGGTTGGAGTAAAAGAGAACACCCAGGCAGCGAGCCTGAGAGGTAGAGGTGATGGTGGCACTGTTGACTTGGAGGGAGACAGACAGGGGAGTAGCAACACTTGTTCTGGTTTGGACAGGTTGAGTTTAAGGAAGTGAGCAGCCATCCAGTTGGAAATCGCGGAGAGGCAGTCAGAGACACGAGTCAAGGTAGGGCGGAGAGAGATCAGGAGAGGATAGGTAGATTTGTGTGTCATCTGCATATAAATGATAATGTCATAAACAAAATATGAATACCGCACTCAATCAATAGCATAAATAAATGTTAAACCTATACTTAATTTCATAGTATTTATTGTAAAGCTTATAAGTATAATTCATAAAGATAATGGTATTTCATCAGATTGGCACATAATTCATCTTATATACACAAACTCTGTACAAATATCTATCTAGACACAGTATCTTCCTATGCGTAATGAATAGTTCAAAAAAGTGAAAAAAATGGAAAAAATGAGTCCAAAAAAAGATAAAGAGAAAAATAGAAACAATGCAAAAAGGCAAAAAAGAAAAGAATAAAAAGAAAAGAATAAAAAAATGAAAAGACTGCAAAAATGAAAAAATGGAAAAATAATGAGAAAATGAGAAAAATGCAAAAAATGAAAGAGATGAAAAAATTTCAAATATAAAAGTCCTAATAAGTGGCAGTCCAGTATATAGTGCACTATATGTTTACCCACTATCTGTGGGTGGATCTCACCAATGTCGTCTGTTTCTTTATGCTGTATCCTGAAGGAAGGTGCTGTAGTCTGTGAGAGATGGTCTGGATGGAAGGGATGGATAAAACGATTTCCTGATGGTAGAAAGAGTGATCACCACTCTGTGTCTGCTGGTGGTTGGTCAGATCTGTTTGTAGTCAATGAAGTCAAATCGGCAGTATAAGGCTCCTTTGGAGATGGACTGTAGTTTATAGAAGGGCTTTCCTTGTGTGCTTTCCTTGTGAATGGGCTGCGCGCTCGGGACATATGCGTCCCTTCGGTGGCCCCAGTGTCCGTCGGACAAGGAAACACAAGGAAAGCCCTTCTATAAACTACAGTCCATCTCCAAAGGAGCCTTATACTGCCGATTTGACTTCATTGACTACAAACAGATCTGACCAACCACCAGCAGACACAGAGTGGTGATCACTCTTTCTACCATCAGGAAATCGTTTTATCCATCCCTTCCATCCAGACCATCTCTCACAGACTACAGCACCTTCCTTCAGGATACAGCATAAAGAAACAGACGACATTGGTGAGATCCACCCACAGATAGTGGGTAAACATATAGTGCACTATATACTGGACTGCCACTTATTAGGACTTTTATATTTGAAATTTTTTCATCTCTTTCATTTTTTGCATTTTTCTCATTTTCTCATTATTTTTCCATTTTTTAATTTTTGCAGTCTTTTCATTTTTTTATTCTTTTCTTTTTATTCTTTTCTTTTTTGCCTTTTTGCATTGTTTCTATTTTTCTCTTTATCTTTTTTTGGACTCATTTTTTCCATTTTTTTCACTTTTTTGAACTATTCATTACGCATAGGAAGATACTGTGTCTAGATAGATATTTGTACAGAGTTTGTGTATATAAGATGAATTATGTGCCAATCTGATGAAATACCATTATCTTTATGAATTATACTTATAAGCTTTACAATAAATACTATGAAATTAAGTATAGGTTTAACATTTATTTATGCTATTGATTGAGTGCGGTATTCATATTTTGTTTATGATATTGATTAGGAGGTTTTTTAGTAGGGTTATACCTCGAATACCGGCACCTACCACTTAATTGAGTGCCAGCACAAATTGTTTTTTTGTATAAATGATAATGGAAGCCAAAGGAACTGATGAGTTTACCAAGGGAGGCAGTATAGATGGAGTAGACAGTAGTGGACCAAGGACAGAATCTTGGGGAGAAGAGGCAGAGCCAAACAAAGAAACACTGAAAGAGTGCTTGGAGAGGTAGGAGGAGCACCAGGAGAGAGCAGTATCTCATAGACCAAGATTATGGAGAATGAGAAGAAGCTGCTGATGATCAACAGTGTCAAAGGCAGCAGAAAGATCAAGGAGAATTAGGATAGAGTAATGGGCGTAAGATTTAGCAGCGATTAAATCGTTGGATACTTTGGTCACAGCTGTTTCAACATAGTGACAAGCGCTGAATCCAGACTGAAGCGGGTCAAGCAGAGAGTTGGATTCTAAGGAAGTCTGTGTAACGGACCGTTTTGCTCAAAAGGGGATAAAAATCGTTTAGGCGATAATCCCCTTTTTCCTAGCCCAGCAGCTACTGCAAGCACCAATCTCCCGAACTGCAAACTGTACGAATTCTGGAAACTCCTGAACTGGAAACACACAAACCCTGGAATCAGTCGAACAGGAAAAGCATACAATCCGCTTACACTCCTGGCAGTCAGCATACAATCCAATTCCCCCAAAAACGAGACGACACATCGGTTTGAGGGTCAAGCAGAATCTGTTTTACTGAGGGCTACCTGCCCAGTATTTATGCAGGTCTCCCACTTGGTGAACACTCCCCTAAGGGACCAAATGGGAGACTGAAACCACAGACAGACATGTATCACTTTAGTACACACAGCCACAATACTTTCCCACAATGCATCCTGGCTTCCTCCTCTCTGTCCTGGAGATAATTGGAGAAGTAATTCAATTATCTCCCAGGACAAAGGCAAAACTCCATTACACACGTGGGGACACAAAACAGACTATCACTTTAAAATACATAAAGACACATTTTATACATAAAACACAGACATGTAACATATCCCCAGATAGCTCAGGTCTGAGTGCACATTATTAGGTGAATGGCACTCGGACCACCCGAATACAGTTTAATTGCCATGGAGCTAAAGTCTTTAATTATACGAACAGGCTCCATGGCTGTGCTATCTGGGTTAAAACATTCACATAAAACAAATTACCGAATTTACATGCATTCACCAAATCCATACGAATTAGAACCAGGGGCTGGAGGTTCAGCGGTGCCTGCACGTAACAGTGTCCGGGTTTGGTGCAGAAAGCCGGGCAGACAAGCGCTGGCTGCCCGGGGAGCTCCAGAACAGCGCCATCGTGTGGCGGCTAAGTGTAACCGCGACCACCCAGTAACAATCAATTAAGCTGCGGTTAACCGCAGCTTCAGGGAGGTAAATGGAGGGCACACTCCAGCTTCTGGGTGGCCAATTAACAGCGCCAGCCGGCTTCCCACGGCTCTGGGGAAGCTGATAAACGGCTGTTTGTTTGGTAGATAGAATCTACCGAACGGCTGTGCAGAGAGGGTGAAATAAATCCTCCTGCACAGCAAAATTAACCCTATAGCTGCCGGTCCATAATCTAAAGGCAGCAGGCGGGCAACCAGGCTCCTCCAGCTCACAGTGGCGAGGTTGGCTTTGCCACACTTCTCCCCTTTACCAATTAGACTAACAGGGTACCTGACCTCCTGCCGGTCAGTGCCCTGCTTAGTCCAGCAACCCACCCACAAAGCAGAAACAGCAGTACAGCCCACCCACAATAAATGGTTACTACACCTGGGTAGAGGAGAACTTTGTCCAGGTCCAGATGTCTCACCACGACTGTGTGGGGGACTGGTAGTCTGCCTTGGTGGGTTGTTGAGTGGGCAGAGACCAGCGGTACTCTGCCCTGGTGCCAGTACTACCGCGGAAGTAGCCTGGTTGGAGCCTGGTTGTGGGAGGGAGAGACCGACTGTCTCCCCTCTGGATACACCGTTTGTGGCTGGGGAACAGGACCGACCGGCCCTACCCCTTGTGCTGTAAGCGCAGAGACTACGGTCCCATCTGCACCGTTGTGGGGCTTAACATCTCCCCTTGGTGGGTTAGGCTGCCGCTGGAGAGAGGGTGTAACAGGCTCCTCTATCTGGACGGTAGACTGCCGCTGGGGAGAGGGGTTAACAGGCTCCCCTCCCTGACACTCTCTCTGCTGGTGGAGAGGGGGACCAGCTGCCTCCCCTTTCATTATTTTGTCCTGCTGCTGGGGTGTGAGACTGACAGTCTCTGCTCCCTGCAGGACACTCTGCCGCTGGGGAGGAAGAACGACACCTTCAGCTCCCTGGGGTACACACTGCCGCTGGGGAGGAAGGATTGCACCTTCAGCTCCCTGAGATACAATCTGCCGCTGGGGAGGAAGGACTGCACCTTCAGCTCCCTGGGATACACACTGCCGCTGGGGAGGAAGGACGGCACCTTCTGCTCCCTGGGACACACACTGCCGCTGGGGAGGACGGACGACACCTTCAGCTCCCTGGGGTACACACTGCCGCTGGGGAGGAAGGACGACACCTTCAGCTCCCTGGGGTACACACTGCCACTTGGGAGGAAGGATTACACCTTCCGCTCCCTGCGGTACACACTGCCGCTGGGGAGGAAGGACGGCACCTTCAGCTCCCTGGGATACACACTGCCGCTGGGGAGGAAGGACGGCACCTTCTGCTCCCTGGGACACACACTGCCGCTGGGGAGGACGGACAACACCTTCAGCTCCCTGGGGTACACACTGCCGCTGGGGAGGAAGGACGACACCTTCAGCTCCCTGGGGTACACACTGCCGCTGGGGAGGAAGGATTGCACCTTCCGCTCCCTGGGGTACACACTGCCGCTGGGGAGGAAGGACGGCACCTTCAGCTCCCTGGGATACACACTGCCGCTGGGGAGGAAGGATTGCACCTTCAGCTCCCTGGGGTACACACTGCCGCTGGGGAGGAAGGATTGCACGTTCAGCTCCCTGGGATACACACTGCCGCTGGGGAGGAAGGACGACACCTTCAGCTCCCTGGGGTACACACTGCCGCTGGGGAGGAAGGACGGCACCTTCAGCTCCCTGGGATACACACTGCCGCTGGGGAGGAAGGATTGCACCTTCAGCTCCCTGGGATACACACTGCCGCTGGGGAGGAAGGATTGCACCTTCAGCTCCCTGGGGTACACACTGCCGCTGGGGAGGAAGGACGACACCTTCAGCTCCCTGGGGTACACACTGCCGCTGGGGAGGAAGGACGACACCTTGAGCTCCCTGGGATACACACTGCCGCCGGGGAGGAAGGATTGCACATTGAGCTCCCTGTGATACAATCTGCCGCTGGGGAAGAAGGACGGCACCTTTAGCTCCCTGGGACTTACTCTGCCGCTGGGGAGGAAGGACGGCGCCTTCAGCTCCCTGGGGTACACACTGCCGCTGGGGAGGAAGGACGGTACCTTTGGCTCCCTGTAACTCACTCTGCTGCTGGGGATCTGGGCCTGCTACCCACCATCCCGTTGGGCTCGGTGGAGAGACCTCGGTCCCATCTCCACCTGCCTGTTGTGGTTCCTCACAGGACCAATCTATGAGGACCCTTTCTTCGGGTTCTTCCTGCCGCCTCAGGGGGAGACGGCTAACCTCCTCGAATGCAGCCTCTACTCTGCTGCTGTAACACTCTTTCCGCTGAGCATACTCTCCGTCCATTCTTGAGTTTCGCTCAGCCATGACCTGGTTCCAGATCACCTGGAATATCTCCATGGATACATAACCCCCATACTGGGCCACTCGCTGCCTCACCTCGGCCAGCCCATCATCTTCAGCGTCAGAGCCTTCCCCACGGCTCTGGGGAAGCTGATAAACGGCTGTTTGTTAGGTAGATAGAATCTACCGAACGGCTGTGCAGAGAGGGAGAAATAAATCCTCCTGCACAGCAAAATTAACCCTTTAGCTGCCGGTCCATAATCTAAAGGCAGCAGGCGGGCAACCAGGCTCCTCCAGTTCACAGTGGCGAGGTTGGCTTCGCCACAGTCTGTCAATCTCGCATACACAACTCTCTCAAGGATCTTGGAGGCAAATGGCAGTAGCGATATAGGGTGGTAGTTGGATGGGAAGTTGGTGTCAAGGTTGGGCTTTTTTAGAATCGGCGTTATGGTTGCATGCTTGAGGAGTGAAGGAAATGTGCCGGAGGAAAGGGAGAGATTGAAAATTTTAGTGAGAGGAAGAGCAAGAGAGGAAGACAGAGTGCGGATGAGATATGAGGGAATAGGATCGAGGGAACAGGTGATGGGGCGGGAAGACCAGAGCAGAGCAGAAACCTCTTCCATTGTAGTAGGTGTGAATGAGCATAGAACAGTGGAGTGAGTGGGGTTGGGTGATGTATTGGAAGATGTATTGAAAGGGGAGGGAGAGAGGTTAGAAATCTCTTCCCTGATTGTAGTTAAACTGTTATATCAGTATGGCAAGCCTAGTGGAACAAAAGTTCTGGAAACATATTAGTACTTATAAGTAAATGAGGTCTTCTACTAAGAAAGATTGGGATATAGTGAGAAGAATGAATATGTGATTGCCAAACTGTATTAGAATCACCAGAGTAATTAGGGATAAAAACACATATACCTTACATAACTCAGTTATTGTCAATTTGACCAATCTCATCAATTTATCATCTCTTGATATTACCCAGCACTTATACATAACATAGCAATGAGTGAACATTAGCAGCAATATTCAAATGACCATATCAGTATCTGAATCAGTAATACACACATATATATGTTTATAACAAATAAATCATAATATTAAATAAATACAATATATAACATATATGGGGCCCCATATATACCAAATTAAAAAAAATATATTGAAAAATAATAATAATAAAAAAAATAAAATAATAACTGATAGAACAAAAATGACTACTAGAAAAACTAACAATTGAAAACTAAAAACTAAAAAATTATCACTGTTTGAGATCCCACTTGAGGAAGGCTAGACGCTGAAACACTGGGGTTGCTGTGTCCCCTGCTGTGGGTTAGTATGCCTATATTGCTATGGGTTTGTGGGTTTCCTAACTGAGCACATATCTTTGTACCTGATATATATGTAGGTATGTACCGTATTTATCGGCGTATAACACGCACTTTTTTCCCCTGAAAATAGGGGGAAAATCGTGGGTGCGTGTTATACGCCGATATCCCATAATTACTTACCTGTCCTGAAGCGTGGGCCGGCTTCACAGCGCGCACCGCGGTACAGGAACTTTAATTTAAGGTTCCGGTTTCCGGCGGGACTGAAAGGAAGTGTACACAATAGTGTGCACACTTCCTTTCAGTCCTGCCGGAAACCGGAACCTTAAATTAAAGTTCCTGTACCGCGGTGCGCGCTGTGAAGCCGGCCCACGCTTTAGGACAGGTAAGTAATTATGGGAGGGGAGGAAAGTACACTATGGGAGGGGAGGGGAGGGGAGTGGGGTGGGAGGGGAGGGGAGGGGGAGGGGGAGGGGGAGAGGGAGAGGGAGGGGGAGGAGGAGGAAAGTACACTATGGGAGGGGAGGGGGAGGAAAGTACACTATGGGAGGGGAGGGGGAGGAAAGTACACTATGGGAGGGGAGGGGAGGGGGGGAAGTACACTATGGGAGGGGAGGGGGAGGAAAGTACACTATGGGAGGGGAGGGGGAGGAAAGTACACTATGGGAGGGGGGGAAAGTACACTATGGGAGGGGAGGGGGGGGAAGTACACTATGGGAGGGGAGGGGGGGGGAAATACTATGGGAGGGAGGGGGGGGAAATACTATGGGAGGGAGGGGGGGGAAATACTATGGGAGGGGAGGGGGGAGAATACTATGGGAGGGGAGGGGGGGAGAATACTATGGGAGGGGAGGGGGGAGAATACTATGGGAGGGGAGGGGGGGGGAATACGAAGGGAGGGGGGAGAATACTATGGGAGGGGAGGGGGGGGAGAATACGAAGGGAGGGGAGGGGGGAGAATACTATGGGAGGGGAGGGGGCAGAATACTATGGGGGGAGAATACTATGGGAGGGGAGGGGGGATAATACTATGGGAGGGGAGGGGGGATAATACTATGGGAGGGGAGGGGGGAGAATACTATGGGAGGGATGGGGGGAGAATACTATGGGAGGGTGGGAGAATACTATGGGAGGAGGGGGGGATACTATGGGAGGAGGGGGGAATACTATGGGAGGAGGGGGGAATACTATGGGAGGAGGGGGGAATACTATGGGAGGAGGGGGGAATACTATGGGAGGGGGAGAATACTATGGGAGGGGGGAGAATACTATGGGAGGGGGGGGGGAGAATACTATGGAAAGGGGGGGGACACTATGGGATGAGGGGGGAATACTATGGGATGAGGGGGGGGGAATACTATGGCATGAGGGGGGAAATTTCCTGGAATTTCTTTCTAAAACTGAGGTGCGTGTTATACGCCTGTGCGTGTTATACGCCGATAAATACGGTAATTTATTTTTTACATGCCTATACTTCTGTTTGTACTTTCTTTCTACAATTATTTAGATCACTGAATAAATACAAGTATTTTTATCGGCAAGTATAATCTGGTGTGCTTTGGGTTATTCTCTATTTTGTGTATGGATCTGTTGGGGGAACAGATTTTCCCATAAATCACCCAACACCCTTTCACCACACTATCACCCTTAAGGTTGAGCGCTCGCTATATAAACGAGCACTGGAAGAATTGAGACATCTCCTGGAGGTAACAACATACCCTATAATGGTATGTACTGACCATAAGAATCTGGAATACCTCTGCATTGCAAAGCGTCTCAATCCACAACAGACTCGTTGTGCTTCTCCAGATTTCTGTTCCACGTCACCTAGCAACATAGGAACAAGGAATCAAAAATGGATGCCCTCTCCAGACTATTTACTGCAGACAAGACAAAACCCAAGCAAGGAGAAACAGTGTTAAGCCAACAAAATTTTTGGGTATTATCACTTATGTGATAAAAGACATCAAAACTGCCTCTCTCCTCATGGACATGCCGTGCCAGGACTCCTCTGTCTCATCTCAGCCGACCAACTATCCACCGGCAACTGACTACAGCATCCCGAGAGCGGCACCGTGGATCTGAATGGAGCTCCATTTCCTCGAGGCAACAGGAATGACCTAGGGCATATGCGCACTGAAACTATGCCTTCTTAATTGTACAGAAGGTGGTCCATACCAAAAGGGGCGGAGTTAACGTAAATGGACATACCTCTTCTCCCTATCTAAACACCACTCTACCAAAAAAATAATTGCTCAGATATATTGTGCTCCTGTTATAAAAATACAAAAAAGTGCAATGTATAGTGGTGCTCAGGGCATGCAGCTACTGATTACTTGTGGTGCCAATCACGAGGTATAGATACAATTCCACCAAGTATAGACACAACAAACACAGGGTAGTTTAGCTATAACACTCCGCTAAGTGGAGCGTGCTTAGGGCCCTTAGTATTATGAAGTGCTGGTAGTGTGTCGGCAAGATCTATGTACCCAAGCTATACAGCCTCACTGGCGTACTAGGAAACCTCTCTGTAGTCGTCTTACGGATGCTTGTCCTATATGCTCAGACTGTTACACCAAAAGCTGAAACAATTCAAGTTTGTCACAATTATGATAACAGTAAAAAAAATTAACAATAATATCAGAAATATATACAGATAAGGCTTAATGAGTAGTTGCACGTAGTGTCAGATTAATTCGTATCTATTTTCTTTACTTCTGTTTAGTTAGTAATAAGTATTAATAAAACAAGTGGAGTAGATAATGTTTGGTTGTACCTGAAATCCGACCTGCTCTTTCGGCAGACGGCAATGTATCAAAATTTATCTAACTTGGATATGGTAATTATGGGGGGGGGGGTAGGTGAAGGAATATGGATTATAGAGGGGAAAGCGGGGATCTTGGGGGAATGGGGTGGGGGGTCGGTTAGAGGGAGAAAGGTCAAGTGGGGGAATTGGTAAAGTAATTTCCCTATCAGGGAATGTAGTTCGGTCTCAGCACAGGAGAGCGAACCTAGTGTGACTGGGGGTTGTGTGCTAAAGGCTTGCAACTGGAACCCGGGACTTAGCAATCCTTCTCGTGTATCCTGTTTTGTGGAGATTTAAGTACATAAATTACTATATAGGGATTGGTGGGATTTTTAGGTGGTCAAAGCGACATGAGGCGAGGTAAATACCCGCGTAAGTAGAAACCGGTATATATAACAGCTACAAATATATATATATATTTTTTCGTTTTTTGGTCTTTTTTAAACAGCGAGATAAGTGTGTAATTATCTAGATTAGAGACAACATATAGCCCTGTGCAAGTGCACAGAGGATTAGCTGCATAGGCATGTGTCAAGGCTCTGTTGAGCAGAACACGTAGGTGTAGATAAGACTAACTTCTACCATACATCTCAAAATGGGGACAACAGCTACACTGCTGGGGTGTGTAAATGTTACAATAACTGGTCGTCCAAAATAACTTTAAATCTAATAATAACAGATGCATAAAATCATATCAGTTGGTAACATTTTGTGTGTTATACGACCTGCCCGTAGTTCCAAAGTAACGTGGGAAAACGAAACTGCAGCTGAGCTTGGCTACGGGCCTGTAATTGCGAGTCTGAATATCAACCAGAGTAAAGTTGTTTTTAAAGAGTATTGTTATAGCAATTATTGTCCAACTTAAATATTATTGAACTTCTCCGTCAGTGATGGCGCCCCGTGAACAATCGTTGCTTGAAGAGTTGTCTTATAGCTGTAGTCGGTGTTGCTCAAGAGCGTGGTAAGTCGAGTTATGTTTTCTTTAGTGTGACTTGGGGGTAGTATTTCCTTCCGTAGGGAGAGATCCTCTATTTGCTGCTGAAGTATTTGGGCGTGCGAAATTACTAGGGGGGTCCCCCTTCTGGTAGTTGGGGAAAAGAGTCTTTGGTCATTTCGACATTTCTTTGCTGGAGTGAACCATTTCTGGCGTTGAGGTCCCTGTGATGTGTCTTGAGTGTTGGAGGGAAAATCCCAATTAATGATATGAGTGTCCTGTAGATTTAGCGCCTTGATAAACGGAGGGACATCGAGGGGTGAAGTGATTGAAAGAGTGGTACCTTTGTTTGTCACAGTCAATGCAAAAGGGAAACCCCATCTGTACTTTATGTTTCGAAGTCTAAGTTGTTCCGTTACAGGTTTAAGGGCTCTTCGTGCCTGGAGGGTGTACCAGGAGAGATCTGGATACATCTGTATTGGGTTTCCGTGGAATAGTAAAGGTTGTGAGGTGTCTCGCAACGCTTTCATGATGTTGTCCTTTACAGCGAAGTAGTGAGCCGGCAAATAACATCGTTATTGTTGTGACTTAGATGATGATCAGATCACATGTTATGACCAATTTGTGCAGAAATCTATATCATTCCAAAGGGTTCACATACTTTTTCTTGCAATTGTAGCTTTTCCTTAAGGTTTTTCTAAGGTTATTGGCTCCCCTATAGACAATCTTAGGTCTTTCTGCTATATATCTTTGGAGTTCTTCATCTTGTTTTAAAATATGCCAGTGTCTATTAAAGGACCACTCTAGTGCCAGGAAAGCATACTCGTTTTCCTGGCACTAGAGTGCCCTGAGGGTGCCCCCACCCTCAGGGACCCCCTCCCGCCCGGCTCTGGAAAGGGGAAAGGGGTAAAAACTTACCTTTTTCCAGCGCTGGGCGGAGAGATCTCCTCCTGCTCTCCTCCTCTTCTCCTCCCCGTCGGCTGAATGCGCACGCGCGGCAAGAGCTGCGCGCGCATTCAGCCGGTCACATAGGAAAGCATTCACAATGCTTTCCTATGGACGCTGGCGTGCTCTCACTGTGAAAATCACAGTGAGAAGCACGCAAGCGCCTCTAGCGGCTGTCAATGAGACAGCCACTAGAGGACATAGGGGGAAGGTTTAACCCATTCATAAACATAGCAGTTTCTCTGAAACTGCTATGTTTATGAAAAAATGGGTTAACCCTAGAAGGACCTGGCACCCAGACCACTTCATTAAGCTGAAGTGGTCTGGGTGCCTAGAGTGGTCCTTTAAGTATTTTTATTTTTTTTTAAAGCATAACTTTTAGAGTTAAAATCACAAATAAAAGGAATTTGTTCTCCTTGAGAATCTTTTTCTTTTTTCTTATATACCAGTAAATATTTTCTTTATTTTTCTTGAACTTCTTTAACCTGTTTTTCTACTTCGTTTTTATTATATCCTTTTTGAAAGAATTGCTCTTTTAAAAACATAGATTGTTCTAAAAAAGTATCCTCATCTGTACAGTTTCTTTTCAATTTTACGCATTATCCTTTTGGAATATTCATAAGCCAAGAACTAAAATGACAGCTGTTAATTTCAAAGTAACTATTTACATCAACAGCTTTAAAAAAAAGTACTGGTTTTAATATGATCTGCTTCAACAAAAATTAAAAATTAAACCAGTACTTTTTTTTTTAAAGCTGTTGATGTAAATAGTTACATGGATATTAATAGCTGTAATTTTAATTCTTGGCTATCACACTCTTAAGCTGATATACCTGGGCCAGTTATCCTCACACTGTGCGTAATTGCGGGAGTACGTTATTACGCTACATTGCCGGGAAGCCAGAAGTGTCGGCTTCTGGTAGAACTGAGGACTTTGAGCAAGTACAATTGGAGTTCGGTTGTCCATCGTTTTCCTGCAAACAGCTGGGATATATATTCACAGCGCAAATAGTAATCACCAAAAATAAATGCTTCCACCTTTCAGACTGTCAGTTTGAGTGCAGCGCTATATCTGTATGTGAGGTAAAATTCCCTCTATAAATTGCATAAAACACTTACCCTCTATGTAACACTTGGTATGGAGTATACATAAAAGACAAAAAAGTGATACAAATAATTGTGCAATATTGTATATTATAACAGTAATCAATTGATTTGTGAGTTGTGAATGAAAATAAACTCACATATTTTAGAGCCTTTTCCAGATTTAAGGCTCTAAACTTCCAGGTATCTGTGTCTTTAGGGTAGACCACACAACCCCTTTTTAGTGGAATGGTATGTGTATTCCTCTCCACGTCATATGCAATAAACAGAGGTGAAATAAAATCTAGGTGCAGTACCTTTAATGGTTAGTCTGAATAAAAATAAAACATGTAAGTGCTGACCTTCTCTAGAGCCTTTTGGTAACTGGCTCTAATTGTGTAGGCTTAGTGTCGAGTTTTAGGGTGACACTCCCCTTACCGGAATCACAGTGCAGGATGCAGTTGAAAGTTGATGATAAATATATTACAAAAAATATATAATCAAATTAGCTATATTTCTAGAAAATAGTAATGGTAACAATAAAATAGTAAAAACAATTAAAGTTTTGTTGGTGGTCAAAATAGTATTCCACTTGTTGCCAAGATGCATTTCACCGAAAAAACGGCTTCCTCAGTCAGCTTCAACTTCATACTGCTCGTTCTGCTTTTTGTATTCTCACGTTCCCGCTTGATTTTCAACTCTCCAATCCGGAGTCTCATGTAATTATTCTAATTATTCATGTAATTATTCTGACGTTCGTGAGTAGCGTAACGTCATTTCCGTTTTTTCTGAGACTATGAATCCAGTCTGCCTTGACGTTGGCAGGCGGGCATCCCTCCAATGGCCATTGGAGCAACTAAATGACCTCCATTTGTCTAAATATACATAGGGATTAAGGAAAAAGCGCAAGTAACATTTTCTTTTCTTTGGTTTTTACTATATATTGGGGCTGATGTGTGTTGTAGTCCTTGCTGCTTAAGCGCAGGACTTCTCTTTTTGTATATGAATCCAGTAATGCTTTGCGTGCTCGGAGTTCTAATCTTTCCGGTCTACTCACGTATCAATATGGGATTAGTATTCTTGTAGTCCGTATGTTAGACTCGTTTAAAAAATAAGAAAAATAACCAAATGTATATGAATTTTCAATATGCAAATACATACATAATGGAAACTAATCTATATATCGCTGTAGTTAATTCAGATTAATTCATTGCTTGGATGTACATTTTATGCAAATGATAATAGGGAGGTCTATTGAAGTAAATGTATACCATATTATATACACACGTATATATCTAGGGATGCAAACAAGAATCATATATCTAGAAGACCTTTCAGAATGACATTATTAGAATACTTGTTTCCTAATAAAACATTTTTAGAGGACTGGATACATAATATAGTCTTTTCATAGAGTATGTGTTCTACAAAAAGTTCTATTTGTTTTTTTCAACAAATTTTGTTTGTTTAATCTGCCCATTCTAAAAGATAATCCAGACTTTATTAATGAGTCATGAATAGACATATTTTTGTTTTTTGTTGATTTGTTATTCTTCAAGAATGAAATTAAGGGCCTCCATAAATATAAAAACTTATCTTAATAGATAATATATATAAATAAGTAGGAAATATATAGAACAGTGAAAAGTGTGATTAAGCTTCTAAAAACGTATCTTTAACCCTTTCAGGACCACTGACGGTTCAGGACCGTCAGCGGTAAAACGTGCGTTTGGAATGCTGACGGTCCTGAACCGTCATAACGGTCTGGGGCTACTTACCTGATCGCCGTCGGTCCCACGGCGGCGATCAGTGCTCCACCCGGTCCAGGGGGGTTGCCTGTCTGCCCGGGCAGTCCCCCCTCGGCAGATCAGGACCCCACGGCCATGTGATCACTCGATCACATGACCGCAATAGGGGTCCATGTGTCTGCCTGCAGGGGGACTGTCTGTGCTGACAGGCAGTCTCCCTGCAAGTGAAAAATCAAAAATAAAGTGTAAAAAAACCAGTGTAAAATCAGTGTAAAAAAAAAAAAAATAATATGTGTATATATATATATATATATATATATATATATGATATATATACATGTATTATATCTATATATAATATATGTATATGTATCATATATATAATGTCATATTAAGTGTATTTTTATATTTATATATACGTATATTAATATAAAAATACACTTATATTTAAATTACACACGAATATATACAATATATATAATTGCTATATATATGGTATATATATATTATTATAAAATACAAATAATATGTTAATAAAAATAAATAACAAAAAATAAAAATAATTTTTAATAATTATAAAAAAAATATTTATATATGCAATTTTATTCTAACAGTATTTTGATATATATATATATATATATATATTTATATCAAAATATAATTAGAATGTAATGATATATATATCTATGTATAAATAAATAAATAAAAACAATACGAAATATACATATGTCCATATACATAATTACATAAATAATTTCATAAATATACACGTAGACGTCAAATATATAAATATGTATATATATTAAAATTCTACATGTGTATTTATGTAATATTTTTACCTAATTAAGTAATTTTAATGATTGCAATTTGAGGGACCTGCCTGCCAACCAGGCCGAAAGTCCAGATAATTTAATTTGCTAGCACTGTGTTTAACCCTGTAACTTTCTATGACACCCTAAAACCTGCACATGAGGGTACTGTTTTACTCGGGAGACTTCGCTGAACACAAATATTAGTGTTTCAAAACAGTAAAACATATCACAGCGATGATATTGTCAGTGAAACTGAAGTTTTTTGCATTTTTCACACACAAACAGCACTTCCACTGAAGATATTATTGCTGTGATACATTTTACTGTTCTGATACACTAATATTTGTGTTCAGCGAAGTCTCCTGAGTATAACAGTACCCCACATGTAGAGGTTTTATAGTGTTTGTGAAAGTTACAGGGTCAAATATAAGGCTTGATTTTACTTTTTTTTTATTGAAATTTGTCGGATTGGTTAGGTTGCCTTTGAGAGCGTATGGTAGCCAAGGAATGAGAATTAGCCCCATGATGGCATACCATTTGCAAAAGAAGACAACCCAAGGTATTGCAAATGGGGTATGTTCACCGGCCAAAGTTAGCGTTTCTTGCATTTTTAACACACAAACAAATATAAATGCTAACTTTGGCCAGTGTTTGTTACTAAGTGGCTACTAAAAAAAACTGGACATACCCAATTTTGAATACCCTGGGTTGTCTACTTTAAAAAAATATGTACATGTTAGGTGTGTTTCGGGGATTTATGACAGATAACGGTGTTACAAGGTCACTATTGATACATTTAAAATATATATATATATATTGAAACAGTAATTTCCTACTTGTATTTATAGGCCTATAACTTGCAAAAAAAAAGCAATAAAGCATGTAAACACTGGGTGTTTTTAAACTCGGGACAAAATTTTGAATCTATTTAGCAATTTTTTTCATTAGCTTTTGTAGATAAGTAAAAGATTTTTCAAGTAAAAGTCCAAAAACATGTTTTTTTTTTTAATTTTTCACCATATTTTATTATTTTTTTTAAATACAATATATGACATAATACAAATAATGGTATGTAAAGAAAGCCCCTTTTGTCCTGAAAAAAACCCAATATATAACTTGTATGGGAACCGTAAATGAGAGAGCGGAAAATTTCAGCTAAACACAAACGTGTTAAAACTGCTCTGGTCCTTAACGTACAAACATCGCAAAAACAGGCCGGTCCTGAAGGGGTTAATACAAACTAATATTCAAAATTGTATCATCACAAGTGAGTTATAGAAAAATAAATAATAAAAATACATTGATAAAAAATAAATGAAATATAAAAGGTAAATAAATTACAAAGAATGAATTATAAAAAATGGCACAACTCAAAAGCCGCATTGAGTCCAGATGGGGCAAGGGTGTTCAAATTAAAAATCCACTTTGTCTCAATTTTACCTAATTTTCTTTTGTATCGCAAAAAAACCTAAAGATTGGGGATCATTTCTATGCACTAGTTTAAAATGTTCCGAAACACTATGTTTATCGTATCCTTTCTTTATATATGATGTAAATGTTCATTTATCCTGACTTGTAGGGGACGTTTTGTTCTGCCTACATAGAAAAGGTTACATGAACATTTTAGTAAATAGATTACCCTTTTAGAGAAACATGTAATCATCTCCTTTATTTTATATTTCTTTTTGGATCTAGAAATTTTGTTATATGTTTCCTGGTGCTTTTTGTGCTTCATCAGGCTAAGCATTGCTCGCCCACAACTAAAAATTTGGGGCTCCCCTATATATAAGTCTGGGTTTATCTGGTAATATGAAATATAACATAGGGTCATTCCAATGAGGATTAAAAATCAATTTATGGAAAAGGGGTATGAGGAAAATCCTCTTTTAAACACTATAAAGGAAGTAGAAACAATGGATAGATCCCCCCTTCTGAAATATAATCCCAAGATAAAGAACGAGAACAATACGTTGCCTTTTATTTGTAATTTTAATCAAGAAAGTCACCAAAATAAAACAAATAATAAACAAATATTGGCTTATGCTAAGGAATGACCCTATGTTATATTCCATATTACCAGATAAACCCAGACTTATATATAGGGGAGCCCCAAATTTAAGACAAGAATTAACTCAAAACCATATAAAAGAGAAAATATCTAATCTATTCTTCCAAAAATAAGTTTTTTTTTGGTAGTGGTCAATGCTTAACCTGCAGAAGCACCAAAAGCGCCAGGAGACATATAACAAAATTTCCGAGTAAAACAGTACCCCCCATGTACAGATTTTATGGTGTCTTGAAAAGTTACAGGGATAAATATAGTCCTAGCAAATTAAATTCCCTGGACTTTTGGCCTGGGTTGTCAGGCAGGTCCCGCTGGCAGGTCCCGCTGGTGTTTAGAGCCGGGTCCCTAAGGACAGCATAGAACGCCCGCCGTCCTTAAGGGGTTAAACGCCTAGGTGCAACTGTGTCCAAATAATGGATCAATTATGCTTCCCAATTTTAGATCTGTCACCTCCACGGGAAAGGGGAGGGACATGATCAATAACTATGAAACAAAGTGTAGGTAAATGGTGTTGAGCTATGCGTTGATCATGAAATGCCGCCATGACTCCAGATCGATGTCCTCTGATTCGATCTCTTACAGTAAGGTCCATTTTGCCAACGTATGACAGACCACAAGGGCATGTGATCATGTAAATAACGTGATCCGTGATACATGGGGATGTGCAAATGTGGGGCCAGTTAGCATATGGCTGCAGGTAACACACCTGATGCATTTAAAACATCCCTTCTTTCTGATGTGTGATGGTTGTGTGTAACAATGAGTGGGGTCATTCGGGACCAATAGATCCCGGAGGTTTCTATTTCTTTTGTAACTCACAATGGAACGTTTCTGGAAAATTGATGGTGACTTTGTGTTTATTATCCTCCATGTATATAGCTGGTTTTATCATTAACTTTATTTCTATTCACTTTATTCACTAGCCTTTGATGCTATTCACTTTGTAGACATCACGTCTGTACTGTATAGTTGTGTATTGGTATCCTAGGAACCACGTTATTACCCGCTGTGCATCAGAACTTCATGACATCACATGCGACTTCTTGACACTTCCGCGTGGTATCGGTCTGCGGGACATCACTGTATTGATTGGTAAGTGTATTTTGTATTTTGGTATATATTCACATGATTTTGTACACTCTTCTGATCTTGAAAAAGACCTGCCAAGGTCGAAATGTCATTTTTTTCTCAGATGTAATTATATAACAATAAATCAAATTTTTTCCCTGGAAGACCCGTGAGTGCACCCTTTATTATAATTTTGCTTATACATATATATATATATATATATATATATATATATATATGGGAAAACAAGGGGCTGGCTCCACTCATCTGAACATGCTTAAATGGAGTGCTGCTGGGGGCCAATAAGTACAGTAAAAATGAAAATCCAGCGCACTCCCTTATCTACTAAACAGCTACTTTAGTGCTGACAGATTTTGCTAGTTTTTTTT